>NC_082618.1:6442908-6758376 GCF_030936135.1 Gavia stellata
ATGATGAGATCTTCAGCCATCTTGCTAAGGTGGATCATCAGCAAGGTGGCAAAAGAGAGGAATTCCACTGCAGAGAAGGCAGGAAATCAGGAGGTGAAAAGGGTGCTTGTTTGCTTGACAACCAGGGAGCCCTGACTGCACCTTTGGAGTTACTTCCTAGTGAGGGATTTGAGTCCCCTTGTTAAAGGAGGTTAACTGGGAAGGTCTCAGAAGCCTGCTTCTAAAATAGTGCTGGGAAGATGTGATTGGGTTGTGCTTACCCACAAAGTCTCTCTCGCTCACGGCATCCATGCTGTTCAGGCTGATGGAAGCAAAGCCCAGCTCTGTAAGGAAGGTGATGGACAGAGAAGGTCAGGCTTGGCAGGCCTGGAGCTTGAATGCAGGAGATTGCCCCAGTGTGCAGGTGACCATGAGCCCTTGAGCAGTCCCAGGAACACAAACATGCTGAGTGGGATTTTGTTATCAGCCCCAGGCAGCCAGTGTGCAGCAGAGGTGGTTCTGTTTATGCTCCCACCTCACAGGCATCTGCTGTCTCATCGCAGTAAAAAGGCTTCTGGCTTACTAAGTCATTAGCAGCTGCCTCCCACCTGCGTCCCTATGCATCAGATCATATTAGTTTTTTGTATTTATTACCCTCCATCCCTATGTTAAGGTGCTGCAGCACATCCAAAATAACATCAGGACAATGTATCAATGCTTCCCCAACTGTCGGTTATTATGGGTAGACCTGTGTCTCTCAGTAATAGGGAGATAATTACCACTACGCAGAAGCTCTCTATCAATTTCCAGTGGGTTGCCAGCCAGAGCACCACTGCCAAGGGAGAAAGAAACACAAGTCATGCATGATACCCTGCACACCCCAACCAAAACTGAGATCTAGCAGGCAGTGATGACATGTCTCTGAAGGCTTCCCTCTCCCAGTTCATCCTGGTGTCACACAGTATGGTCTGAGGCTCTGCCAACTCTGAACTAAACCAGAAGTTCTCTTCCAAAGAGGAAGGTTTGCTTGATGAAAGCCTTGCAGTTCTTGATTTCGAGAAGGGAGAATAGTATCTCTGTGGTGAGTGTCTTTTCTTTGGAAGAGTCTTCTCTTCAGTGAGAGAAGCAAGGCTTGTGCCCTCACAGCTCTGCAGTGCATATGGCATACAAACCCCAGTGGTTCAGGGCTTCAGGATCTCCCTCTTAGCCATTTTGTACAGCAAAGCGAGGCCCAGGGATTACACAAACAGCAGACATTACCTTCCCAAAGGCAAGACGTTGATCCTCCTCTTCACCTCTCCCAGGCGCTCAGAATCACGGGTCAGAGCAACAGCATGGCTAGGAAAAAACCATCATGACAGATGAAGCACCTGAAGTCAGAAAACGTCACAAGGAGAAAGAGGTAACTGTCCAAAGGATGGAGCATACAGGGAGTCAGCCTCCACTGCCCACTCAATGCCTGGGTCCCCGGGTTGGTGAGAGCCACACAGGAACACGGGGAGCTCCTGTTCCAGTTTGCTAGGTTAGCTCTGGTTTGTCACCACCCCGGGCTGCCCCCTCGGAGGACAATGCACTTCTAGGTTCCAGCTGAGCAGGGCCCCAAGGGTGGAGAAGGCTTCCTCCAGCCAAGTGTGAAAGGTGGTTACCTGAGCAAGAACTGGCTCCATCTGATGGGCTGAGCTTTCTGCAGGTGGGTGTAGCCAGGCAAGATGACATCAATTTCTCTGCATGTGAAAGGAGAGAAAGAGGTGAGCAGCAGCTGCCAGGATAGAAGGCAGTGGCAGGTACTTGCCAGGGTTTGCTGGCAAGGTCCCGAAGAGACCATCTTTAGCCTGTGTTGTGCTGAATTTGGTCTATGTCTTCCTCTCCCTGTCACCTGCTACCTGAGCACACTGCGTTTAGATCTCCCCATCTCCCAGCGTGGTGTGTCTGCCCTGGGCCTCCCTGGAAAATTGCCTGGTCCAGTAATCCCTCTGTGGCAGGCAAAGATTCCGCAGTCTGCCACCATTTGGGCGTGTGGTGTGTGAGGAGGAGAGTTAGACAGGGAGTTAACACAGCTGAGCTTTTCTCCTGCGTAGCAACTTGAAGCATGTTCAAGTTCCCCACTCCTTCAGATGGATTTGGCACCGTCTGAAGTCTTGTGTGGACCTCCCACCTCAACTCCTTTGCCAGGATACACTGGGGGAAGAGGAAGGTCTCTGTGACGTGAACTGTGGAGAAGGAGGGTCCGTTGTCTTTCCCTGTGCTATCACACACTGCCTGGCTGTAACGTCCTCTGCAGAAGACCCTGCTGCTGCCCTGACTGGGGTCAGTCAAAGAGCAAGCCTTGAAGTCTCCTGCCCCTGCAAAGCCAAGGCCGTGGATTTGGAAAAGGACTTACGTGGCAGCACGTTCCACCAGGGTCTTAATGAGCTGCAGGAGGTGAGTCGAGATGACAGAGAGGGAATTCCTCATGAACATCCTCAAGTCAGTCACAACCTGGATGAGACCAGCCACAGTCAGTCAAAGCAGAATGTCACGTACTTAGTGACTGGCAGCTTTTACCGCCAAGTAAAGCCCTCCTTGTTCTGTGTGATAGGAAGGTGCATCTTCCTCTCACCATTTGGTCATTTTGATGCGATATTGTCACTATATCTTGCTCTGCAGGAAGAGAGCCAAGGGCCATTCTGGTCTGAGGTCTCCTGAAGTGAGGTGGGGGAGGAGCACAGAGTGGAAAAAAAAAAAAGATTCTGTACGTACCTGATCATTCCTGCTTCTTCCAGTGTGCAGTTTTCCAGCTACGTCTCCGATCAGCTCCTGAGGACGAGAGGAGGATTTCTATCCGTGTCTCTGTATTCTAAGCAGGAGACTCCGCGTGAGCAGACCTCCCCCCTGCCTGGAAGGGACTCGGCTGTAGGACCCGGTGAGTAGCCACGGGATCTCTTCTGGGGAAGGGCAAGTTTGGGTTCTATGTTTGTACAGTGCCTCCTCTACAAAAGGGGTCTCGGAGACACTAGATTGTGCACCTGGGGTTTCAGTGCCACAAGGTCCGGAGGACTTTCACAGTGGGACAGAGGCACATGCACTTGCTGTCAGGCAAATCTAGCTACGGAGGAATGGGAACAAGAGGTTAGAGGACCCAACCTTTAGTCTGCGTTCGTTGGCAGTGTGGATGTCCTCATCGGTTTGTTTCACCACAAAGACTCCTTTAGACCATTCCTCGGAGATCTGCAAACATCAGCAGAAACACCAGTCAGCCACTGCTGTTACCCTGCCGCGCGTGGGGGCTGTAGTCGTCCCAGCGAACACCAACTTCTGCCGCCCCAATGGAAATCAAAGTGCTAAGTCTCACGCGAGCTCTGGCATTCCTGTTCTTTCAGGCCAAGGCTGGCTGCTTGCTATATCCAGATATTCTATAGTGCACTTGGTGGGATTCATCTCTAGCCATGATGATCCTGCAGTGTTATGGCTATAGGAGGGTTTAAGCAATGCAACGAAACAGTGAGCTGAAATGTCAGTGATTGCTTTAGCATTGTCTGCAAAGATTTTCCTATACAAACATTGTATAGAGTCACCATTGTCCATGGTGGGTGAGCAACAACAATGGATATTTTAAAAAAGCGCTTAGCTGCTGACTTCTCTTCACCCCTATACAATGCTATGCATTGCTCCCTACTAACTCCGGCAGCCAGACTCAAAAGGATCCCAAGTGCCAGCAGAAAAAGAATATTCCTAATTCATACTGAAACAATTCCTGGTGAATGTTCGGTCTGAAGAGGATGGGCGGGCAGGTCACACTGAGCACACCTCCCCGAGGCACCAGGGCTGCCATAATGAGCGCTGACAATGTGCTCATCAGGGCTTCAGGCTCTCACTGGGGGCTTGTCAGCGGGTTCACATCCTACTGCCGGGCTTTGGTGCCTTTAGCGGGATGCAGTTTGAGCATCAGTCCCCTGCCCAGATGCCTCCTAGTGTACCGAGTGCAATACACCTGGGCCTGTCATGTCCATGATTTAGGACAGCATTCCCTTTCACAAAGCACTTCAGCACATGCCTAGCTCTAAGGCACAGGACATGAGGACATTTAAAGATGCTTTTTAGAACAGCAAATCAGGGAGGCTACCACAGATGTTGTTAGAGAATCAGCCATTTGTCCCACGGGCATGCCAGTTTGTGAAGGAAATAAATACCTTTTCCAGGCCACTCAGGATCTTCTCCAGCTCAGGTTTAGATAGGATCCCAGCCTTCTCTAAGGCTTTGGCATAAGCCTTGCTCCCCTGGATATCAACTTCAGACAGCCTCCGATCATATGTAATGGAAGCGTTGAGCATCTCCATGATGGGATTTCTGCTTCCAGTGAATCTTCCTCCCCAAAGTTTATCTCCCTGAGAGAGGAAGAAGCAATTTAGAGAGGTTTAAAGAGGAACTAAAGTTGTTTTTCCACCCAAACCAAGATTCAGATAGCAACCTCACTCACCCGAATGTGTCATCTACATAACTACTTCACTGGGTGACCAAGGACAGGTACACAATTCCAGCTGTGCCTCACAGCAGGGTGTGTGTAAGCTTTTTTTCACCAGTGATTCCGCAGGTGAATGGATTCACTAGCTAAGAGCCATGTATGTCACTTGATGAGAAGCTTTTTGCTTGCCCAGGTAGGACACCCCCTGAAGCCCTAACTCTGGCAAACTGGCACTGAAATGGATAGGAATTTTACTCGTGCAGAGACCTTACAACTCATGCAAGATTTCAAAAGCAACTCTCCAGCACTAGCAGGCACAAAAAAGAAATTTGAGGACATTTAAAGGCAGGGCCTAGACACAATTGCCATTGCAGCGTGGATAATAATTACTAATCTACTTGATGTTTTTAAACACCTCTGTCAAGTCTCCTCTCATGCCGTACACTGTAACTACCGTGGACAGCAAGAAGCTGGTGGGACAGTTGCAAGCTAGTCTGGGCAGGGCTTTATCAGTCAGGCAAAGCACTGTTGAGTAACCTTAGAAACTTTTTCCCTAGTGACTGTCTCCACATCTCTGCCGATCCCTGCTGAAACAAGGTGCCTGAGAGGACAGCAGGAGAGAGCCTACAGAGGTAAGAGTGTAGCCATGTGGTTTTTGATATCTTGAAGGCAGCTTTGTCAGGGAGCTGAGGGAAGGCAAAGGGGGGAATCAGAATTGAAAAAGAGAACCGTTAGAGGTCCGCAGCATGCATCTGGTGCCCACAGGAGCCTGGCACAGGGGATGCAAAATTAAAGGCCAGTACCAGAGGCTAAGCCCTTGAATGGGGAGCAGGTATATCTAGGCATCAAGGTGTATCTTCAGTATTATGGGTTTCCACCAAAGTAGGAGGTGGGTCAGCAGAAACATTGCAACAGACACATTTGCCATCAGGAAATCAAAACTGAAAGATTAACTTTAACTAGCTACAGGACTCTGGTTAGAGAAGTGGCTAGTACAGACAGACAGCTGATGGGCACTTGTCCCCAGCCCAGAGCAGAGGAGGCCAGGGTTGTGGCAGCCATTTGGAAGGCAGAAACCCTGACTCGCTGAGACGAGTAGTCACGTCTACCACATACAGAAACTAAAAATGCAGCTTTTATACAGGGAAGCGTTTACACAAGCTGCTGTAGAGTCCCTCCTGCCTAAATGCAAGTCAGCAGCAATGAACCGCATCGGTTATTAGTCTCTCCCAGCTAGAGCAAAGAACCTGAAGGAAATGGCAGGGAGTTAAAATCTTAACTCAGTAGAGCTTGCGTCTGCCAGAGCAGCCAGAGACCACCCCCCCAGAGAAGCAAAGTTCACCCTCACCTCGGCTGCCATTTCGGACGACGTTTTGCTCGTGTGCGCAGCGATCCCGGCAACTGGTGCAACCTGTGGAACAGCGAGACGAGACGGGGTGAGGTGGCAGAGTCGGTGGCAGAGTCGGGGTGCCCGCTGCCCGCCCCAGCTCACCTGCTCCGCAGCGCAGCCCCGGCTGGTCGCTCGCTGCTCCCCGGCCCCGCCGCCCCGCTTTTACACGCTTCGGAGCGGGGCTGGCGGCTCGTCCCGCCCCGGCGGGGCGGGGTGTCCCCGGGGCCGGCCCCGCTCCGGTCCCCCCTCCCCTCGTACCACCCCGCAGCACGGGGCTGGTCCTGCTTTGCCGGGGGAGTGTGCCACTGCGGCATGTTTTTTCCCCTGTGCACTGTCGGAGGCCTTTGAGGGAGTGCAGGAAGTGCATCCCAGTTTCCTTGTGCCTGTGGGGCTTTTCTGGCCTTTGACGAGCCTTGTGGTCAGAGGACCGTAGGATAATTCCGGTAGGAAGGGACCTAGTCTAGCTGTCTTCCCTATGTTCTTCTCTATTCATCCCCTTTCTGAGTTGAAGATGCAGTCGAGGGCACAGTGGGATTGCATGTTTAGGGCGTGCTGCTTCTGTAGCAGAGAGGACACGGGCAGAGTGACATGGCTAGCATCAGGCAGTCTCTGGCTACCCAGCCTGAATGAGCAAGTACCTTTTGTGGCTGGGTTTCCAGTGTGCTGCCTTCAGTATCAGTGCAGAACAAGGCTCCAACTCTCTCTCTGGATTCATAGCCAGCTGCTAGTTCACGGCTTCTCGTACATCTCCCCTTATGATCAATTTTTCTGGGGAGATGACCCTGTTCCCTTTCAGAGTTCCAGGCTCTCAGATGCACAGGGCATCATGCTGTCTACGCTGAGAAAGCTCTTTGAACCATTTTGTTGCCAGACTCCTTCCTCTCCTGAAGTCCCTCATTTTGAATGCTGCTCTTGACATGTTCATCGCTTATGAATGTCTTTGTCCATAGTCTGGGCTTTGACAGGAGGCTGCTGAGGATTTGGCAAAAGAGTAAGGGCCAGGTTTACATCCCGGCTGAATCATATGCAGGGAGAGGCTTTACGTCACGGTGTTTGCTGTATGGGCTCACATGGCTGTGTGGAACAGCACAACGCATGGAGAGACTGTACATCCTTCTGTCTGAAGAAACTGTACAGAAATTGTGCAAAGTGAAAGAGGGGAGGGGGAGGGTGCCCAAGGCGCTACAGCCCCGCTGGTCCTGGCACCTCTTCCTCAGAGACCATTTGTGACCCGCGGGGCCAGAAACGGCAAAATGGGATCTCTGCGGCACTGTCAGAGTTCCCCTCGATCTGTTTTGCTAGTTGTGTTTTCACATCATTAACCCTGTGTATGTGTGATACATGACAGCTTTGATTTCTGAACGTGACCTGTCTTTAAACAGTTACGCGGTTAAATAGAATAGTGAAAGCTCCAGTTTCTGTTCCATTACTTCCAGGCCTCTTTGCATTTTTTTCGACTTATCTATATGTGCAACTCCCTGTAAGGTGAGGAGTAGAAATGGCTGAAGAATCACAATGAAGTTGGTTTGTGTTGCCCGTGGCAAAGAGGAGTCCAGTCTAGCTGGACACGTTTGGATAGTGCTGTCTCAAATTCATCCATGGTGCCTGCAGGGGACGTTGCAGTCCTGCAGTGCATGTGTTCTCACAGCTCTCTTGTGGTGGCAGAAAAGTGTTACTAGGTCAGCTTCTTCAATAGAGAGCCCGGGGATAAAAAGACCAGGCACAGCAATTTGTTTAGGAGACAAAATAGTCAGCAGGATTTTTCCAGAGCGTAAGAGCAGGTTAGAGATCTTTTCCTTCGGGGGGGTTTGGGGAAGAGTTCGCTATGTTTTGTAATGTTTCAAGAGCCCTTCTGTAGGTTTGTTATCTGCTTGGGTGTCAGACCAGAGTTCCATAGCCATCTGCTGAGAGTTTCAGTAGCTCCTGCTCAGCCTACGTGGATTCTTGGCTTAAGTCCCTTCCTGTGGTCTGTAATGGAGCAGGTATTTAAGACCAAGTCCAGAGCAGTGTCCAAGCCTCTGATCCTTCTGTCTATACAGATCTTCCTGTGGTAAGGCACAGGGCTTTAAAAACCCAGATCACAGTGAGTCATAGTAGGGTGATGGTGAAAGTGTGAAGATACTGCGGACCACGCACTCCTGTAATGTCTGTGGAGCTGCAGAGACCGCCACGGGTCCCTCCCAATCTAGGTTATGTCACAATTTTAAGAAACGGGTGGATGGGTGGGAAGTACCAGGTACTATGAACTCCTCATTTAGGTAGGAAAGCGAGATGTGATAGTGTGCTAAGACCTCCCTTTGGCTTTCAGTTTGGCAGGGCCGTGTGTCACTCAGCACTGGCCACGAGGAGCAATGCCGGACCTTTGCTGCTGGGAGCAAGAGAAAATCTATTCAGCTGAGGCCTCTGAAGGTACTGAGCAGGAGCTAGAAGATACAAATAGGGAAAAAGAGGGGAGTGGCACAGATGGAGAAAGCTTATGGGAGGCAAAAAGAACGAACTGTGAGGTGGAGGTGAGGAGATATCCCTTCTTTTGACTCTGTAGGTGTTGGGTATTGGTGTCCCGTCCCTCTATTGCTCCTTTCCCCTATCCGCTGAGAGTGCATACGTGATTTCCTGGCCACAGCTAACCTACCTGGAGAGTGAGACCCAAGTGCCAAAAGAGAAACACAGCAGGAAGTAACAGAGCAAACACAAAGGAGGTTTATGGAGTGGCGGTTGAAATGTGCTGTTCTTTAAATGCCAGGAGACTGGATCAGGCTTAGGGCCAGAATAAGGGGAGACTGAGGCTGGGGGGAAGTGTTGAAGGAAGGGAATTTATCTGTTGCCGGTTCTTCCCCACGTGTTTAAAGCACAAATGCTACAGAGGTAGGAGGGAAGCACTTTGTGTCTCCTGGGGGACTTTGTTGATGGCAGGAGATTTAGCTCATGGCAGTTTGTACTGTCTGTGCTGCAGCCCTTAACCTAAACAAGGTGAGGCAATGCTTGCGTTACTGCCGTTTCCTATGCGTGTTACAGGGTCTTGCAGTACGGAGTCAATAACGTGTTGCTGCATCAGCAGGGAGGGCAGGGTGCTGAGCAAAACGGCAGCTTTAAAATGCTGTGGCAGAAAAGAGATTGTCTGTGACAAAACTAGCGCTATGGTGCAGTGGGTGCCAGGTTCGAGCTGGTTTAGTGTTTAATGAAAATTGTCCCACCTTCCGTGTAGCCAGCTGTTCTTTCTCTACCTTTTGAATCAGGTAGCAGGCATATTCCGTCCAGAAATCGCTGCAGAACAATAGTGGAGAATAATGTTTCAAATGTTTGTTTTATCAACTGTTTTCACGCTATGAACGACACAAGGTTGCTGCATTCTCCTTCCCCAAGTAAGGCTTTTCCTGGTCTTTGTTCTGATTATATTTTTGTAAGGACAGAAGGAAGAGAGTAGAAGATTTGTAAGAGGCAGCCAGTCGTGCCAGTCTCTTTTCAAGTATTGTGCCCCAGCTAGCTTGGCCTGGGTCACGCAGAGGAAAAAGCTTGACGTGGGAGTGTGCAAACCCTGTGCTTTGGAGGAAACCAGAGCAAAGGTGGTTTTGTGATGGGCTGGAATGACCTGTGGGTTGACCTGCTGGCCCAGTCCTGCCTAAGACGATGCAAGTTTTGGTGCCAGGCGGTGAGGAGACTTCTGGCCACTTCATCCCCCCCTGCCAGAAGGCAGGCAGGCAAGCATGCTGCTATGAGGAGGGCTGTGATAGCTGGAGGTGTGGCATGTGTTGCAGATGTGGTAGCAGGTGCACTTTGTGCACACCCACAAGCCTCCCTCAGCACATTGTGTAGCCTGCTCTGGCACTGCTGGATCCAGCCTTGTGCTGCATAGAATCGTTTAGGTTGGAAAAGAGCCTTAAGGTCATTGAGTCCAACCATTAACCTAACGCTGCCAAGTCCACCACTAAACCATGTCCCTAAGCGCCACATCTACGCGTCTTGTAAATAGCTCCAGGGATGGTGACTTGACCGCTTCCCTGGGCAGCCTGTTCCAGGGCTTGACAACCCTTCCAGTGAAGACATTTTCCCTAATACCCAGTCTAAACCTCCCCTGGCGCAACTTGAGGCCATTTCCTCTCGTCCTAACACTTGTTACCTGGGAGAGGAGACCGGCACCCACCTCGCCACAACCCCCTTTCAGGTAGTTGCAGAGAGCGCTAAGGTCTCCCCTGAGCCTCCTTTTCTGCAGACTAAATGACCCCAGTTCCCTCAGCTGCTCCTCATAAGACTTGTTCTCTAGACCCTTCACCAGCTTCGTTGCTCTTCTTTAGACACGCTCCAGCACCTCAATGTCTTTCTTGTAGTGAGGGGCCCAAAACTGAACGCAGTATGCGAGGTGCGGTCTGACCGGTGCCGAGCACAAAGGGACGACCGCATCCCTAGTCCACCTCCCTCCCCTCCAAGAGACACATTTTCAGGTCCCTCGTGTACACAGACACTCCTACTACTCTCTGCCTACCAGCCCCCGGGAGCTTGAACACCCCATAACCCAGCTCCACTGCCAGGGAGGGGACAGTCCCCGTTCTTTCACACCAGTGAACATTTCCCCAAGCCACACGAGGGCTGAGGAAGCCCAGCCCAATCTTGCCCCTAAGAAGAAAGACGCAAGACAGGAGTTTCAGTGAACTACATACACCCCAGTGTTTATTAACTCCAGATTAATGTGATAGGCACAACACTGCATCCATGGGATATCTCCCCACACTCTAAGCTTGTTCCTTCAGCTTCTTCAGCAGCTCCCTCAGCTGCTCGATCTGGGCATTCACGCTGTTCTTGGCGGTACCGCCCATGGCCCTGTACTGCTCCACGCTGTTGACAATGTTGAAGACCTGGGAGACGTCGTTGCCAAACAGGGGGCTGGGGAGACAAAGAGAAGAGGTGTCAGTGGAGAGCGCTGGGTGCTCTTTGCTGGCTTTCCATGTTGACTGCCAGCAGAGAGGGGGAAGGAGTGGAGACGGAGCCTTTTTCCAAGGGGAAAGGCCTCCTGCAGCCCTGCTTTTGCACTTGTAGTGCCTGGCAGTAGCTGCTTGTGGCAGACCAAAGAGTCAGCTCCGAGGGGAGAGTGAGGAAGTTTGGAGCCAAACTCTTCTGGAGGGCTGGTGCCTCCAGGTCAGGGCAAGAGTTTCTTCCAGTCCCTCCCAATAGGTGCTGTCCATGCCCTGCTGGGGCTGAATGGTAGTCATGTTGTCCCCTTTCAGTGTTTTCAGCAGTAGCAGCAGCAGCATTGATATTCAGGCCAGGAGGATTTTGGGGTGCTGTCTGGCCCCGGCCTTCCGGGGAAGGGCACCATAAGGAGGCCCATACAGAGGGAGGCTGATACCTGCCTGCTGAGGAGAGAGATGGCAAAATAATAGTGATAACGAACCTGATGGTCTTCATGTCATCCAGGCTGAGATTGTTGATGGTCGTGCCTTTAGACTCGGCAAGGTGGACGACCTTCCCAGAGGCAATGTGGGCTTGTCTGAATGGCATCTGCAGTGAGAAGCAGAGACCATAGTCAGTGCCAGGCAACTGGGGTACAGCCTCAAAGGAAAAAATGGATGTGATGTCTTTTTTGGTTGGCTTGTTTTCACTTAGGGCAATGCAATCTCAGTCCAGGTTTGTTGACCCAGACTGCTCATCACCTGGGGACAGAACAGAGGCCTCATCTCAGGCCCTCGCTGAGCAGCATTCTGCATCCAAAGAAATCACAGCTCCAAGTCTCCCTCTGATACTTACTCCTTTACGAACCAAGTAGAGAGCCAGATCAGATGACAGCATCTCAGGGCTCAGATCCTTCTCCATGTTCTCCTTGTTGATCTGCAGAAAGGATGGTCAGAGGGAGACATTATCATCAGCTCCTCCTTGGGGACACGTTAGCTGACATTGGGAGCCATAGTGAGCCGTATGGGTGAGGTACTAAGAGCCTTCATCTTAGGACCGGTCTAGAGCTCTCTTACCTGGGTTAGTCACAGAATGTGCACCCCAGCCATGTTCAATAGTGAGAGTCTGAAGCCTTACCTGGAGGGTAGAAATCACTCCAGTGGCAACCTGGAGCACAATGTTCAGGGTGTCCACAACATCAAAGACGGCCTCCTTGTCCTCCTGTGTTACAACAGGGATGGAAATTGCTGTAAGTCAACCTGGTGCAGCCCAAAGCCCAACAGCCTGAGCAGCCCCGCCAGCAGAGCAGGCATGTCACCCCAGGGGCTCCTGCTGGGGGCCGGGGTGTCAGCTGCAGCACGCCGTGCCTCAGCCCCTTTCTCAGCATCCTGCACACAAGCAGGGTCTGTGCAGGGACATGTAGTGGCAAGACTGCTCGCGAGCAGAAGACAGCTGTGTCTGCTCAGAGAGGTGGTGTGAAAAGTAACATCTGTCTTACCTGCAGATCCTTGTTGTAGGTGCTGGGAAGTCCTTTGAGAACCATGAGAATAGCAGCCAACTGCAGAGAGAAACAGGTGAGGCGGTTAGTTCTAGGAAGAGAAGCACATTGCCCCAGCAGAGGCTCAGAGCCTAGGCTGGCCCATTTCTCTACAGGGAGGCAAGAAGAAGGAACATTCTTCAGCCCCGGTATGAGCAGTTTCCCCATCCCGCTTCTTTCTTTAGCAGGCTCACCCGTCCGAACACTCGTCCAGCTTTGCTGCGGATCAGTTCCAGACTGTCGGGGTTCTTCTTCTGAGGCATCAGGCTGCAGCCAGTGCTGAAAGAAAAGGTGTGTGCTGTGTAATGGTGAGCAAGACCCCAGTCCCTACAGACACAGGCTCAGACAGGTCATGCAGCGTACTGGCCCAGCCCTCCAAAAGCGACACACAGGTCCCCCTTCCCCAGACACCTTTCTAGGGTGTAGGAAAGCAGTGAACTGAGTGTGCTGAGTTTCTCCTGTTGCCCACAGCAAAGCCTTTGTTTTTGCAGTCTTGTCTGGAGCTACCAGGCAGTCCCACCTCTCCAAGAGGAAGCAAAAAGGAGGCTTTCCCCCAAGCCGCGCCATAGGTGGTATCAGCAGGCCAGCCTAAGTGTTGCTGTGACCTCAGAGAGGGAGGGCTGTGGTTGTGCCGGCCTGAGAGAAGGAAATCTCTTGGGATTGCAAACCCGGCCAGCCAAGGAAGGGCTTTGGCAGGCATTCCAGCAGGGGAGGAAGTTCTTTCTGCCAGCAGTTGCTGGGGAGGAGTGTCTGCTGAATGCAGACTTGTTGGGTTACCAGAATCAGAAAAAAAGTGGTCATTACTGAAGGATATTCACCCTAAGGCTGCCTTTCTGCCAGCCTTTTAATGCTGTGTCAGCCTTGTGCAGCTGGGAGATCCCCACCACTGTCTCATTCTCTCAGGTGAGGATAGCTGAGGAGAATTACTCCCCAGAGAGCAGAGACCTACCAGTAGGTATCAGAGAGGGTTAGAAAGCCAAACTCGCTGGTACTGTAGATGATGAGATCTTCAGCCATCTTGCTAAGGTGGATCATCAGCAGGGTGGCAAAAGAGAAGAATTCCACTGCAGAGAAGGCAGGAAATCAGGAGGTGAAAAGGGTGCTTGTTTGCTTGACAACCAGGGAGCCCTGACTGGACCTTTGGAGTTACTTCCTAGTGAGGGATTTGAGTCCCCTTTGGAGTTACTTCCTAGTGAGGGACTTGAGTCCCCTTGTTAAAGGAGGTTAACTGGGAAGGTCTCAGAAGCCTGCTTCTAAAATAGTGCTGGGAAGATGTAATTGGGTTGTGCTTACCCACAAAGTCTCTCTCGCTCACGGCATCCATGCTGTTCAGGCTGATGGAAGCAAAGCCCAGCTCTGTAAGGAAGGTGATGGACAGAGAAGGTCAGGCTTGGCAGGCCTGGAGCTTGAATGCAGGAGATTGCCCCAGTGTGCAGGTGACCATGAGCCCTTGAGCAGTCCCAGGAACACAAACATGCTGAGTGGGATTTTGTTATCAGCCCCATGCAGCCAGTGTGCAGCAGAGGTGGTTCTGTCTATGCTCCCACCTCACAGGCATCTGCTGTCTCATCGCAGTAAAAAGCCTTATGAAAGAAAGGCTTTGGCTCCAGGACAGTGCATCCCGGTGCCATTGGGAGCCATCTGTCAATGCTTCCCTCCCTCCTAGATATTACAAGTAGTCCTGTGCCACTCAGTCACAGGGAGACATTTACCACTACGCAGAAGCTCTCTATCAATTTCCAGTGGGTTGCCAGCCAGAGCACCGCTGCCAGGGAAGAAAGAAACACAAGTCATGCAAGATACCCTGCACACCCCAACCAAAACTGAGCTCTAGGAAGCAGGGAAGGCACCTCTCAAGACTCTGCAGAGCAAAGCGAGGCCCAGGGATTACACAAACAGCAGACATTACCTTCCCAAAGGCAAGACGTTGTTCCTCCTCTTCACCTCTCCCAGGCGCTCAGAATCACGGGTCAGAGCAACAGCATGGCTAGGAAAGGACAAGAGAGATGAAGCACGTGAAGTCAGAAAATGTCACTTTCCTTCCCCAGCAGTATGCTGCCACGTCTGCAGCCAGGGATCCCCTCCGGAACAGAAGAGGCTTGAAGTGGAGCCTAGGTACTAAGGCCCTTGGAAGTGGAACAGCTTGCAACCATACAAGCTTCTCCGTGTTACCCCGTTAGCTGAGGTGTAACTGTCCAAAGGATGGAGCATAGAGGGAGTCAGCCTCCACTGCCCACTCAATGCCTGGGTCCCCGGGTTGGTGAGAGCCACACAGGAACACGGGGAGCGCCTGTTCCAGTTTGCTAGGTTAGCTCTGGTTTGTCACCACCCCGGGCTGCCCCCTTGGAGGACAATGCACTTCTAGTCTCCAGCTGAGCAGAGCCCCAAGGGTGGAGAAGGCTTCCTCCAGCCAAGTGTGAAAGGTGGTTACCTGAGCAAGAACTGGCTCCATCTGATGGGCTGAGCTTTCTGCAGGTGGGTGTAGCCAGGCAAGATGACATCAATTTCTCTGCATGTGAAAGGAGAGAAAGAGGTGAGCAGCAGCTGCCAGGATAGAAGGCAGTGGCAGGTACTTGCCAGGGTTTGCTGGCAAGGTCCCGAAGAGACCATCTTTAGCCTGTGTTGTGCTGAATTTGGTCTATGTCTTCCTCTCCCTGTCACCTGCTACCTGAGCACACTGCGTTTAGATCTCCCCATCTCCCAGCGTGGTGTGTCTGCCCTGGGCCTCCCTGGAAAATTGCCTGGTCCAGTAATCCCTCTGTGGCAGGCAAAGATTCCGCAGTCTGCCACCATTTGGGCGTGTGGTGTGTGAGGAGGAGAGTTAGACAGGGAGCTAACACAGCTGAGCTTTTCTCCTGCGTAGCAACTTGAAGCATGTTCAAGTTCCCCACTCCTTCAGATGGATTTGGCACCGTCTGAAGTCTTGTGTGGACCTCCCACCTCAACTCCTTTGCCAGGATACACTGGGGGAAGAGGAAGGTCTCTGTGATGTGAACTGTGGAGAAGGAGGGTCCGTTGTCTTTCCCTGTGCTATCACACACTGCCTGGCTGTAATGTCCTCTGCAGAAGACCCTGCTGCTGCCCTGACTGGGGTCAGTCAAAGAGCAAGCCTTGAAGTCTCCTGCCCCTGCAAAGCCAAGGCCATGGATTTGGAAAAGGACTTACGTGGCAGCACGTTCCATCAGGGTCTTAATGAGCTGCAGGAGGTGAGTCGAGATGACAGAGAGGGAATTCCTCATGAACATCCTCAAGTCAGTCACAACCTGGATGAGACCAGCCACAGTCAGTCAAAGCAGAATGTCACGTACTTAGTGACTGGCAGCTTTTACCGCCAAGTAAAGCCCTCCTTGTTCTGTGTGATAGGAAGGTGCATCTTCCTCTCACCATTTGGTCATTTTGATGCGATATTGTCACTATATCTTGCTCTGCAGGAAGAGAGCCAAGGGCCATTCTGGTCTGAGGTCTCCTGAAGTGAGGTGGGGGAGGAGCACAGAGTGGAAAAAAAAAAAAGATTCTGTACGTACCTGATCATTCCTGCTTCTTCCAGTGTGCATTTTTCCAGCTATGTCTCCGATCAGCTCCTGAGGACGAGAGGAGGATTTCTATCCGTGTCTCTGTATTCTAAGCAGGAGACTCCGCGTGAGCAGACCTCCCCCCTGCCTGGAAGGGACTTGGCTGTAGGACCCGGTGAGTAGCCACGGGATCTCTTCTGGGGAAGGGCAAGTTTGGGTTCTATGTTTGTACAGTGCCTCCTCTACAAAAGGGGTCTCGGAGACACTAGATTGTGCACCTGGGGTTTCAGTGCCACAAGGTCCGGAGGACTTTCACAGTGGGACAGAGGCACATGCACTTGCTGTCAGGCAAATCTAGCTACGGAGGAATGGGAACAAGAGGTTAGAGGACCCAACCTTTAGTCTGCGTTCGTTGGCAGTGTGGATGTCCTCATCGGTTTGTTTCACCACAAAGACTCCTTTAGACCATTCCTCGGAGATCTGCAAACATCAGCAGAAACACCAGTCAGCCACTGCTGTTACCCTGCCGCGCGTGGGGGCTGTAGTCGTCCCAGCGAACACCAACTTCTGCCGCCCCAATGGAAATCAAAGTGCTAAGTCTCACGCGAGCTCTGGCATTCCTGTTCTTTCAGGCCAAGGCTGGCTGCTTGCTATATCCAGATATTCTATAGTGCACTTGGTGGGATTCATCTCTAGCCATGATGATCCTGCAGTGTTATGGCTATAGGAGGATTTAAGCAATGCAACGAAACAGTGAGCTGAAATGTCAGTGATTGCTTTAGCATTGTCTGCAAAGATTTTCCTATACAAACATTATATAGAGTCACCATTGTCCATGGTGGGTGAGCAACAACAATGGATATTTTAAAAAAGCGCTTAGCTGCTGACTTCTCTTCACCCCTATACAATGCTATGCATTGCTCCCTACTAACTCCGGCAGCCAGACTCAAAAGGATCCCAAGTGCCAGCAGAAAAAGAATATTCCTAATTCATACTGAAACAATTCCTGGTGAATGTTCGGTCTGAAGAGGATGGGCGGGCAGGTCACACTGAGCACACCTCCCCGAGGCACCAGGGCTGCCATAATGAGCGCTGACAATGTGCTCATCAGGGCTTCAGGCTCTCACTGAGGGCTTGTCAGCGGGTTCACATCCTACTGCCGGGCTTTGGTGCCTTTAGCGGGATGCAGTTTGAGCATCGGTCCCCTGCCCAGATGCCTCCTAGTGTACCGAGTGCAATACACCTGGGCCTGTCATGTCCATGATTTAGGACAGCATTCCCTTTCACAAAGCACTTCAGCACATGCCTAGCTCTAAGGCACAGGACATGAGGACATTTAAAGATGCTTTTTAGAACAGCAAATCAGGGAGGCTACCACAGATGTTGTTAGAGAATCAGCCATTTGTCCCACGGGCATGCCAGTTTGTGAAGGAAATAAATACCTTTTCCAGGCCACTCAGGATCTTCTCCAGCTCAGGTTTAGGTAGGATCCCAGTCTTCTCCAGGGCTTTGGCATAAGCCATGCTCCCCTGGATATCAACTTCAGACAGCCTCCGATCATATGTAATGGAAGCGTTGAGCATCTCCATGATGGCATCTCTGCTTCCACTTAATCTTCCTCCCCAAAGTTTATCTCCCTGAGAGAGGAAGAAGCAATTTAGAGAGGTTTAAAGAGGAACTAAAGTTGTTTTTCCACCCAAACCAAGATTCAGATAGCAACCTCACTCACCCGAATGTGTCATCTACATAACTACTTCACTGGGTGACCAAGGACAGGTACACAATTCCAGCTGTGCCTCACAGCAGGGTGTGTGTAAGCTTTTTTTCACCAGTGATTCTGCAGGTGAATGGATTCACTAGCTAAGAGCCATGTATGTCACTTGATGAGAAGCTTTTTGCTTGCCCAGGTAGGACACCCCCTGAAGCCCTAACTCTGGCAAACTGGCACTGAAATGGATAGGAATTTTACTCGTGCAGAGACCTTACAACTCATGCAAGATTTCAAAAGCAACTCTCCAGCACTAGCAGGCACAAAAAAGAAATTTGAGGACATTTAAAGGCAGGGCCTAGACACAATTGCCATTGCAGCGTGGATAATAATTACTAATCTACTTGATGTTTTTAAACACCTCTGTCAAGTCTCCTCTCATGCCGTACACTGTAACTACCGTGGACAGCAAGAAGCTGGTGGGACAGTTGCAAGCTAGTCTGGGCAGGGCTTTATCAGTCAGGCAAAGCACTGTTGAGTAACCTTAGAAACTTTTTCCCTAGTGACTGTCTCCACATCTCTGCCGATCCCTGCTGAAACAAGGTGCCTGAGAGGACAGCAGGAGAGAGCCTACAGAGGTAAGAGTGTAGCCATGTGGTTTTTGATATCTTGAAGGCAGCTTTGTCAGGGAGCTGAGGGAAGGCAAAGGGGGGAATCAGAATTGAAAAAGAGAACCGTTAGAGGTCTGCAGCATGCATCTGGTGCCCACAGGAGCCTGGCACAGGGGATGCAAAATTAAAGGCCAGTACCAGAGGCTAAGCCCTTGAATGGGGAGCAGGTATATCTAGGCATCAAGGTGTATCTTCAGTATTATGGGTTTCCACCAAAGTAGGAGGTGGGTCAGCAGAAACATTGCAACAGACACATTTGCCATCAGGAAATCAAAACTGAAAGATTAACTTTAACTAGCTACAGGACTCTGGTTAGAGAAGTGGCTAGTACAGACAGACAGCTGATGGGCACTTGTCCCCAGCCCAGAGCAGAGGAGGCCAGGGTTGTGGCAGCCATTTGGAAGGCAGAAACCCTGACTCGCTGAGACGAGTAGTCACGTCTACCACATACAGAAACTAAAAATGCAGCTTTTATACAGGGAAGCGTTTACACAAGCTGCTGTAGAGTCCCTCCTGCCTAAATGCAAGTCAGCAGCAATGAACCGCATCGGTTATTAGTCTCTCCCAGCTAGAGCAAAGAACCTGAAGGAAATGGCAGGGAGTTAAAATCTTAACTCAGTAGAGCTTGCGTCTGCCAGAGCAGCCAGAGACCACCCCCCCAGAGAAGCAAAGTTCACCCTCACCTCGGCTGCCATTTCGGACGACGTTTTGCTCGTGTGCGCAGCGATCCCGGCAACTGGTGCAACCTGTGGAACAGCGAGACGAGACGGGGTGAGGTGGCAGAGTCGGTGGCAGAGTCGGGGTGCCCGCTGCCCGCCCCAGCTCACCTGCTCCGCAGCGCAGCCCCGGCTGGTCGCTCGCTGCTCCCCGGCCCCGCCGCCCCGCTTTTACACGCTTCGGAGCGGGGCTGGCGGCTCGTCCCGCCCCGGCGGGGCGGGGTGTCCCCGGGGCCGGCCCCGCTCCGGTCCCCCCTCCCCTCGTACCACCCCGCAGCACGGGGCTGGTCCTGCTTTGCCGGGGGAGTGTGCCACTGCGGCATGTTTTTTCCCCTGTGCACTGTCGGAGGCCTTTGAGGGAGTGCAGGAAGTGCATCCCAGTTTCCTTGTGCCTGTGGGGCTTTTCTGGCCTTTGACGAGCCTTGTGGTCAGAGGACCGTAGGATAATTCCGGTAGGAAGGGACCTAGTCTAGCTGTCTTCCCTATGTTCTTCTCTATTCATCCCCTTTCTGAGTTGAAGATGCAGTCGAGGGCACAGTGGGATTGCATGTTTAGGGCGTGCTGCTTCTGTAGCAGAGAGGACACGGGCAGAGTGACATGGCTAGCATCAGGCAGTCTCTGGCTACCCAGCCTGAATGAGCAAGTACCTTTTGTGGCTGGGTTTCCAGTGTGCTGCCTTCAGTATCAGTGCAGAACAAGGCTCCAACTCTCTCTCTGGATTCATAGCCAGCTGCTAGTTCACGGCTTCTCGTACATCTCCCCTTATGATCAATTTTTCTGGGGAGATGACCCTGTTCCCTTTCAGAGTTCCAGGCTCTCAGATGCACAGGGCATCATGCTGTCTACGCTGAGAAAGCTCTTTGAACCATTTTGTTGCCAGACTCCTTCCTCTCCTGAAGTCCCTCATTTTGAATGCTGCTCTTGACATGTTCATCGCTTATGAATGTCTTTGTCCATAGTCTGGGCTTTGACAGGAGGCTGCTGAGGATTTGGCAAAAGAGTAAGGGCCAGGTTTACATCCCGGCTGAATCATATGCAGGGAGAGGCTTTACGTCACGGTGTTTGCTGTATGGGCTCACATGGCTGTGTGGAACAGCACAACGCATGGAGAGACTGTACATCCTTCTGTCTGAAGAAACTGTACAGAAATTGTGCAAAGTGAAAGAGGGGAGGGGGAGGGTGCCCAACGCATTAATTTCTGAACATGACCTGTCTTTAAACAGTTACGCGGTTAAATAGAATAGTGAAAGCTCCAGTTTCTGTTCCATTACTTCCAGGCCTCTTTGCATTTTTTTCGACTTATCTGTATGTGCAACTCCCTGTAAGGTGAGGAGTAGAAATGGCTGAAGAATCACAATGAAGTTGGTTTGTGTTGCCCGTGGCAAAGAGGAGTCCAGTCTAGCTGGACACATTTGGATAGTGCTGTCTCAAATTCATCCATGGTGCCTGCAGGGGACGTTGCAGTCATGTAGTGCATGTGTTCTCACAGCTCTCTTGTGGTGGCAGAAAAGTGTTACTAGGTCAGCTTCTTCAATAGAGAGCCCGGGGATAAAAAGACCAGGCGCAGCAATTTGTTTAGGAGACAAAATAGTCAGCAGGATTTTTCCAGAGCGTAAGAGCAGGTTAGAGATCTTTTCCTTCGGGGGGGTTTGGGGAAGAGTTCGCTATGTTTTGTAATGTTTCAAGAGCCCTTCTGTAGGTTTGTTATCTGCTTGGGTGTCAGACCAGAGTTCCATAGCCATCTGCTGAGAGTTTCAGTAGCTCCTGATCAGCCTACGTGGATTCTTGGCTTAAGTCCCTTCCTGTGGTCTGTAATGGAGCAGGTATTTAAGACCAAGTCCAGAGCAGTGTCCAAGCCTCTGATCCTTCTGTCTATACAGATCTTCCTGTGGTAAGGCACAGGGCTTTAAAAACCCAGATCACAGTGAGTCATAGTAGGGTGATGGTGAAAGTGTGAAGATACTGTGGACCATGCCTTCCCCACACTGAGGGTGGGGGGAAGTGTTGAAGGAAGGGAATTTATCTGTTGCCGGTTCTTCCCCACGTGTTTAAAGCACAAATGCTACAGAGGTAGGAGGGAAGCACTTTGTGTCTCCTGGGGGACTTTGTTGATGGCAGGAGATTTAGCTCATGGCAGTTTGTACTGTCTGTGCTGCAGCCCTTAACCTAAACAAGGTGAGGCAATGCTTGCGTTACTGCCGTTTCCTATGCGTGTTACAGGGTCTTGCAGTACGGAGTCAATAACGTGTTGCTGCATCAGCAGGGAGGGCAGGGTGCTGAGCAAAACGGCAGCTTTAAAATGCTGTGGCAGAAAAGAGATTGTCTGTGACAAAACTAGCGCTACGGTGCAGTGGGTGCCAGGTTCGAGCTGGTTTAGTGTTTAATGAAAATTGTCCCACCTTCCGTGTAGCCAACTGTTCTTTCTCTACCTTTTGAATCAGGTAGCAGGCATATTCCGTCCAGAAATCGCTGCAGAACAATAGTGGAGAATAATGTTTCAAGTGTTTGTTTTATCAACTGTTTTCACGCTATGAAAGACACAAGGTTGCTGCATTCTCCTTCCCCAAGTAAGGCTTTTCCTGGTCTTTGTTCTGATTATATTTTTGTAAGGACAGAAGGAAGAGAGTAGAAGATTTGTAAGAGGCAGCCAGTCGTGCCAGTCTCTTTTCAAGCATTGTGCCCCAGCTAGCCTGGCCTGGGTCACGCAGAGGAAAAAGCTTGACGTGGGAGTGTGCAAACCCTGTGCTTTGGAGGAAACCAGAGCAAAGGTGGTTTTGTGATGGGCTGGAATGACCTGTGGGTTGACCTGCTGGCCCAGTCCTGCCTAAGACGATGCAAGTTTTGGTGCCAGGCGGTGAGGAGACTTCTGGCCACTTCATCCCCCCCTGCCAGAAGGCAGGCAGGCAAGCATGCTGCTATGAGGAGGGCTGTGATAGCTGGAGGTGTGGCACGTGTTGCAGATGTGGTAGCAGGTGCACTTTGTGCACACCCACAAGCCTCCCTCAGCACATTGTGTAGCCTGCTCTGGTACTGCTGGATCCAGCCTTGTGCTGCATAGAATCGTTTAGGTTGGAAAAGAGCCTTAAGGTCATTGAGTCCAACCATTAACCTAACGCTGCCAAGTCCACCACTAAACCATGTCCCTAAGCGCCACATCTACGCGTCTTGTAAATAGCTCCAGGGATGGTGACTTGACCACTTCCCTGGGCAGCCTGTTCCAGGGCTTGACAACCCTTCCAGTGAAGACATTTTCCCTAATACCCAATCTAAACCTCCCCTGGCCCAACTTGAGGCCATTTCCTCTCGTCCTAACACTTGTTACCTGGGAGAAGAGACTGGCACCCACCTCGCCACAACCCCCTTTCAGGTAGTTGCAGAGAGCGCTAAGGTCTCCCCTGAGCCTCCTTTTCTGCAGACTAAATGACCCCAGTTCCCTCAGCTGCTCCTCATAAGACTTGTTCTCTAGACCCTTCACCAGCTTCGTTGCTCTTCTTTAGACACGCTCCAGCACCTCAATGTCTTTCTTGTAGTGAGGGGCCCAAAACTGAACGCAGTATGCAAGGTGTGGTCTGACCGGTGCCGAGTACAAAGGGACGACCGCATCCCTAGTCCACCTCCCTCCCCTCCAAGAGACACATTTTCAGGTCCCTCGTGTACACAGACACTCCTACTACTCTCTGCCTACCAGCCCCCGGGAGCTTGAACACCCCATAACCCAGCTCCACTGCCAGGGAGGGGACAGTCCCCGTTCTTTCACACCAGTGAACATTTCCCCAAGCCACACGAGGGCTGAGGAAGCCCAGCCCAATCTTGCCCCTAAGAAGAAAGACGCAAGACAGGAGTTTCAGTGAACTACATGCACCCCAGTGTTTATTAACTCCAGATTAATGTGATAGGCACAACACTGCATCCATGGGATATCTCCCCACACTCTAAGCTTGTTCCTTCAGCTTCTTCAGCAGCTCCCTCAGCTGCTCGATCTGGGCATTCACGCTGTTCTTGGCGGTACCGCCCATGGCCCTGTACTGCTCCACGCTGTTGACAATGTTGAAGACCTGGGAGACGTCGTTGCCAAACAGGGGGCTGGGGAGACAAAGAGAAGAGGTGTCAGTGGAGAGCGCTGGGTGCTCTTTGCTGGCTTTCCATGTTGACTGCCTGCAGAGAGGGGGAAGGAGTGGAGACGGAGCCTTTTTCCAAGGGGAAAGGCCTCCTGCAGCCCTGCTTTTGCACTTGTAGTGCCTGGCAGTAGCTGCTTGTGGCAGACCGAAGAGTCAGCTCCGAGGGGAGAGTGAGGAAGTTTGGAGCCAAACTCTTCTGGAGGGCTGGTGCCTCCAGGTCAGGGCAAGAGTTTCTTCCAGTCCCTCCCAATAGGTGCTGCCCATGCCCTGCTGGGGCTGAATGGTAGTCATGTTGTCCCCTTTCAGTGTTTTCAGCAGCAGCAGCAGCAGCATTGATATTCAGGCCAGGAGGATTGCTGTCTGGCCCCGGCCTTCCGGGGAAGGGCACCATAAGGAGGCCCATACAGAGGGAGGCTGATAGCTGCCTGCTGAGGAGAGAGATGGCAAAATAATAGTGATAACGAACCTGATGGTCTTCATGTCATCCAGGCTGAGATTGTTGATGGTCGTGCCTTTAGACTCGGCAAGGTGGACGACCTTCCCAGAGGCAATGTGGGCTTGTCTGAATGGCATCTGCAGTGAGAAGCAGAGACCATAGTCAGTGACCAGGCAACTGGGGTGCAGCCTCAAAGGAAAAAATGGATGTGATGTCTTTTTTGGTTGGATGTTTTTACTTAGGGTAATGCATTATGAATCCACGTTAGGTGAACCAGGTCCACTTCCAAGGGCCTTAGTACCTAGGCTCCACTTCAGGCTTCTGTTCCGGAGGGGATCCCTGGCTGCAGACGTGGCAGCATACTGCTGGGGAAGGAAAGTGACATTTTCTGACTTCACGTGCTTCATCTCTCTTGTCCTTTCCTAGCCATGCTGTTGCTCTGACCCGTGATTCTGAGCGCCTGGGAGAGGTGAAGAGGAGGAACAACGTCTTGCCTTTGGGAAGGTAATGTCTGCTGTTTGTGTAATCCCTGGGCCTCGCTTTGCTCTGCAGAGTCTTGAGAGGTGCCTTCCCTGCTTCCTAGAGCTCAGTTTTGGTTGGGGTGTGCAGGGTATCTTGCATGACTTGTGTTTCTTTCTTCCCTGGCAGCGGTGCTCTGGCTGGCAACCCACTGGAAATTGATAGAGAGCTTCTGCGTAGTGGTAAATGTCTCCCTGTGACTGAGTGGCACAGGACTACTTGTAATATCTAGGAGGGAGGGAAGCATTGACAGATGGCTCCCAATGGCACCGGGATGCACTGTCCTGGAGCCAAAGCCTTTCTTTCATAAGGCTTTTTACTGCGATGAAACAGGCAATGCCTGTGAGGTGGGAGCATAGACAGAACCACCTCTGCTGCACACTAGCTGCTTGGGGGTAATAATGTTAGGTGCACATTCTGTGACTAACCCAGGTAAGTGAACTCTAGACCGGTCCTAAAATGAAGGCTCTTCAGTGGTTCACTCATGCTTCTCATTATGCCCTGCAATGTCCCCTGCCAAGGGGGTCAGAGGGTCCTTTTAGAGTCAGGTCCATTCCAGATGAAGTCCCCTCTCTGTGACTGCTGACGTGTCTCCAGGGAGGAGCTGATGGTAACGTGTCCCTTTGACCATCCATTCTGCAGATCAACACGGAGAACGTAGAGAAGGATCTGAGCGCTGAATGCTGTCATCTGATCTGGCTCTCTACTTAGTTCACAAAGGAGTAAGTATCAGAGGGAGACTTGGAGCTGTGATTTCTTCGGATGCAGAATACTGCTCAGTGAGGACCTGAGATGAGGCCTTTGTTCTGTCCATACAAGCTTTTCCATGTTACCCCATTAGCTGAGGTGTAACTGTCCAAAGGATGGAGCATACAGGGAGTGAGCCTCCACTGCCCACTCAATGCCTGTGTCCCCGGGTTGGTGAGAGCCACACAGGAACACGGGGAGCGCCTGTTCCAGTTTGCTAGGTTAGCTCTGATTTGTCACCACCCCGGGCTGCCCCCTCGGAGGACAATGCACTTCTAGTCTCCAGCTGAGCAGAGCCCCAAGGGTGGAGAAGGCTTCCTCCAGCCAAGTGTGAAAGGTGGTTACCTGAGCAAGAACTGGCTCCATCTGATGGGCTGAGCTTTCTGCAGGTGGGTGTAGCCAGGCAAGATGACATCAATTTCTCTGCATGTGAAAGGAGAGAAAGAGGTGAGCAGCAGCTGCCAGGATAGAAGGCAGTGGAAGGTACTTGCCAGGGTTTGCTGGCAAGGTCCCGAAGAGACCATCTTTAGCCTGTGTTGTGCTGAATTTGGTCTACGTCTTCCTCTCCCTGTCACCTGCTACCTGAGCACACTGCGTTTAGATCTCCCCATCTCCCAGCGTGGTGTGTCTGCCCTGGGCCTCCCTGGAAAATTGCCTGGTCCAGTAATCCCTCTGTGGCAGGCAAAGATTCCGCAGTCTGCCACCATTTGGGCGTGTGGTGTGTGAGGAGGAGAGTTAGACAGGGAGTTAACACAGCTGAGCTTTTCTCCTGCGAAGCAACTTGAAGCATGTTCAAGTTCCCCACTCCTTCAGATGGATTTGGCACCGTCTGAAGTCTTGTGTGGACCTCCCACCTCAACTCCTTTGCCAGGATACACTGGGGGAAGAGGAAGGTCTCTGTGACGTGAACTGTGGAGAAGGAGAGTCCGTTGTCTTTCCCTGTGCTATCACACACTGCCTGGCTGTAACGTCCTCTGCAGAAGACCCTGCTGCTGCCCTGACTGGGGTCAGTCAAAGAGCAAGCCTTGAAGTCTCCTGCCCCTGCAAAGCCAAGGCCGTGGATTTGGAAAAGGACTTACGTGGCAGCACGTTCCACCAGGGTCTTAATGAGCTGCAGGAGGTGAGTCGAGATGACAGAGAGGGAATTCCTCATGAACATCCTCAAGTCAGTCACAACCTGGATGAGACCAGCCACAGTCAGTCAAAGCAGAATGTCACGTACTTAGTGACTGGCAGCTTTTACCGCCAAGTAAAGCCCTCCTTGTTCTGTGTGATAGGAAGGTGCATCTTCCTCTCACCATTTGGTCATTTTGATGCGATATTGTCACTATATCTTGCTCTGCAGGAAGAGAGCCAAGGGCCATTCTGGTCTGAGGTCTCCTGAAGTGAGGTGGGGGAGGAGCACAGAGTGGAAAAAAAAAAAAGATTCTGTACGTACCTGATCATTCCTGCTTCTTCCAGTGTGCAGTTTTCCAGCTACGTCTCCGATCAGCTCCTGAGGACGAGAGGAGGATTTCTATCCGTGTCTCTGTATTCTAAGCAGGAGACTCCGCATGAGCAGACCTCCCCCCTGCCTGGAAGGGACTCAGCTGTAGGACCCGGTGAGTAGCCACGGGATCTCTTCTGGGGAAGGGCAAGTTTGGGTTCTATGTTTGTACAGTGCCTCCTCTACAAAAGGGGTCTCGGAGACACTAGATTGTGCACCTGGGGTTTCAGTGCCACAAGGTCCGGAGGACTTTCACAGTGGGACAGAGGCACATGCACTTGCTGTCAGGCAGATCTAGCTACGGAGGAATGGGAACAAGAGGTTAGAGGACCCAACCTTTAGTCTGCGTTCGTTGGCAGTGTGGATGTCCTCATCGGTTTGTTTCACCACAAAGACTCCTTTAGACCATTCCTCGGAGATCTGCAAACATCAGCAGAAACACCAGTCAGCCACTGCTGTTACCCTGCCGCGCGTGGGGGCTGTAGTCGTCCCAGCGAACACCAACTTCTGCCGCCCCAATGGAAATCAAAGTGCTAAGTCTCACGCGAGCTCTGGCATTCCTGTTCTTTCAGGCCAAGGCTGGCTGCTTGCTATATCCAGATATTCTATAGTGCACTTGGTGGGATTCATCTCTAGCCATGATGATCCTGCAGTGTTATGGCTATAGGAGGATTTAAGCAATGCAACGAAACAGTGAGCTGAAATGTCAGTGATTGCTTTAGCATTGTCCGCAAAGATTTTCCTATACAAACATTGTATAGAGTCACCATTGTCCATGGTGGGTGAGCAACAACAATGGATATTTTAAAAAAGCGCTTAGCTGCTGACTTCTCTTCACCCCTATACAATGCTATGCATTGCTCCCTACTAACTCCGGCAGCCAGACTCAAAAGGATCCCAAGTGCCAGCAGAAAAAGAATATTCCTAATTCATACTGAAACAATTCCTGGTGAATGTTCGGTCTGAAGAGGATGGGCGGGCAGGTCACACTGAGCACACCTCCCCGAGGCACCGGGGCTGCCATAATGAGCGCTGACAATGTGCTCATCAGGGTTTCAGGCTCTCACTGGGGGCTTGTCAGCGGGTTCACATCCTACTGCCGGGCTTCGGTGCCTTTAGCGGGATGCAGTTTGAGCATCGGTCCCCTGCCCAGATGCCTCCTAGTGTACCAAGTGCAATACACCTGGGCCTGTCATGTCCATGATTTAGGACAGCATTCCCTTTCACAAAGCACTTCAGCACATGCCTAGCTCTAAGGCACAGGACATGAGGACATTTAAAGATGCTTTTTAGAACAGCAAATCAGGGAGGCTACCACAGATGTTGTTAGAGAATCAGCCATTTGTCCCACGGGCATGCCAGTTTGTGAAGGAAATAAATACCTTTTCCAGGCCACTGAGGATCTTCTCCAGCTCAGGTTTAGATAGGATCCCAGCCTTCTCTAAGGCTTTGGCATAAGCCATGCTCCCCTGGATATCAACTTCAGACAGCCTCCCATCAAATGTAATGGAAGCGTTGAGCATCTCCATGATGGCATCTCTGCTTCCACTTAATCTTCCTCCCCAAACTTTATCTCCCTGAGAGAGGAAGAAGCAGTTTAGAGAGGCCTAATAACTTCAGTTATGGTCCTATGCAAGTAAGATCCAGTGATCTCTTTATCTAACACAAAGGCCATGTTCGGCTATGTCCTTGCAATGGGGTGCACTGTCCAGAAAGGGCTCTGGATTCCAGGACCTTTGGCAAGTAGCTGAAGAGGTGGAGAACATGTCACTGTCACTAGCATTTAGCCCTTGCGGTGTCAAGTCTGGCTCAGGAATCCTCCAATATACGTTATCTCTGCAGGACTCTGCAGGGAGTCCTTGAAATGAGTATCAGGGTATATGCTGCAAGACCAGCATGGATTTCTCTTTTGAGGCAGCTGTAGCTCAACAACCCTTTGAGATCCTTTTAAAGGGGGGAAAAGTAAAGTGGTCAGTAAGGAATAGAGTGAAAGCTAGAATTCTCTAAGTACTTTTTGTGCTGTTGGACTAACAGAGAGTTTTTTCTTTGATTGACAGAGCTCCAGGCCAGCACAAGCCATATTATGAAGTGTTTGAAGTTACTGTTTGAGGCATCTCTTGATGTGCTTGCAAGCTTTGGCATAAGATTAGCATAAAACTGGTTAAGGTGCACACTCCAGAAAGGGAGATCTGGGAACCTTTCAGCATCAGGAATGTTCCGAAAAATAGATCAACAAAAAGAAGGTTTTTGAAACACATAGGAACAAAAGTTGTTTTTCCAACCAAACCAAGATTCAGATAGCAACCTCACTCACCCGAATGTGTCATCTACATAACTACTTCACTGGGTGACCAAGGACAGGTACACAATTCCAGCTGTGCCTCACAGCAGGGTGTGTGTAAGCTTTTTTTCACCAGTGATTCCGCAGGTGAATGGATTCACTAGCTAAGAGCCATGTATGTCACTTGATGAGAAGCTTTTTGCTTGCCCAGGTAGGACACCCCCTGAAGCCCTAACTCTGACAAACCACAGGATAATTCCGGTAGGAAGGGACCTAGTCCAGCTGTCTTCCCTATGTTCTTCTCTATTCATCCCCTTTCTGAGTTGAAGATGCAGTCGAGGGCACAGTGGGATTGCATGTTTAGGGCATGCTGCTTCTGTAGCAGAGAGGACACGGGCAGAGTGACATGGCTAGCATCAGGCAGTCTCTGGCTACCCAGCCTGAATGAGCAAGTACCTTTTGTGGCTGGGTTTCCAGTGTGCTGCCTTCAGTATCAGTGCAGAACAAGGCTCCAACTCTCTCTCTGGATTCATAGCCAGCTGCTAGTTCACGGCTTCTCGTACATCTCCCCTTATGATCAATTTTTCTGGGGTGATGACCCTGTTCTCTTTCAGAGTTCCAGGCTCTCAGATGCACAGAGCATCATGCTGTCTACGCTGAGAAAGCTCTTTGAACCATTTTGTTGCCAGACTCCTTCCTCTCCTGAAGTCCCTCATTTTGAATGCTGCTCTTGACATGTTCATCGCTTATGAATGTCTTTGTCCATAGTCTGGGCTTTGACAGGAGGCTGCTGAGGATTTGGCAAAAGAGTAAGGGCCAGGTTTACATCCCGGCTGAATCATACACAGGGAGAGGCTTTACGTCACGGTGTTTGCTGTATGGGCTCACATGGCTGTGTGGAACAGCACAACGCATGGAGAGACCGTACATCCTTCTGTCTGAAGAAACTGTACAGAAATTGTGCAAAGTGAAAGAGGGGAGGGGGAGGGTGCCCAAGGCGCTGCAGCCAGGAGGGGTTAGAGGGCACCCCGCTGGTCCTGGCACCTCTTCCTCAGAGACCATTTGTGACCCGCGGGGCCAGAAACGGCAAAATGGGATCTCTGCGGCACTGTCAGAGTTCCCCTCGATCTGTTTTGCTAGTTGTGTTTTCACATCATTAACCCTGTGTATGTGTGATACATGACGGCTTTGATTTCTGAACGTGACCTGTCTTTAAACAGTTACGCGGTTAAATAGAATAGTGAAAGCTCCAGTTTCTGTTCCATTACTTCCAGGCCTCTTTGCATTTTTTTCGACTTATCTGTATGTGCAACTCCCTGTAAGGTGAGGAGTAGAAATGGCTGAAGAATCACAATGAAGTTGGTTTGTGTTGCCCGTGGCAAAGAGGAGTCCAGTCTAGCTGGACACATTTGGATAGTGCTGTCTCAAATTCATCCATGGTGCCTGCAGGGGACGTTGCAGTCATGTAGTGCATGTGTTCTCACAGCTCTCTTGTGGTGGCAGAAAAGTGTTACTAGGTCAGCTTCTTCAATAGAGAGCCCGGGGATAAAAAGACCAGGCACAGCAATTTGTTTAGGAGACAAAATAGTCAGCAGGATTTTTCCAGAGCGTAAGAGCAGGTTAGAGATCTTTTCCTTCGGGGGGTCTGGTGAAAAGTTCGCTATGTTTTGTAATGTTTCAAGAGCCCTTCTGTAGGTTTGTTATCTGCTTGGGTGTCAGACCAGAGTTCCATAGCCATCTGCTGAGAGTTTCAGTAGCTCCTGATCAGCCTACGTGGATTCTTGGTTTAAGTCCCTTCCTGTGGTCTGTAATGGAGCAGGTATTTAAGACCAAGTCCAGAGCAGTGTCCAAGCCTCTGATCCTTCTGTCTATACAGATCTTCCTGTGGTAAGGCACAGGGCTTTAAAAACCCAGATCACAGTGAGTCATAGTAGGGTGATGGTGAAAGTGTGAAGATACTGTGGACCATGCCTTCCCCACACTGAGGGTGGGGGGAAGTGTTGAAGGAAGGGAATTTATCTGTTGCCGGTTCTTCCCCACGTGTTTAAAGCACAAATGCTACAGAGGTAGGAGGGAAGCACTTTGTGTCTCCTGGGGGACTTTGTTGATGGCAGGAGATTTAGCTCATGGCAGTTTGTACTGTCTGTGCTGCAGCCCTTAACCTAAACAAGGTGAGGCAATGCTTGCGTTACTGCCGTTTCCTATGCGTGTTACAGGGTCTTGCAGTACGGAGTCAATAACGTGTTGCTGCATCAGCAGGGAGGGCAGGGTGCTGAGCAAAACGGCAGCTTTAAAATGCTGTGGCAGAAAAGAGATTGTCTGTGACAAAACTAGCGCTACGGTGCAGTGGGTGCCAGGTTCGAGCTGGTTTAGTGTTTAATGAAAATTGTCCCACCTTCCGTGTAGCCAACTGTTCTTTCTCTACCTTTTGAATCAGGTAGCAGGCATATTCCGTCCAGAAATCGCTGCAGAACAATAGTGGAGAATAATGTTTCAAGTGTTTGTTTTATCAACTGTTTTCACGCTATGAAAGACACAAGGTTGCTGCATTCTCCTTCCCCAAGTAAGGCTTTTCCTGGTCTTTGTTCTGATTATATTTTTGTAAGGACAGAAGGAAGAGAGTAGAAGATTTGTAAGAGGCAGCCAGTCGTGCCAGTCTCTTTTCAAGCATTGTGCCCCAGCTAGCCTGGCCTGGGTCACGCAGAGGAAAAAGCTTGACATGGGAGTGTGCAAACCCTGTGCTTTGGAGGAAACCAGAGCAAAGGTGGTTTTGTGATGGGCTGGAATGACCTGTGGGTTGACCTGCTGGCCCAGTCCTGCCTAAGACGATGCAAGTTTTGGTGCCAGGCGGTGAGGAGACTTCTGGCCACTTCATCCCCCCCTGCCAGAAGGCAGGCAGGCAAGCATGCTGCTATGAGGAGGGCTGTGATAGCTGGAGGTGTGGCACGTGTTGCAGATGTGGTAGCAGGTGCACTTTGTGCACACCCACAAGCCTCCCTCAGCACATTGTGTAGCCTGCTCTGGTACTGCTGGATCCAGCCTTGTGCTGCATAGAATCGTTTAGGTTGGAAAAGAGCCTTAAGGTCATTGAGTCCAACCATGAACCTAACGCTGCCAAGTCCACCACTAAACCATGTCCCTAAGCGCCACATCTACGCGTCTTGTAAATAGCTCCAGGGATGGTGACTTGACCGCTTCCCTGGGCAGCCTGTTCCAGGGCTTGACAACCCTTCCAGTGAAGACATTTTCCCTAATACCCAATCTAAACCTCCCCTGGCCCAACTTGAGGCCATTTCCTCTCGTCCTAACACTTGTTACCTGGGAGAGGAGACCGGCACCCACCTCGCCACAACCCCCTTTCAGGTAGTTGCAGAGAGCGCTAAGGTCTCCCCTGAGCCTCCTTTTCTGCAGACTAAATGACCCCAGTTCCCTCAGCTGCTCCTCATAAGACTTGTTCTCTAGACCCTTCACCAGCTTCGTTGCTCTTCTTTAGACACGCTCCAGCACCTCAATGTCTTTCTTGTAGTGAGGGGCCCAAAACTGAACGCAGTATGCAAGGTGCGGTCTGACCGGTGCCGAGTACAAAGGGACGACCGCTTCCCTAGTCCACCTCCCTCCCCTCCAAGAGACACATTTTCAGGTCCCTCGTGTACACAGACACTCCTACTGCTCTCTGCCTACCAGTCCCCGGGAGCTTGAACACCCCATAACCCAGCTCCACTGCCAGGGAGGGGACAGTCCCCGTTCTTTCACACCAGTGAACATTTCCCCAAGCCACACGAGGGCTGAGGAAGCCCAGCCCAATCTTGCCCCTAAGAAGAAAGACGCAAGACAGGAGTTTCAGTGAACTACATGCACCCCAGTGTTTATTAACTCCAGATTAATGTGATAGGCACAACACTGCATCCATGGGATATCTCCCCACACTCTAAGCTTGTTCCTTCAGCTTCTTCAGCAGCTCCCTCAGCTGCTCGATCTGGGCATTCACGCTGTTCTTGGCGGTACCGCCCATGGCCCTGTACTGCTCCACGCTGTTGACAATGTTGAAGACCTGGGAGACGTCGTTGCCAAACAGGGGGCTGGGGAGACAAAGAGAAGAGGTGTCAGTGGAGAGCGCTGGGTGCTCTTTGCTGGCTTTCCATGTTGACTGCCAGCAGAGAGGGGGAAGGAGTGGAGACGGAGCCTTTTTCCAAGGGGAAAGGCCTCCTGCAGCCCTGCTTTTGCACTTGTAGTGCCTGGCAGTAGCTGCTTGTGGCAGACCGAAGAGTCAGCTCCGAGGGGAGAGTGAGGAAGTTTGGAGCCAAACTCTTCTGGAGGGCTGGTGCCTCCAGGTCAGGGCAAGAGTTTCTTCCAGTCCCTCCCAATAGGTGCTGCCCATGCCCTGCTGGGGCTGAATGGTAGTCATGTTGTCCCCTTTCAGTGTTTTCAGCAGTAGCAGCAGCAGCATTGATATTCAGGCCAGGAGGATTGCTGTCTGGCCCCGGCCTTCCGGGGAAGGGCACCATAAGGAGGCCCATACAGAGGGAGGCTGATACCTGCCTGCTGAGGAGAGAGATGGCAAAATAATAGTGATAACGAACCTGATGGTCTTCATGTCATCCAGGCTGAGATTGTTGATGGTTGTGCCTTTAGACTCGGCAAGGTGGACGACCTTCCCAGAGGCAATGTGGGCTTGTCTGAATGGCATCTGCAGTGAGAAGCAGAGACCATAGTCAGTGACCAGGCAACTGGGGTGCAGCCTCAAAGGAAAAAATGGATGTGATGTCTTTTTTGGTTGGCTTGTTTTCACTTAGGGCAATGCAATCTCAATCCGGGTTTTCTGGGGTGTGCAGAGGGGAGGCGTTAGGAGGTAAAACTCCACCTGTAAATTACTATCAAGTCCACCCGGCAGCAGTTCCACTACTCGGGATACATGTAAAGAATGGGTTTCCAGCTTTCGTGTTTGTTGACCCAGACTGCTCATCACCTGGGGACAGAACAGAGGCCTCATCTCAGGCCCTCGCTGAGCAGCATTCTGCATCCAAAGAAATCACAGCTCCAAGTCTCCCTCTGATACTTACTCCTTTACGAACCAAGTAGAGAGCCAGATCAGATGACAGCATCTCAGGGCTCAGATCCTTCTCCATGTTCTCCTTGTTGATCTGCAGAAAGGATGGTCAGAGGGAGACATTATCATCAGCTCCTCCTTGGGGACACGTTAGCTGACATTGGGAGCCATAGTGAGCCGTATGGGTGAGGTACTAAGAGCCTTCATCTTAGGACCGGTCTAGAGCTCTCTTACCTGGGTTAGTCACAGAATGTGCACCCCAGCCATGTTCAATAGTGAGAGTCTGAAGCCTTACCTGGAGGGTAGAAATCACTCCAGTGGCAACCTGGAGCACAATGTTCAGGGTGTCCACAACATCAAAGACGGCCTCCTTGTCCTCCTGTGTTACAACAGGGATGGAAATTGCTGTAAGTCAACCTGGTGCAGCCCAAAGCCCAACAGCCTGAGCAGCCCCGCCAGCAGAGCAGGCATGTCACCCCAGGGGCTCCTGCTGGGGGCCGGGGTGTCAGCTGCAGCACGCCGTGCCTCAGCCCCTTTCTCAGCATCCTGCACACAAGCAGGGTCTGTGCAGGGACATGTAGTGGCAAGACTGCTCGCGAGCAGAAGACAGCTGTGTCTGCTCAGAGAGGTGGTGTGAAAAGTAACATCTGTTTTACCTGCAGATCCTTGTTGTAGGTGCTGGGAAGTCCTTTGAGAACCATGAGAATAGCAGCCAACTGCAGAGAGAAACAGGTGAGGCGGTTAGTTCTAGGAAGAGAAGCACATTGCCCCAGCAGAGGCTCAGAGCCTAGGCTGGCCCATTTCTCTACAGGGAGGCAAGAAGAAGGAACATTCTTCAGCCCCGGTATGAGCAGTTTCCCCATCCCGCTTCTTTCTTTAGCAGGCTCACCCGTCCGAACACTCGTCCAGCTTTGCTGCGGATCAGTTCCAGACTGTCGGGGTTCTTCTTCTGAGGCATCAGGCTGCAGCCAGTGCTGAAAGAAAAGGTGTGTGCAGTGTAATGGTGAGCAAGACCCCCCAAGCCGCGCCATAGGTGGTATCAGCAGGCCAGCCTAAGTGTTGCTGTGACCTCAGAGAGGGAGGGCTGTGGTTGTGCTGCCCTGAGAGAAGGAAATCTCTTGGGATTGCAAACCCGGCCAGCCAAGGAAGGGCTTTGGCAGGCATTCCAGCAGGGGAGGAAGTTCTTTCTGCCAGCAGTTGCTGGGGAGGAGTGTCTGCTGAATGCAGACTTGTTGGGTTACCAGAATCAGAAAAAAGTGGTCATTACTGAAGGATATTCACCCTAAGGCTGCCTTTCTGCCAGCCTTTTAATGCTGTGTCAGCCTTGTGCAGCTGGGAGACCCCAACCACTGTCTCATTCTCTCAGGTGAGGATAGCTGAGGAGAATTACTCCCCAGAGAGCAGAGACCTACCAGTAGGTATCAGAGAGGGTTAGAAAGCCAAACTCGCTGGTACTGTAGATGATGAGATCTTCAGCCATCTTGCTAAGGTGGATCATCAGCAGGGTGGCAAAAGAGAAGAATTCCACTGCAGAGAAGGCAGGAAATCAGGAGGTGAAAAGGGTGCTTGTTTGCTTGACAACCAGGGAGCCCTGACTGGACCTTTGGAGTTACTTCCTAGTGAGGGATTTGAGTCCCCTTTGGAGTTACTTCCTAGTGAGGGACTTGAGTCCCCTTGTTAAAGGAGGTTAACTGGGAAGGTCTCAGAAGCCTGCTTCTAAAATAGTGCTGGGAAGATGTGATTGGGTTGTGCTTACCCACAAAGTCTCTCTCGCTCACGGCATCCATGCTGTTCAGGCTGATGGAAGCAAAGCCCAGGTCTGTAAGGAAGGTGATGGACAGAGAAGGTCAGGCTTGTCAGGCCTGGAGCTTGAATGCAGGAGATTGCCCCAGTGTGCAGGTGACCATGAGCCCTTGAGCAGTCCCAGGAACACAAACATGCTGAGTGGGATTTTGTTATCAGCCCCAGGCAGCCAGTGTGCAGCAGAGGTGGTTCTGTCTATGCTCCCACCTCACAGGCATTGCCTGTTTCATCGCAGTAAAAAGCCTTATGAAAGAAAGGCTTTGGCTCCAGGACAGTGCATCCCGGTGCCATTGGGAGCCATCTGTCAATGCTTCCCTCCCTCCTAGATATTACAAGTAGTCCTGTGCCACTCAGTCACAGGGAGACATTTACCACTACGCAGAAGCTCTCTATCAATTTCCAGTGGGTTGCCAGCCAGAGCACCGCTGCCAGGGAAGAAAGAAACACAAGTCATGCAAGATACCCTGCACACCCCAACCAAAACTGAGCTCTAGGAAGCAGGGAAGGCACCTCTCAAGACTCTGCAGAGCAAAGCGAGGCCCAGGGATTACACAAACAGCAGACATTACCTTCCCAAAGGCAAGACGTTGTTCCTCCTCTTCACCTCTCCCAGGCGCTCAGAATCACGGGTCAGAGCAACAGCATGGCTAGGAAAGGACAAGAGAGATGAAGCACGTGAAGTCAGAAAATGTCACTTTCCTTCCCCAGCAGTATGCTGCCACGTCTGCAGCCAGGGATCCCCTCCGGAACAGAAGAGGCTTGAAGTGGAGCCTAGGTACTAAGGCCCTTGGAAGTGGAACAGCTTGCAACCATACAAGCTTCTCCGTGTTACCCCGTTAGCTGAGGTGTAACTGTCCAAAGGATGGAGCATACAGGGAGTCAGCCTCCACTGCCCACTCAATGCCTGCGTCCCCGGGTTGGTGAGAGCCACACAGGAACACGGGGAGCTCCTGTTCCAGTTTGCTAGGTTAGCTCTGATTTGTCACCACCCCGGGCTGCCCCCTTGGAGGACAATGCACTTCTAGTCTCCAGCTGAGCAGGGCCCCAAGGGTGGAGAAGGCTTCCTCCAGCCAAGTGTGAAAGGTGGTTACCTGAGCAAGAACTGGCTCCATCTGATGGGCTGAGCTTTCTGCAGGTGGGTGTAGCCAGGCAAGATGACATCAATTTCTCTGCATGTGAAAGGAGAGAAAGAGGTGAGCAGCAGCTGCCAGGATAGAAGGCAGTGGCAGGTACTTGCCAGGGTTTGCTGGCAAGGTCCCGAAGAGACCATCTTTAGCCTGTGTTGTGCTGAATTTGGTCTATGTCTTCCTCTCCCTGTCACCTGCTACCTGAGCACACTGCGTTTAGATCTCCCCATCTCCCAGCGTGGTGTGTCTGCCCTGGGCCTCCCTGGAAAATTGCCTGGTCCAGTAATCCCTCTGTGGCAGGCAAAGATTCCGCAGTCTGCCACCATTTGGGCGTGTGGTGTGTGAGGAGGAGAGTTAGACAGGGAGTTAACACAGCTGAGCTTTTCTCCTGCGTAGCAACTTGAAGCATGTTCAAGTTCCCCACTCCTTCAGATGGATTTGGCACCGTCTGAAGTCTTGTGTGGACCTCCCACCTCAACTCCTTTGCCAGGATACACTGGGGGAAGAGGAAGGTCTCTGTGACGTGAACTGTGGAGAAGTAGGGTCCGTTGTCTTTCCCTGTGCTATCACACACTGCCTGGCTGTAACGTCCTCTGCAGAAGACCCTGCTGCTGCCCTGACTGGGGTCAGTCAAAGAGCAAGCCTTGAAGTCTCCTGCCCCTGCAAAGCCAAGGCCGTGGATTTGGAAAAGGACTTACGTGGCAGCACGTTCCACCAGGGTCTTAATGAGCTGCAGGAGGTGAGTCGAGATGACAGAGAGGGAATTCCTCATGAACATCCTCAAGTCAGTCACAACCTGGATGAGACCAGCCACAGTCAGTCAAAGCAGAATGTCACGTACTTAGTGACTGGCAGCTTTTACCGCCAAGTAAAGCCCTCCTTGTTCTGTGTGATAGGAAGGTGCATCTTCCTCTCACCATTTGGTCATTTTGATGCGATATTGTCACTATATCTTGCTCTGCAGGAAGAGAGCCAAGGGCCATTCTGGTCTGAGGTCTCCTGAAGTGAGGTGGGGGAGGAGCACAAAGTGGAAAAAAAAAAAAGATTCTGTACGTACCTGATCATTCCTGCTTCTTCCAGTGTGCAATTTTCCAGCTACGTCTCCGATCAGCTCCTGAGGACGAGAGGAGGATTTCTATCCGTGTCTCTGTATTCTAAGCAGGAGACTCCACGTGAGCAGACCTCCCCCCTGCCTGGAAGGGACTCGGCTGTAGGACCCGGTGAGTAGCCACGGGCTCTCTTCTGGGGAAGGGCAAGTTTGGGTTCTATGTTTGTACAGTGCCTCCTCTACAAAAGGGGTCTCGGAGACACTAGATTGTGCACCTGGGGTTTCAGTGCCACAAGGTCCGGAGGACTTTCACAGTGGGACAGAGGCACATGCACTTGCTGTCAGGCAGATCTAGCTACGGAGGAATGGGAACAAGAGGTTAGAGGACCCAACCTTTAGTCTGCGTTCGTTGGCAGTGTGGATGTCCTCATCGGTTTGTTTCACCACAAAGACTCCTTTAGACCATTCCTCGGAGATCTGCAAACATCAGCAGAAACACCAGTCAGCCACTGCTGTTACCCTGCCGCGCGTGGGGGCTGTAGTCGTCCCAGCGAACACCAACTTCTGCCGCCCCAATGGAAATCAAAGTGCTAAGTCTCACGCGAGCTCTGGCATTCCTGTTCTTTCAGGCCAAGGCTGGCTGCTTGCTATATCCAGATATTCTATAGTGCACTTGGTGGGATTCATCTCTAGCCATGATGATCCTGCAGTGTTATGGCTATAGGAGGGTTTAAGCAATGCAACGAAACAGTGAGCTGAAATGTCAGTGATTGCTTTAGCATTGTCCGCAAAGATTTTCCTATACAAACATTGTATAGAGTCACCATTGTCCATGGTGGGTGAGCAACAACAATGGATATTTTAAAAAAGCGCTTAGCTGCTGACTTCTCTTCACCCCTATACAATGCTATGCATTGCTCCCTACTAACTCCGGCAGCCAGACTCAAAAGGATCCCAAGTGCCAGCAGAAAAAGAATATTCCTAATTCATACTGAAACAATTCCTGGTGAATGTTCGGTCTGAAGAGGATGGGCGGGCAGGTCACACTGAGCACACCTCCCCGAGGCACCGGGGCTGCCATAATGAGCGCTGACAATGTGCTCATCAGGGCTTCAGGCTCTCACTGGGGGCTTGTCAGCGGGTTCACATCCTACTGCCGGGCTTTGGTGCCTTTAGCGGGATGCAGTTTGAGCATCGGTCCCCTGCCCAGATGCCTCCTAGTGTACCGAGTGCAATACACCTGGGCCTGTCATGCCCATGATTTAGGACAGCATTCCCTTTCACAAAGCACTTCAGCACATGCCTAGCTCTAAGGCACAGGACATGAGGACATTTAAAGATGCTTTTTAGAACAGCAAATCAGGGAGGCTACCACAGATGTTGTCAGAGAATCAGCCATTTGTCCCACGGGCATGCCAGTTTGTGAAGGAAATAAATACCTTTTCCAGGCCACTCAGGATCTTCTCCAGCTCAGGTTTAGGTAGGATCCCAGTCTTCTCCAGGGCTTTGGCATAAGCCATGCTCCCCTGGATATCAACTTCAGACAGCCTCCGATCATATGTAATGGAAGCGCTGAACATCTCCATGACTGGATCTCTACTTCCGACAAACCTTCCTGCCATCATTTTATCCCCCTGCAAGTAATGAAGTCAAGAGGCATGTTGAAAAGAGTTACTGATATATCTGTAAAAATCCGTTAATGTCCATCCCTCTCCTTATCCAAGTAAAACTGAGGACATACTCAGGAACGTTTTTTCAGTGCTGTGCCATTGACCAGAAAAGCCCTGGGCTTCAAGAGCTTTGGTAAGTAGTTGTAGAGGTGGAGAACGTGTCACTGTTACTAGCATTTAGCCCTTGTGGTATCAGGTCTGGCTCAGGAATCCTTCAAGATGCTTTACCTCTGCAGGAGTCTGCAGGGTGTATGTCCTGTCCTTGAAAATTACTATGAAGGCACATGGTGCAAGACCAGCATGGATCTCTCTTTTACGGCAGCTGCTGAACACTGACCCTTTGATAGTCTCTTGGCAGGGAAAAAAAGTAAGGCAATCAGGGATATAGTGAAAGCGAGTATCTACTGTTACTTGAAAGAATAATTCAAAACCCCCACTCTTTTAGGGAAACTATAAAAAAATATTCGGTTGACAAAGAGCTTTAGGCCATCACAAGCCATATCCTCTAAAACACCCCTGTAACTATGAAGTGTTTGAAGTTACTGTTTAAAGCATCTCCAGAGTCCATGATGTGCTTGCAAGCTTTGGCATAAAATTACCATAAAACTGGTTGAGGTGCAGCCTGCAGAAAGGGAGATCTGCCTACCCTTCAGTATTACAAATGTCCAGGGGAAAAAGAAAAGGAAAGAGAAAACCCCACGTCCCCAAACCACCCCCCAGAAGGTCTCTGAAGCAGCGCGGCGCCGGGCTGCCGGGCCGCCCGCGGGGCTACCATGGACAGCGGGCGGCTGCCGGGGCCGGGGCCGGGGCGGGGACCCGAGCGACCCTTTCCCCAGCGACTGTCTGAACCCCCGTGCCTGAGGAGAGCAGGTGGGAGGTCAGGGTGCAGGCACGGAGTGCTGGAGATCTATTTTTGAAGCAGGTTTGTCAGTAGGAGTTGCGGGGAGGGGGGGAAATGGGAGTTGAAAAAGGAAAGTTTTGCAGCTCCTCGCTGGGAAACCAGTCCCCTGGGGTGAGTGGCAGAGGGGATGGGGTGTGCAAGGCCAGGGCTGGGAGCCAAGCGCTTGGATGAGCAAGAGGTATCTAAGTATATCTTCACTACCGCAGGTTGTCAGAAATCCCCCTTCTCCATTTAAAACCCGGGAAAACAAATCCCGTAGAGAGGAGCACCCGAGCAAGCGTGGCAGGTTGCAGTGCTGGGGTTATCACGCAGCTGAGTTCGCATCTGCCAGAGCACCCCGAGACCACCCCGCCGGAGAAGCAAAGTTCACCCTCACCTCGGCTGCCATTTCGGACGACGTTTTGCTCGTTTGTGCAGCGATCCCGGCAACTGGTGCAACCTGGGGAACGGCGAGGTGAGGTGAGGCTAGGCTCCAGTCCCGCTGCCCGCTGCCCGCTGCCCGCTGCCCGCTGCCCGCTGCCCGCTGCCCGCCCCGGCTCACCTGCTCCGCAGCGCAGCCCCGGCTGGTCGCTCGCTGCTCCCCGGCCCCGCCGCCCCGCTTTTACACGCTTCGGAGCGGGGCTGGCGGCTCGTCCCGCCCCGGCGGGGCGGGGTGTCCCCGGGGCCGGCCCCGCTCCGGTCCCCCCTCTCAGCCCCCTTCGCCCTTCCCACCCCTCTCCTGCCTCTGGCCCCTGCTCGACCAGCACATGAGTATCAAGACAGGGAGAGAAGTTTCTCTGGAGGCAGGGTTGCTGCAAAGAGGAGGGTTGGGAGAGATGCTCTCATGTTGCTTGTTGGTGAAGTTACTGGTGTAGCTTTAGGCAGTGCTCCTGCAGTGCCAGAGGGTCTTGTGTGTGGACAGGTCAGCTACTTTTCTGGGAATATCCTTGTACTGAAGGAGTGACATCACTCTGTGTCATACCTCTCTAATGAGTAGTCTTTGATATTAATGTAATTGATATGATGGCTGGATCACCATTGCTCTGTCCTCATTACCACCCCAGCAAACACACAAAAATAAAATAGATGTGAGGTACTTGCTCTCTCCCGTTTCTGTGTGGATGAGACTTTTCACCCCACCTGTAAGGATGCTGCAGCTCCAGCTTTGGGGCTTCCCTGCTGTCACTGGTTGCATGGGGTCCCTCTTGCCAAGAGGCTTCCATGAGCCTCAGACTGCGGCTGTGGAGTGCGAGGTTGTGCTCTGCAGCCTTGGCAAATAGCCCATATCTTAAACTCATCAAACCCTAAATATCATGGAAGTAAAGAACTGATTTAAAATACAAGAGAGCTTTGGGAGCAGCAACTCGCAAAGCTGCGGCTCAGCACCAATTTCTCATTAACTTCTCAGACACAGAGCACTTTTCTGCAGCCGCTCCACAGAAAGCAGAGGGCTTGCTGGCTCACCTCACTCAGTGTGCTACTATGGTATAATATTTTTCCATCTGCATGGTCCAAATGCTTCACAGTGCTCAGGAAACATATTCCAACTTTCTCCCCCGCATTTTGTTGGGTAATTTTCTTCCCTTTAACTGGCCCTCTTGTCCTTTTCTACTGTTCTCTCAGTTCTGCAACTTACCTCCTTTTCCTTTTTACACTAGGGCATTTACACTAGGAAACAGTGCTTAATCATTTTGTGATCATGTTCCTTCCTACTCTGCAATCCCTCATTTTTACCACTTTTCTTGTCTTGTTCACCCTTTAAGAGCATCCTTGTCCATACTCCAGGCTTTGACAAGAGATGGCTGATGTGTTGGGAAAATAGTAAGCACTGAATTTATAAACAGAGTGAATCTATGTCAATAAGATCTTATTAATCTATGTCTGATATTACATGTGGCAAGGATGCATGCTTTCACATGGGATCTGTCAGCAGTATCATTGTGTGTTTAACAAACTTCATAGGGATTAGTTTGCTTGCAGTACGCTGCTTAACTTCTGTCCCAGTTTGATCTCAGAGATTATTAATTCTTTCTTTTCCCATTTTTAGATGAAACTCTGTATAATAAGAAATTTAGAATATAGAGTAATATTTTTACAAAAAAAATGGAAGAGAAACTGTAAATCCAAGCAGAAGTCATTAACGTAAAAATGAACATTGAAGAAATAGGATTTCTTAAAGACGCTTGGAGCTGGAGAGTTGAACATTTTTGAGGGGAAAACAATGAAATAGCATTGCAAAGTAGGTTTTCTAGTGCACACTGAAATGTATTCTCATTACTGTCTTCTCTATTTGGTTTGGATGGCTCTCCACTACCCGTCGTCTTCTTTTAGTATTTTATTTGCTTAGTGAAATAGAGAGATTAATCCCCAAATCCCCACTCCACAGTTAAATACCACGGAAGGTCTAAGGGAAAGGTCTTCAACTTATTTTCCCTTCTGGCACAGTGAATGGCACATTGATCATACATTAATATTCCCAGCTACACCCTTTTCCAAGCTGACGTACAATAAGGTGGTACTAGAGAGTAAATTGCCCATTGTGCAGCATGGAGAGGTTTAATTAAATATATTTTAATGTCCTCAAAGGTTTGAACTTTATTTGTACTTGCTTTTGTAATCAGTCACAGCCTTACTACTTCTTTTAGAGTGCATTGTTTGTTGCAAGAGTGCAACACTTGGGGAGTGCAGTTCTTTAATGGTTTCTAGAAATACACTTTTCATAATAGGACTTATTTTCATAACTGAGTCCAGCGAAGAAAAAAGGATGGCATAAACTGCTACAGTGCACCTTCTTTAAAAACATTCTTTTTTAACAGTCATTTTGGTTTAGAAAAAGAAAAAAGCTCTATGGGCTGAAAGTGCTAGTCAAACGCACTGTCAGCTAGACTGATGTGAAGCGGTGCTGACATTTTTTGTTAAAAAAAACCCACTTTGTTTAATGAATTTTGAATGTAAAAGAAAAAAAGACACTATAGGGTGATCAGCAAAATGCTGAATACAGTAAACATCTTTCATGACAAAGAATACAAATACCCTGCAGATCTGCTTTCAATAGCAATTACTAGGCCCCCTGCTTTCAATAGTTAATACCGAGGCCCCCCTCTCACCGAGCCTTCGTGGTAACAATCACAAGCCAATGCTTAAAATGTTGACATGCTAAGCACATTTAGAAAAACCTATGTCTGCATTCCCTATGGATGGTGTAGCATAACTGTCTAACACCTAAAGTGCACCAATTAAAAACAAAGTGAACCGAGCTAATCACCTCATCTCCTGAAAAGTTGTATGTAAGGGTAATGAGTTCCCTCTTAGATATTCCCCTTCTCCCTTGCATGATGTCAGTGGATGTGTAACTGGTCCATATGTGTATTTACACCCTAGCAGGCTATATGTCTCCACTGGAAAATATTTAGGAAGAATATCTCTATTAGAAAAAAAATTGAAAGCTGTTGAGAGAGGCATTTGTATTATGCTCATTCATCCCAGCTGCTGGGTAGGGCATCATCATCATGGATTGCAAGAAAGAATATCAGCAAAGGTCTAGAATTAAACTTTTGGAGAAACAGTGAAAATAAAATTGGTGCTGGGGGTGAGACATAAAGAGGGGATGCAAAGGAGAAATTAAATTAATATGCTGAAGATTTTGAACCCATATCTAAAGAGGGTGGTGAGGGGCAGGCAAAGATTAGTAGATTTCTAGAACAAAACTCTGAAATTTGATAGGCTGGAAATACCATATTTTCAAATGAAAGCTGACATCCTTTCCCTTCTTTTCTTCCCTTTAGCCTGGCTGGGAGCTGGTGTACAGGCAGTTTCACGTGCAGGGTTTGAAACATGGCAGAGAAGTTACAGAGCATTTGCTGTGCCGGTTTTGGCCGACTTGCAAGGTCAGTTAATCCTGACATGGAAAAGGACAGCATCCATTACTTCCTGTCCACTGACTCAGACCAACGGCTTTCAGTCTGCAGTTTGGAGACCCTTCTCCTGGCTCTTTTTCCATAGGACTCCATGACAAATTATTCTGGAGTATAAATGAATTTCTATCTGTACTACAATCTGTGTGTGATGGGGTCCACGTGTCCACTGAAACTTTTTTAGGGGTCTTCAACTGAAAAGGCTGAAAAAGCTTTGCAGTAGGCTTTTAAACTTTGCCCGGCACTTAGGTATCTGATGACGATGAGCTGGAAGCTGTTTGTTGCCCACTGTCCTGGCAATGAATACTGCTCCTGAAGCACTGCATTTTGCTCACGTTATTAGAATTGGTTGAGGATTTGCAACACCCCAAGGAGCAGCAAAGTCTCCAAGAGAGAGTGGATTTTATTCTGGCTTGATTCTTGAGAGAAAAGTGGCTGGTGGATTTTGTGCTAGTATTGCAAGCCGGAGGTTGTGTGCACAAGTAGTCTAACCCATTTGGTTCCCTAGATTGCTCTTACAGCCCTGCTGCAAATGAGCAAGTGTGTGTGTATGTAACTCCCTAGGGAGTTAGTGGTGTTGTGTTTGCATATAAACTTTTGCCTGAGAGATAATGGCAAAATAAATGAATTAATGTTTCCTTGCCTCTCAGTCTCTGAGCCAGACAATTTTCTTTGCTGTAGCCAATGGGATTTTCAGCTATTTGCACTCAATGAGGTGTCTTTGTTTTCTCGAGAATGAAAATTCAAGGAGCGTGTGGATGTGGCATTGTGGGATGTGGCTTGATGGGCATGGTGCTGTGTGGTGTTGGGTGGGTTGGCTTTTGGTGTGTTGTGGGTTTTTTTTGTTTTTTTTTTTTTTTTAAGGTTGGACTTGATGATCTTACAGGTCTTTTCCAACCTTAGTGATTCTGTGAAAAGGGCTCTTGCAAAATTTAGTAGCACATAGATTAAATGGGAAAGAATCACAGTGATGGTAGGAAAAAGACATATGATGCTGATGAGCGTGGTAAGGTGTATGTACAGGTGCTTTAAAAGGCAATAGGAGTATTACACAACTAGTTCAGCCTTACAGTATTCCGTTTGCACATGGCTAGAGATTTGATTTGGAAGGACCTCTACAATACTCTCTTCCCCCCGTCATACTCAACAGTGGCGAGTTGTCAGAATCAGAGTGGGTTTTCAGAACGCGTTTTGCCGCAAATGGCGGGTTTTGTAGTTCCTGTCCACGCGAGCTACAACTCAGGGGGCGGGACCACTCTTACCATCACGGGCATTGGTGGTTCAGTGGTAGAATTCTCGCCTGCCACGCGGGAGGCCCGGGTTCGATTCCCGGCCAATGCAGCCCAGATTTTATTTTTTACACCACCCCCCCACCCCCGTCATTTCTCCTTCCTTTTCCGCTTCCGTTCCGCCCGCCAAAACTTACTTTAGCGCAACCCAGCCTCACCCCGCCTCTCCTTGCCGTCGCCGGGCGGGCTGCGGGTGTGTGCGTGGAAGTTCTGCGGCGAGGCGGCGGCCAGGGGCAGCCCCAGCGCACGGCCCTGCTCGGGGCGGACAAGATGGAGGTGTAAGGAGCGGCGGGGGGGGCGCGGGGACGGGCCGCTGCCGCCTCCCCCCCGGCTGCGACTCTTCCGTGGCGGCAGCGGGGGCTCCAGGGCCGGGGTGGGGGTGTGTGGATATCTGGGGGTGTGTGGATATCTATATGGGCGTGCCTCCGTGTGCGTGTTGGCGTGAGGGCTGGGTTGTAGCTATATGGGCCTGCAGCGTGTGTGGACATCTATATGGGCCTGCCAGGGGTGTATGGGGGGTGTGCTGGGCCTTTAACGCCTCCATAGCCAGCACTGTGTTCAGGCATTCTGGTGAGAAACTGAGTTGTGGTTTTTTTTTTTCTTTGATTTAAAAATCTTGCTGCAGCATCAGTTTGTTTGGGCAAAAGGCGTCGAGGCTCAGCTTGACTCCCGCTCTCCGTCCCCACCTCCCCTGCCCCTCCTGTCCCCTGGCGCGCCATTTTCCCTTCTGCCCCGGCAGAGGTGAAACGCAAATCCTCTGCTGCAGCTTCTGGGAGAGAGCTGTCCCTGTGAGCGCCAGGTAGACGGCTTGTGGGAGCTGAACATGCTGGAGAAGGAGAAAACCTGCCGGCTGTGCTCCAGCAATTGCAAACATAAGAGGCGAGTCAAAATTTTGGCTAGCTGATGGTTCCTGGCAGTTACCCCAGGCTGCCCTCCCAGCAAGTTGTGTTGCCTTCCTACGCTGACAGCACTACGCATGTTTCTGTCTTGTTAGCGTCACCTGGGCACAAAACGATAGGATTTGACCTATTTTGAAGCTTAGAAACTCATTCTTGTGAGTTCTGTGGAGGCTGTTACGTGTGTGGTTATGTACATGTACGCAGTGCTGGTTTGTAATGAGTGGTGGCATGGAGGATGCCAGTCCCGTGGGATGTACGTCACCGTCCGCCAAAGTCAGCTCAGTTATTGCAGTTCATGTTACCCATAGATGCTTTATTATCATTAAATCTTCTATACTATTATATCTATTATCATAAATCTTCTACATGTAAAATTCAAAAGCAGGTAACAAATGACACGACCATTGAAATACGGGTTTGTGTTACATTAGCCTTAACATGAGTAGCAGCCTGCAGGGACGTGAGCTGTTCTTCCTGTTGTATACTGAAAAATGCTGTGAAACTCATACACAGGCTCAAAGTTGCAGTCGCATGTAAGGAAAGATAGGATTTGCCCTGCTGAGAAAGATGCTTTGGATACCATTAGTAGTAAGTCTGTGATGCTGCTTATACATACACTTGTTTTTTACTACCTTGAGTAGCCCAAATTACTTTACTGGTGCTACCTCTTTTAGTTCCAGTAGGAAGGTGCATCAGAGGTAGAAGACCTGGGCTGAAGTCCTGAGCTGGGGGTGGGTGGCCCTTACATTGGAATGGAACAACTTAGTCCATTTTGCACTTGAATTGCTGTTGGAATTTAATCTCCCTAATCTTTTGCCTCCTGCCAAATGGCCTTCCTATAGGGAAGCTCTGCAACTAGGAAAACCTCTCCTAAGTTCTTACTGTGTCAGAAGTATCTGTTACTAGAGAAAAGAACCCTTCAGGAAACATTGTGGTTTAAATATACAACATATTTTAAGCAGTAGATTTAAAAACTTGAAGTGTCAGTGATATTTTTAGAGGTGTGCTGCCATACACTAAGATATTTTTTGATACATGCAGAAGGCCTTCTCAATAATATTTTGGTTTGGACTAAAATTTGGGCAAATACTACCTATTTAAAGAGTCTAAAAAGTGTTTATACGTTTGGTGTTAATATGACTTTTTTTTCCTTTCTGCTTAAGTCTTAATCTCATAAAAATGAAGCATTGTTTAGTTGATGATTTAACAATATACATTAGAATTCATTATTTATAATTTCTTGTTTTCTGAATGTAAAATTGATAGTTGATTCATGAGATTTAGGACTGAAGACAATTGTATTTCTGCTTTATAAGTCCTGCAAAGCAACTGGTCTTGTTTATCAGTTTATAATTCTGGTATTTCAGCACAACAGAAATTGTTGAAGATTTGAGACTGACTTATTTGCTATCCATTGTTAGAAGAAAAAATAAGTATTTTTCTGAATGACAAAGTGTTTTTTAATTAAAGGAGCAATTGTCTTAAGTAATTTAACTTCAGAAAGATTTCACAGACTCATTTGCATAGTAATGTATTTACTCTATATGACCCTTTCACTTATTTAACAGAATAATTCCCTATATAATTATTCTATAGCATTATTCTTTCTAACAAAGAATGTCTTTGATCCATAGGAATTTCTGTAGCGATAGCCTGAATGCAAATATTCTGAAGAATTGCATTTACCTAACAACAAAAGCTATATGGTTTGTAAAACATGAATGAAAACTAATGCGTGTGTGAGCTCACTTGCTGAAGTTTCACTCGAGTCAGCGAAATGGAAGTTGAAGTTTATCTCAGCGTATTTTAGAAGGTCCTTTTCATTTAAAAACAATGATAGAACCTGTGGAAGTTTGTGGACGCATTTAACTCATTAGAAAGTGATGAACGTGACAGTTCTATTCAAACAGTTGACGGTGCTTAACAATACATTGCACCTTTTTTTTCCTTTTTTTTTATAAGCTGCTGCACAGACCTGAGAAAGGCCTTTTTTTCCTTTTGTATGGAAACGTTCTGTTGTTGTGGCTGCTGTCTGCTCAGCAGAATGTGTTGTTCAGGGAATATAGGATGTTCTGCATCAGGTTTTTCCTCCCTTTTTTAATTTAAAAATACAAAATTACAATATCCAATAGTAAGAGAGGTATGATTAATCTAAATATGCGCTTGATTCAAAGAGAGTGCATTCAGCCTAGCAGTGGTGGATAACGATTCGTGCTTAATTGGGACAGAATTAGTGGGGAAGTGTTTGGCTGGTGGAAAATGGGAAGCTCTCAGCCTTGCCCTGCTAATAAAGGAGTAGCCACATAAGGTTCAAAGAATAAATAAAGTGGAAATGCAGTAAGGTGGTTTTTTTTAACTCAGTACAGTATGTGTAAATATAGTGCCATGTCTATATCTATACACACACACACAGAGTACAGAAATACTCATTGTATTTTCTTTTTCCATGCTGTTGACAAATAAATAAATACTGTATGTTATCTTAATGATTTTTCCTGTTAGTCTTTATTCAAATAAAACTGGAGGCCTGTTTTTGTAAGGAAGAAGCAAGGCAATCTGGTTTTTCTTCATAAAATTGGATGAGTGAATAAAATAGTGTGGCTGCTGAGTAGAAAGATTGTCATGTAAGTGTATTATGATTTATGGGGCAAATTGTGCAAAATATACTGTATATTTAAGTAATAATTATACTAACAATATGGAAAAATATTTTCCAGAGGTGGCAACAGCTTGGTAGTTGTAGAATCACAACAAATAGATTTCTTGAGGATTTTTTTGAAGAAACCAACTTTATGAAAATAGTGTCTGTTCTTGTAGGATCTGCGTAACTCAGCAAAGAAAAATTTTAGACAGTTTCATTTAGAACATAAATTAATCGGTTTCATTTTTCCTTTTAGAAAAGATGCAAATGCCGCATTGCTAAGTAACTTTGAGGTAAGTTTATCTGTGTCCTGGTTTTAAACCAACAGTTTAAAGCTGTACTCAGTCACTTGTATACTTCTTTCAAAGCTGAAAATTGCCAGTGGCAATCAGCAAGACCTGTATGTGATTTCCACCTGCTCCATTTGATCTGTTATTAAGAAAAAAGCTTTTTAAAGAAAATCTAGTTTTCTAGAAAATTACTAGTTTTCATTACTAATGGGTGCTGTATTATTATTTGGTTGGTCCCAAATCTATAAAAACAGATAGAAATAACTTTTTTCAAATAGGTGAGGAACAGATCTTTAGAATGTCGGTAACTTTAACTTCAGCCTTGCGTAGTACACTGTTGCCGTGTGGTTAGTTTCTTGAATCCTCTTGTGTATGGTGGTTTGTCATTGAGGATTCGATTCTCCACATCTTTGAACACTTGTGTATTTGGGCAAGTGCACTAGATTTACTGGTGCTTTGTCTGACGTATGGTGCATTGGATCCCAAATCAGGAATGTTGACACCAGCGATGTCCAAGATACCTTTTTTTGAATTTTGTCTTATGACAAGCCAATATACCACCGAATGAGTGACACACGCTGATTGCTGGAGTCTCTTTAATATTGCAACTAAAAATTCTTGCAGAAAAATTGAAACGGTTTTCACAGATGGCTGCTGCTAGAATCTATGTTTCATATTTAACTTTAGCATTGTGATGTGCAGTATCACTTGAGAACCTGTAACTCATTAATGCGTAGTTATATTAAGCCAGAGCTACTACAAATGCAGTCTTACACCCCTGAATGCCTGACAGTATTTTTTTTAAAGATCTTGAGGTGTTTCCAAAGCAGGATAGGTTATAGTAAGGGTGAGGCAGTTTGCTGATCTGAGATGTGTTACTCAGGATAAACACTCCTAGAAACCAGTGACGTACCTCAGTCTGGTGTCATGGGGAAGCTATGGTGCCCTGTCATAACAAACAATGAATATTGGCATACAAATAAAAAAATAATCTTTCTTTTTAGTATAGAGCAGTTCTGAATCATTTTCCTCTCTCCAGAGCAAACATATTTTTTCAGTGAAGCAGAAAGAAATGTTGTGTTCTTGTTGGTTTAACTTCTGCCAGGTAGTGGAAAGATTTCAATGCTTTGTTTATGAATGTAAATTTTTGAATGGTTTTAATAACCCAAGTGCTTTGTTTATATTGTTTTATTGCTGAAGCTTGAAAGTTGCACAGCTGTTTCATCCTATTCTGAAATAAATCTTGAAATGTTTTATCTTGAGCTGCATTTGTCTGCAGAGAACCATCTGGTGACTGTTAGAAGAGCTTTAGTGAGGTACTTGGAAACAACTGTCTTGCCTAAGAAATAGGTGATGTTATGTCAGCCAAACGAGTATTGAGTGTCTGTTTGTTAAAAACATGTACTATTGCAGTACAGAAAATAGCAAGTATTTCAGAGATTATTTATTGCAAAATCTTCTCTGCTTTCTTCTTCATTTGCTGGGATATTGTTGGAATCGAGGTATTACTGGCTGCTGAGTCAGGTAGTGGTGTCGGGCACATTATGTAAAGTCTATAGGTGTCCTAAATGTATGGTCCAGAATAGGGAGAACTGCAGAATCCATTCTTCGTGCTCTTTAGTCAGAACTTTCTTCAGCTGAGTCTTTATGTTAGTGAATGTACCACGTGTGTTGAAAAAGAGCAAAAGGAAGTGGAAAACGAAAGTTACTGATGAGAGTGCTTATTTCTCATTTCTCTTTCACAGCAGTTGTCATGCATGCAGCTTTTTGATTCTTTGCAGGAAGGGATTTGCAGTGTCTGCAGCTACAGGCTTTTGGGGCATGGCTTTTTACTGCTCTTCAAAGTACTGATTCCCCTAAAACTACCGATCTCTTTCTGTTTGCTGCTCTTTCCAGTTGCAATTTGACTGGCATAGCTAACATTCTCTTTATTGAGGTAATACTTTGCACAGAAAGTGGTGGTTGAAAGGAGTATTCAGGATTGACATGTTGTATGTTCCATGCCTACATTTCTTCTGTGAGTTTGGAGTTGTCATTTTGTGTTGTGTTGTCACTGGCTACGTTTTCTTCAAATATTTACTAGATAAAAGTTCGTAGCTTGTGTTTTGGCTTTCAAGTCAGGATTGACAGGTGTTCCTTTTTCATAGAAGATGCAGTATAAAGTAGTTGCTGGATTCGTAGCCGGTTATGTTCTTATTTCTCACTGTCTGGAAATGTTTGTATTCTTATTTCTATGGACTTGTCAGTTTATAATGCCATTGGATCTGGATCTTGAATGAAGCTAGTTAAAAATCAGGGGATAAACAGTAAGAAGTGGTCTGTTACTTTGCTGTGGGTATTGGCTCTGGATATACCGTGACGTCTGAAGCAAAACATCTGAAGCAATTTCAACCTAATGTGATTTAATATGGGAATAAAAGAGTAATTGTGATGCTGTCTCAACATTTTGCTGCACATCTAGCTACGATGAATAAAGATGTTGCGTTGTTGCAACAGATTTGACAAAGCACAGTTGCAAAAATCAAAACGTTTTCCTTGCCTTCAGACTTACCCTCTGAACCTTGCTCCTACATTAATACTCACTGCATCATGAACGTGAAGACAACTTTATTACATTCTTTTCAAGAATATCTCCTTGTATTACATTGTTGTGATGAAATAGGGAGCTAATTTAATCTTTGTGGCTTAACATACCATAACACCATACCGGTCACTGTAACATTTGCTATTACGAATAACTCCACTGGAATTTACAATAGGATCGCTAATCTCAGGAGCATCTATAGGTCAAGCCTTTATTTAGCTGCTTCCTGGCAGTGTGACAGTTGTAGGGTTTACTTTTTTTTTTGCAGCTAATGTAAAATTGCATCTTCCCGAGACAAGATATATATCCATTTTAATATTATAGGTACATCTGTCATAACAAATCTGGTAGGACCATAAATTTGTGTGACATTTTGCTTCAAGCATCACTCATATTTAAATGGGAGCTCTATGCCAATACAGCAGTGTATGACCCAACTCGGTTCAGGATGTGAGATAAGATAAACAAGTAGAATAGATTCATCCTGGCAGCTTCTCCTTTGGGGCTGTTGGATAACATTTAACAAGTGCTGAAAATATGTTTAAAATAATCAGTTTTTAAAAAAACAATTTACATACCTATTCTTCATTCTGGTGCCAAAATATTTTTCATTTCAATTGCTGGTGCAGTCACCAAAGAAGCCACACTTTTTTTTTTTGTTGTTTGATTGATAGGATTTTGTGTTGTTCATTTATATTTTCCTGCTGTAATATATTTAGGTAAAATACGCTCAAATGGTGTAAAACACTTTATTTTTTTTTTTCCCCCAGGTGTTCCAGTTACTTACTGATCTTAAGCAGCAGCGCAAAGAGAGTGGAAAAAACAAGCAAAGCTCTGGTCAGCAGAATCTGAACACAATCATGTATGAAGTGAGTAGCACTGTGAAATTCCTTTGCAAATTAGCCCAAGCTGGAGAAATTTACATCCTTAGGTCTGTATATTAATAATTTTGTATCAAATTTCCCCTATTAAAAAACACAGTAAAATATTTTATTTGCCACTTTCTGTGGTTGATTTATTCAGGTTGTAGGCTAACTGCGCTGTCAGGGCAGAGGCATGCAGCTGCTCTTATTAAAATCTATCACAAAAATAATACCCCCCCCCCCCCCCGGTTTTTATTCTATTCTTTTAAGACCCAGGGCAGAACTTGCTATCATCTGATGAATTGATGATAGCACCTAATCATGGTTTCAAAGCTGAGGCACAGGTATTTTCTTATTAACAGAATTAAACTAATAATTTTCCACTAAGAGCAAGTCATGGTCAACCTGAATAGCAAAAATCACATGAACAGATAGCAACATCAATTGGATGCCACATTGGTAATAAATGTTCAATCTATTGCTAGGAAGAACTTTTAAAATCATGTAGTACAAATAGTAGCATTTTAAATATCTCAAATTAGCAACTTCATAACAGACTTGCAGTATGATCTATTGTGTCCGTGTCAGAGAATTGCATGAGTAGCACCACGATTGGCAGCGAGTTGAAAGCTGTTTGCCTTGCTTGCATGAGTAATCCTGTTGAGCAGTGAAACTACTCATGTGAATAAGATTTGGCCTAGGCTTTGTTTTTGTTTTAGTTCTGGCTTTGTTTGAAAAGGTTGTAATTCCTAAGCCTCATACTCAACAAAATAGGGGCTTACAAAAAATCTAATTTAAATCTTCATGGAGACTAACAGTCTCTTCCTGTACCTCTTTGAAACAGCTGAGAAAGATCCTGTAAGTATATTTTGTCAGAATGCACCTTAAAGCTTTATTTGCCTTGTTATATTGCTACGTGTTAAATACCTGGAGAATGCTCGGTTTTGTGCATGGAATGAAGCTGGTGTAAACTCTAGGTACATTTTCTCTACAGTTGACTGAAAGAAAACCAGAATTTGATCTTGCAGGATTGTTTTTATTCATGCTGAGTATGTCTTTGTGAGCTCTGTGCAGGCTTGTATCCATTGGTACTGAAATAACTAGATGAAGCTTGCAAAACTGGACCTATGTTTTGCTGTATGTCTGGCATTTTAATTGATCTGAAATTGCCGAAAAAAAGACTAAATGGAAAAGAAATTACTCCTGTTAAATAATTCTATTACATGGCAATATGATGATTTCCTTTCAGTCATTATTGGTGAATAAAAACTTCATTTTATCTGAAAAGGTCAGACAGGGCTTACAGAAAGGGGGTTTATCGAATATGTTGTTATGCTTTTAAATATATTCTCAGTAGTCCAATGAAACTGGTCTGTAAGAATACCAGTGATTCACATTTCATCAACACTCTATATGTTAGTAGGATAAATTATCCTGTGTTGTTGAATTCTGTTTTCCTTTACCTAGCATTTTTAAATGGTAACAGATATTAATGGAAATACACTGGAAATACATTTGCGTATTTTCTTATTTGCCATGCTGATCTTGTAGCTCTTTTTTTTTCCCCAGCATCTGTTGTTTTCTGCTCTGTGAATACGGATTCATCTTTTTTGGCTTCTGACTTTTCAAATATAAATGTTCAGTTCAAAGATTTTCTGAGAAAGAAACGCAGAGAGTATCACATAGAATTTTATGGGGTTTTATTATTATTATAGATAATCTGTGCATGTGGTATTGTACTGCACTTCTGTCTGTATTTGCAATCCAGTTAGTGAACCATGAGTCAGTTGTATTGATGCTTCTAAGCTTTATGTATAGCTGTGCAGTATCAACAGATGAAGATTTTCTTCCTTAATTCAAAACAAGCATTGACAATACTCTTTTAAATCCTTCAGTTGCTGATGCACACAATGCAGACAATGCAAGGATTTTCTTGACTTTTCCATTGATGCTCATTATTTCCAACTCTTCATTTTGGGGTCTAATCCAAGCAACAAGCAACATTCAGGAAGATTCTAAGCTACTTCCAGTGAAAAGACAGCTGTGAACTGGAATTTGTACAGGTTTTTTTATCAACAATTCTTTTGTTTTACTCAGGTCAAATTACATTATGTATTATCCGTCTGCTTGGTGTTGTGTTCTTTTAAATAAAGAAGCAGAGGAAACATCTGCTGCAAAAGTTAGCTGAGATTAGTAGGTATTACATGTAAAAAATGGAGCAAAGATAAATTGTCTCAAGTCAGATAAACATTTCTAATGCTACAGTATTCTTGCAAATTTTCATGACAACCCACCTAACCTGCTTGTATGAACTTTAGGAAAGCATTGCCAAATATGCATATAAAGGATGAAAACAACTGTAGATTGGAGAGCTTAATGAGTTATTTATGGGTTGGCAGTGAGAGTATTCCTGGCACTGAGCACATGAAAACTTGGCAGAAGGTAACATGGTTTTAAGGGTGAATAGTGTTCAACTTTTCTGAAGTGTTACTGCTTATAAAAAACAAAAGAACAAAAAATAAACACCACAAAAAAAACCCTGAACCCCCTATCTTGGTACCTTTTTAAACTAGCTTTGAATCTGTAAATGTTTGTTGGTTTTAAAAGGAAAAGTAAATCTGAGTGATACTATTTAGCACAGCTGTAAGTATGTCTTGATCACAGTCTTAACATCACCTGAGATTATTTCAAAGGGAGAAAGCAAATGTTTTTCACAAACAGCAGGTGTTTTTTTTAGTAGACAGAGCTAAACCTCGTTCCTTTCCTGTATTCTTCAACATGCGACTTTGGGCTTTGAACAGATCAGATAAATGGCCATCCAAAGCCACAGAGGGAATAGTCAACACTGTAATTCTCACCTGGCTGTGTAATGAGCTGGCTGGGTCATGTCTTTACAGAATGAATTCACTGGGGCTTTCTGGGTAAGTACTAATGTAATTTCCATTACGTAAAGTTACATATTGCCTGTTTCTTCCTCCCTCAGCAAATAACAGTATAGTCTTACTGAAGACAAAAAACCGTGAGTGATCTGTGTCATTTATGACAGCACTTCTTACTGTTAAAAAAAAAAAAAAGGTAAAAAGCCAAACCCCAAGACTTGAATTGACTTTTCCAATTTTTCTGGGCTGTACTGAGGAGACTTTCCAAAATCGGCTTGTTTCCTACACAACTGATAAAGCAAATAGTAACTGTGAAATAATGCATACTTTCTTTCTATCTGTTGCAGACACTGAAGTACATTTCAAAAACACCCTGTAGGTACCAGAGTGCTGAGACTGTGAGAGATTTCCTCGTAGCAATGAAAGGCCATAAGCTAACCAAGTAAGTAGAGATATGCCTTTGAATAAAAGTATAAATGCGTGGAAATGTTGAAAAACTTATCCCCGTGTACGCATTATGATAATCTGTGTGGTTTTGATTAATGTATTTTAAGTATTTTCTGCCGTTATTTAAATACTCATCCAAACATCTTTCCCTTCACTCATTAACACCTACATGAATGAGTATTTCCTTGAGTAGGCCTGTGTTTGCCAACGTATTTCTCAAACAGATTCTTGTCAGTATGTTGGATTTTGGCATGGTTTCACATGGTGCAAGCACAAAGGAGAGCTCAAAATATTTTCTGAGGAAGAAGTTAAAAGTTGTAAATGGGTTTTAAACACAGTAAGAGAACTGCAAAAAAAACCGCCAACCCAACCTCGGTTTATTATCAGCCTTATTTTTATGAACTTCCTTAAGCAAAAATGCATTCATTCCTAAGAGGTGAAAAAGGTGGCTGTATTGCAGGGACATAACAAGTAAACAAAATCCTAATATAGATGTATGGGAAAGAATGTTGTTCTGAAGTTAAGTTTTATGAGAATCTGTGAATCCCAACTGCTACAGATCATCTCTCAGGGTTACGCTCTCTAACTGGCGTTAAGTAAACTAAGATGTTCATCTTGTGCTGTTTGTCCACTGATGTTTATGTCCACTAGAATTTCTCAGACATACATTTCAGTTACCTAAATACTGTGTCAATCAACCTTCCCCCGCCTCCCCCCTGCTGCCCTTGCAGTTTCTAGTAAAGCTGAACATATAGTTCATTTTTCTTATTTTGGGAAGTCCTGCATAGAAAATAAAAGATTTCCTTCACTACGAGAAAACTCAAAGGGTATTTTTCTTCTTTGGCAGTGGTGTGAATGCCTGTTCACAGTGCTTGAAATGCATGATCCTCTCCAACCTCTCTCCAGAGTGTGAGTGAAGCCTGTTGTAAATAATCAGACCCCCAAAAAACTGAAACAGACTACTTGCTTGGATAGTTCTAATCAGTCATCTGATTTTTAAAGCAGAAAGAACAAAGGTTTAGTTGCTTCTAAATGACTCCCTCTTCACCACGAAGGAGTAGTTTATGCTCTATAGACACTGACTGCATTTTTCTTCCCTGGTGGAGGGAATCCCAAGGAGTTCATGCTCTGGGAAGGAAGCTCTTGCTAATAATTTGGTTGTCACAAAAAAGAAATGCAAAGTAAGAGCATCTGCAGAGTGCAGTGCTACAAGGCAAGTTTTTACCCTGTCCAGAGCATAATAAGTTGAGTAGAAAGCAGGTTGTCAGCTATTTTGTTGACTTTCAGTGCCCCCTCGCTACAAACAATTATGCTCACATCCAGTGTATCAGCAGCTCTGATCACAGTATTGCTGTCACTGCAGAGCTGGGGGTGCTAATACTTGGAAGCTTTGTCATGGGTATTGTAGCTTTGCTTGTAGTGCTTTCTTTTGTAGAGCTAAAGTTGCCGGGTCAGTATGTCAGTGGTTAGTCCTCCTGTAGCACATTTTATATAGCAGGATACTAATTTATGTAGTGGGCACGGTGTCCTAATTATTTTCTGACGTGGAGGTATTCAAGCATGGAAAAAATACTCTGCTTACTGTAAAGAGCTGATACTATGGAAGTGAAAGAGACTACCTTAAAATTGGCAATAAACTATTTCTTGAGTAAGTAGTGAGCATCACTCACTTCTGGTACTGTGAAACAGGCATCCTGTTTGAAGTGAAATAAGCTTGTTCAATCTGTACAGGGCAGCAGTTTAGGAACGGACCAGAAGAATGCTGTATCACAGCAAAAAGCCAAGGGGAGTTAAAAAAAAAAATAGAGTAGGATTTTTCAGAAGTAACTGAATGAGTTAGGTGTAAGAGTCAAGGGCTTTTTTTTGTTTTAAAGCTCATTTCTAAACTTCTTTCTGGTAGAATTTGACCAGGACCTCAGGGTTAACTCTTACAAAAAGGCAGGGGAGCTCTGTTACCACGTTAGATACCTTGACTGCGTCTACTCCCCTGCTTGGGATCTCCAAGACTGAAGTACTAAATGATGTTGGGTCATATGCAGAAAATTCTAGCTACAAAATCTCTCAGTCTCCTATAGCACCTGGCTGTCTTGTAGAAGATCTACCCAAATAGTCACCTTCCCAAGCCTGCTTGTTCTGTGAGCTTCTGCTGCAAAGGTTGAAACAGTTGCAAGCTTTAAATGAGCTTTTTGACTATTTTATCTTTTATGGATGCTCGGAGGTGCCTTTGGTTTTATGTATTATCCTCTCTGTCCTTTTTCTTTGAATTGGTCTGTAAGGTAAGCAAGAGAATTATTCCCAAGTCATTTTCTTCTGCATAATGGCAGAAGGATGAGAGTGAAGAGCCAACCACTAGTTTATGTTACAAATTTACCACGTTTATGGCTTATCAGAACTCAGATTGGACTGTGGTACCTTAGTTTCTTGAGCATTCTCTACAACTTTTACTTTGTTAATATCTTTGTCATTTGGTAAAGAACTTGACAGCTCTGCATTTGCCACGTACTTTACAAAATAAGAAACAGAATTGTTTAGCGTGATCCTGGCACTTTTTCTTTCTTCTAATCTTTTCCATTCAGACACTTCAAGCTAGAAGTATCAGAGCCCACCTGGCAGCCTCTTCACACCAAAACACAGAAAGCATATGGTATGCAATTACTATATGATGCACTTTATGTTATACCACTTTAAATAGTAATGCCTCCAAGGAAATTTTGAACTACCCTTTAGTTCATAATCAAGACCCTTTCAACAATGCTCTGTTGTTAAAGAAATGAAAAACTGAAGTCTTTAATAATTTCCATTCTGTGCGATGGACATTCTATTTGTATAAAATACTTCCCTAGAGATTTTTTTCCAGTTAGCTGGTAGAGAGCTTTCCTACCCTTTGAGAGGAAAGAACCTGCAATGTTTGCTCCCCAGGACCTTTGTTACGTGATCTTGCTGTAATGATTTTTCCTTCCACGAAGAGTAATGAACTCCACAGTCTGTCTCTGCTTCTTCCTTTCTGGGTAAGGCATTCAAAGAGAGATGCTCTCTTCCTTAATCTCTTAGCTGCTCACATGCTCTCTCTGCTGGTAACAGTTTTCTGAAAGTAGCAGATTTGATTTAAGATACGTGTTACTTGGTGTCTGTCCCCAGGGAGGGCACAGCAGCGTTTTCTGTTTTCTCATTGCAAGAGGAACAGAGGTTCTGGTTAGAGGGCACGACTGGTCAGAAACACCCCGTCATCTTAGACTGCTTCCTCTGCCGTTTAAATTCCTTGTTGTGACTCTGCCTCTAATGAAGGAGGAAACAATTAAGTAGTGTGTTTGTGCTGTTAGGCTCAGCAACTTCTTTTCTAATACAAGGACTTCAGGGCTTTGAATATAAGAAGGATTTGCAGGAATTATCTAAGAACCTGATGGAGGTGGGTAGTGTGAGGAGCTGACTTTCCCTGCTCAGCATGTTATTGCAGCACACAAGCACTAGGTTGTGCTAGTGTATGAGACAATGTCAAGGTAGTGAAGAAAGACCAGACACCATCCAGAGACGCACCAAGAATTGAAGCACATTCATTTGAAGAACGGAGCTTTTAATCAAATGAATTCTCATTTTTCCTGCCCTTCTTCCACAAACCTGCAATACTAACCATGCAGAATGTATTGCTCATCAGGCTACATGTGATGTCCTAAAATGTTCTGGCTTCAGTTAGAGAGCTGATAGCATTGTGCTGGCACATGATGCAGTTCCTGTAAAATCATCTCAAGTCTTTTCTTTCTCTTATTGCTGATATTTGCTACTCGAAATACCAGGTTAACGGACCAGCGTTTCTTTTGTGCTGACAGCCATCCATCCACTTCGTGATGGGTTTATCTCATTAGTGTTACAGGCCAAAAAAAAAAAATCACTTTTCCTGAAAGGCAAATTTTAAAAATAAATACTAACATGCAAAAACAACTTAAAACTTTCAGAGTAATTCCAGGTAACTGCCTTGCTAAATGGAGCAAATTCAAAGACATCTAAACATATATTTCACTAATATAGTCAGTAGAGTATGGTACAGCACAGGTTTTTCCTTGTCATCAGTTATTTTGGTGACATTGAAACTGTAGAACTGAGATTATTTATTTTTTTTTAAAAAGGAAAAGCTCTGAACTGACATCATAGTGAATTTTATTATTACCTTGTTGAGGCCTCAAGCTTTTGCTAACGCTACAGTACAGTAAGCCATGTTGTGCTTGGAAATACAGTATGCCACTAGCAGCTAATTTTCCAGTTTTATTCCCTGGAATGGCTTCATGTTTTGTAAGGTAGTGTGAATGGCATTTCATGAAAAGAACGTTTATTAAGCTTGCACTCTGTAATTGTGCTTAAATGAAAACTGCCTCTACTTGTACTTCTTTCTGCTACTGATAGCCTATCTTAGATCTAATTTTGGAATAATCAAATGTCCAATCACTGTGTACTATCACAATTTTAAAAACTGGACATAAACATTGCCCTTTTTGTCTTTAAATGAACACATTCAAGGACGTATTGAGCTGAAAATGAGTAGTACTTTTAGAAAGCATTTTCCCTCATTACTGCCAAAAACTACAACAAATATAAACCTCTGCAATATTAAAGGCTGGATGATTTACTTTGTAATTTTTGTCTCCTCCAGAGCTTTCAAAGTGAATATTCAACACCAAATTCAGGATGGTGCTAGTTTAACAATAGCATCATTTAATAGTCTTTAAAAAGACCATTGTTTTTCCCACGGAATTGATTTGAAATTAACCCTTTGATCTGCAGCAGTGTTGCTCAATTTTTTGCATTCAGATACCATTAGCAGCCCTCAGACTTCATCCTGCACAAATGTACCGACATTGAAGTCCGGTGGTAACCCCTGCAGAGGATACAGACCGGTAGGTTTGCACAGACCACGCTCAGACTGGTACTGTGATTTCATAGACCATGGCTCGGGACTGCTCATCCGTTAGTCAGATCCCATGATCTTGATTCAGACAACGTTCTACATGAGTTGCTGTGGTTGCCTCAAGACCGTAGGATTTGACTCTTAATTATTTTCAGCTAGTAATAAAACACACTGTTACGTATACTGCTGTTCCTTTATGGTTTTCCTAGCAACTAAAAAAACATACGTTCCTGAGGATAAATTTGCCTCTGCACAGTCACAGATGTTTTAGGGCTTTTTTTAGCTCTGTGTGCTGTATCTTGGCACCAGTACTGTTTTCTCCTTACCCATGCCTATAGATCTCTTCCTAGAAAAACAAAACGTGCATGCATATATATTTACATACAGTCTAGGAGTTGAATAGCTAAAAAATGGGCAATACAAAGACATTCAATAAGAGGTTTTGGTTAAAATATAAATGCTGCAAATATTTGGCTTGCTGCTGACAGAAGAGGATTCCTTTTGTATTAGTTTGCACAGCAGTATGTAACTGTTTTTATTATTTTTTAGAATCTGTGAATTTATTATGCACTGTAGCAATGAGCTGTCCATTCTGTCTACCCAAATATGCAGTGTGATCTTGACCACAAGACAGTGATTTTCTTTGTCTTCCAGGAGAACATTTTTTTGATTGTGAAGGATTACACTATTGTCATCCTACATCCTCACCTCTTGCAATATACACTCTCCCCTCAAATGCAGGACTCAGACCCACTTTCTTCTCCCATAACTGCGCAGATTTTTGTCTCCTGCAGCCTGAGCTTTATATGTCCCAAAGCCCACTCCACATCATTTTGCCCTCAGCTGGAAATGCTGATCTTGGCTCCAGCTGAGTCTCAGCTACTGCTGGATGTGGCCTAGAAGTGGGGCGGCACCGCTCAGCATAACTGCACTAATTGCCGTTTTGGGATTTCTCACTAGGCAGGTCCTGTAAGAGTCTGCATAACGGGCGATTAACTCTGATTAGTGGAATCTTGCTTTTATGTGAGAAAATGGCTTTCAGCCGTCACTCATCTTTTGTATGTATTCTTCTCTTGAACGAGCAGCTTTCGTGTTCCAAACAGTGTTACTAAAATCCAGGCAGTCCAGAAGAAATACAAAGACTTACTTTTTTGGGGCAATTAAACTGAAAATATTCTTCACCTTCTGTTTAGATGAATGGGACAGTTATCCTTTTTATTTAATGAGCGTGAGTGTAAACATGCGTGCTGTAGAAAGTGTAAATATTCATCCGAGTTGGAAAAAGTTCCTTTTATTTTGTAGGTGTAATGGAGCATGAACTAAATTCAGGCTTACCATGTCTGTGCCCATGCAAAATACTATGGTCAGCAGTGATGCTGATGCATGTTCAGGCTTGCAGCGTTTGCCTTCCTTAAAGCTTATTTCTGATGGAATTGTTAGTATTCAGGTTCTGATTTGTGTACGTGCTAGCAAGAAATCCCAGGTACGCAGAGACTCTGATCCTAACAGTCAATTTTTGGTATCAGTGTTAGAAAAAGTCAGTGCGGTGGGTACTGAGCTCCAACTTGTACTGCATGCAGTGATACACTGCTTACTGCTAGCGTTGAGGGCTGAGTAATCCAGTTTTCTATTGCAACGTTGAACTTCAGAGGCATTTTGTGAGCGTTTGCTTCAAGGGGATGCCAAGAGAACTAATCTGGTCGGTCCATTTGTAATGAGTAGGAAGGTCAGAAATTGCACACAAGGGGAAGAGCTGGGACCAACACATCAAGAGAGTCCCCTGAGGTGATCTCAGATCATGTACTTGGCGTGCATGTGTGTATTCTCTACAAAAACCAGCGGGAAGAACTGCTAACGTGGACCTCCCGAGTAAGCAGAGGTAACTGTTCATGTCTTGCACACATGCATGCTTACTATTTCTTAAATAATCTTAGCAGCTGGATAGTTACTAAACAGAAGAGGAAAGATAAAACGTTACTGTTCTCTATTGCAGGAGGAGCATATCTACCCATACTAGTATCCAGTGTACCCACACTGGTATTAACATATTTGTCCAAATGTCTTCAATTACAGTCAGTTATCCCTTTGCCATCTTGCAATATTTTGCCAAAATAAAATAACTTGCATCTTCATTATCAGAATGATGTTCAGGTTGATCAGCAAATAACTGGCTAGGTACCAATTTTCAGATGGCAGTTACTGAATAGTTGGTCATTTCTCTGTGTCTTTGGATTCAATCTCTATGTAAATAAAACAAATGCGTTGCTTAAATCATAACTATAGAATGTTAACATGTCTAAAGATTGGGGTTTTTTAGTGGTAATTAGTGTTCATAATTTCTAAAACCCTGTAACACTACACAAGCACCTTCAGATGAAATATGTCATTTATGTAGCTTTTGGGTTTTTGCACCCTGCTGCTAATTCTGTTTTTGATGTTCTGAGTCATTTTTCCCGTAGGGAGCTTTGCAGATCAAAAACAGGCATGAAATTTTTCAGATAACACGTTTTAATGACTGACTTGCAAATTATCGCTCATTCTTCTGTACACATTTTAAAAACTGCAGATACTCTGGACGATACCATCTTTGCTGAAATAATGCTTTTGAGATCCGTTTGTCCTGACTGTTAAACTTCTATCTATTCCCTAATGAGTTATAGTAAAGTTAATGGCTTATAAGCAAAAAGTCTTTGCGAGGTGACCTTTTTTATTGTGTCCTGTTTCTTGTCTTCTGGAAACATGAACAGTTTCACTAATTGATCGTTTTAGTCCTGATGTATAATTGGTTTTAATTTATTTCTGTTGTTACTTGCTCTGCCAGTAATCTTTCTGTGATAAACATGATGGAGCTCTGCCTGTTTTGAAACAGCTCTGAATAAATAAGACTTGCGTTCTTTAGCACAGGCATGACATGGTTTTGGCTATTTGACCCTGTTTATTTGGCTTTGAAGTTTTGTTGGCAAAAAATTTCAAAGATGCTACTTTGAAAAACAAGAATATGAGAAAATGATCTTATGTGTTCTTTTGTAAAAGCCAAGTAATATGTTTTGTCTGGAGATGTGGTGGAGCAATAGGATTGGGTTGGGATATGTCTTGCTGCAAAAGTGAAGAAAGACTCTGGTCTCGGAAGTGGCATGTGAGTGTACAGTGCAGTGAGAAACTTGCATGAAGTATGAATTAATTGGTGAACGTAAAAGTCTGTCTTTGTAAGTAGGGCTTTGGGAGGAGGGGGAAGTGTTCTACAAGTAGATATCCTCATAGCTCTCCTGTGAGAGCTGAGAATGTTGTCTCTGTTTTAGGTGCCTGGAAACTGAGGCACAGATACGTGCTTGGCCAGGGCCCGTAAAGCAGCTAACAGTGAGAGCCAGGACCAGGGCACCAGCTTCTGCGCCTCCGTCAAGTGCTCCCGGCACTGAACTAGGCAGTTTCCTAGCTCTTGAGGAAAAAGCACTAAACTTTTCATACATTCACGCAGATGAATTGGCCAGATTTTTGTACGCTGAAGATGTTATTTAATATTCTTTATCCAGCTCTGTTAGGGCTTCTGCTTTTATGGCAGTGATGTCTTTCGCTACAATTTCACAAGGGTGGGGTTTTTCTCTCATTGATTCCTAAGTGACCTGCTCTCAGTTTTAATTCTGGTCTAAAGGATTTCAGTACTTGTCTCTCATCAATATTAAGATATTATTTCTGTCCTTTCATTACTTACAACAGTAGTAAATGGCAGCAGTTGTAAATATGTTATCTTTTTGACAATAAAGCAGCCAACAGTGGTGCTCTCAGTTCAGTGTTAAATTCAGCCATGCTCTTAATAGTCTCTTGTTGTAAACATCAAGCTGCCAAATAGATGTAAGTGATTAGCATGGGAAAACACAGGAGGTGTATTCACTACTTCCCACCATTGGAAACATATTTGGCTTTCATCCTTGATTTTCCAAAACCAAAGCAATCTAATAAATCTGGCTAACCAAATTAATTCTGGTTCCTTTGTGTTGTCTGTAAAATCACAGTTTTCAGAATTTAAGACCAAACCCTGTGCTGCCAAGGGGTTGTTAACAGGATAGGGAGGAAAAATGTAAACAGTTATCCTGCAGGAGGGAAGAGAGAAGGTAGTTACTGCAGTGGAAATTGCCTTTAACTACTGATTTATACTGTAATTGACACAAAGGTCCTTCTCCCCAGCTTCCTCCTGTATTTTTGCAGCCTGGATACACCTTACAGTTCATGAATGGAAGGACAGATCCTTTTCGGGGCACTACAAAATCTCCAAGAGGAAGGAGCAGGTCTGGCCAGGGGCCATGACCACACAGTCCGTTTCAGCGTTACGTAGTGGAGCCTTCGGAGAATATAGCAACGTCTGCTGTGATGCACTGATTCAAGGGCCTTTCCTGTTCTCCTCCCACACCACACCTCTTCCCTACTCTTAACACCTGCAAACCCCACTGCCTTTAAAGCGCTCACCGCTTAATCGTTCTCCCTCAGTATTACTGTCTGTAAAATGGGAATAGTGATCCTTACTACTTTATACGAGATGGACAAATAAGTGCGGGCAAGCTCGAGGAACTAATTTGATAATTGGTGTTTCTTAGAAAACACGTTGAAACCACTGTTCAAATATTTGCTTTAGGAACATATTTAGGCACCTTTTTTTTTTAGGAGTAAGTTGATGGCCCTGCTTGGAAGGGCAAATGCTGAAGTGCAAGTATAAACATCTTCCTGTTCTTCAGCAAAAATAATCTTTTAGCTGTGAAATCTGAAATCGATGTGAAATCTGCCACACTTGTTGGCATTTATCCAGGTGCCAAATGTCATTTTATTGCAGGGTTTTTCTGAAGACTGCAAAAAAACTTCTGATGTGGTTCTGTAGAAGTAGAAAAGAAGATTAAAAGGATAGGGTGGTACTCAAAATGTTTGAGCTCATTTTTTAAACAGACATTTTGAACAGTTCTGTGATTGATTAAAATGGAGTTTTCTCCTTTTTTGTTCTCCTTTATAAAGTCCTAATTCGTTATCCCTTTCTCCAATTCTGAAATTTAGAGAGGAAAAAAATACGTACATTTGTAAAGTAAATATAAATTCAAGATGTGGAATTGTGTGCACTTTTTAATGGTAAATGAATATATAGGAGGATTTCTTGGAACTTTCTGTAGTGAATTATGAATATTTCACAAATGCTGCATTTTAAAATTGCAAGCTTCTCTTTTGAAGTTGAAAGTCATTAGATTAGAATTCGTTTCCAGCATTTTATAAAAATAATGGCAGAATGGCTCAGGGACTAGGTGGAACAATTAAAAACTTTTATTTTTTAGGATTTCGTTTTGTCACCAGCAGACTGGGTCTGAAAACAACAGTCAGCATGTCATCTCTTCGAAGCTGTTTTCTGTTCTTTGGGGCTGTGAATACACATCACAAAACCCTCCGGTATAATAAAGCCCGATGTTTAGTATCAGCAAAGCTATTGTCTTCACTGAGCCACAGAGTCTCCCGTAGCCCCATTCCCATCACTAAGTCACTTGCAGTCGTGGACGTTTTAGCCAAAGAGGGTCTGTTAGACCATCCAATCTGTTGTACTACAGGATTTTTCCTTCAGGAGACATCAGCCGGGAAAATGTTATGCTAGTGCTGCTCATTCAGCGTGTTCAGTGGATAAATGAAGGGCCTTATTCTCTTTGGGTGTCAGCTGCCTGCCTTCTTAAGTATTAAATTCAGTCTCTTGACATGTGCATGCATGTACACACCGCAGCAATGCATCGTTTGGCAAAGGCTTCTCCTGAGGAGTCTAAACACCTTGATCTTTGAACACGTACTGGTGCGCATACATGAATGATGAAGTATTGAAGTGCCCGACAATATTATAAGCTGTTAGCTGGTGTTAGATTTCGAGGACAGCCAGTGTTGGAGGCCATTTGAAAAGGGACGGTACCTCTGAAGTATCTCCAGACGCGTAGACATTGACCTGTTGGTCTGTAAATGCCTGCGTGGGAGAGCTGGGGCTGTGCACTACAGCATCTGCGTTCTCCTGAAAACCACCCACAGGTCCAGTAAACCAGGGGGAAACTCTTCAGAATCAGTTTAAATATGCATTAAAGATGCCCTTTAAATAATAATAAATTCCAAGCTTTAGTTCTTCAAAGCCGTAGTTCACTACTGTATCACAGACTGGAAGATCGTGCATGTTAACTGTCACTTCTCACTTTAATGCATGAATGTGCTGCATAAACATAGATGGCTGCTAGGAGAGGCTGTACGTCAAGTAATAATCATGCAAGATTCCCCCCCCCCCCAAAAAAAAAAAGTATGTTCAAGTTCCTTTACTCATTGTATTATTATTATACTTTAATTGTATGTTTTTATTATAAAAGTGCATTTGTTACTGTTTCATATGCCCTTTTAAACATCTGTTGTATTTTTAGGAGTGTTGTATTATCGTGCTTTTCTGTGCTAAAACACAAAGATCAGCTCAGATCATTAGTCATGCTGCTGTTATGTGGTCAATGTTAATGTTTTGAGCTTCTGAAATTTATGAAATAAGCATTGCTGGCATATGACAGCTGTTTTCTACTTTGGTTTTAGAATTATTTGTATTTAAGTAGGGTGTAAGATTAATATTTTTTGGCTGCAGAGCTATTGCCTGAATGTTGTGGTTTGAATTTAATGAAAATACTTGTTTGATCACATCTTCAAAAAAATAATTTTTTTTTAATGTCAATGAAATTTTCTCCCTCATGCCCTTTATTTTCTATTTTAATGATCAAAGTGTTCTAATGGATATTTGTGAGATCTTGTGCTTTCTTGATGGAAAAAGTAGAGCTAATAGCTGTTTGGTTAAAATGAATCCAGAAAAGCTGTGAGTCTGGGTGAGCTTAATGATGGTTCTGAATGTATCTGGGGTTTTGCCACTGGCTTCAGTGGTGCTAAACAGTCTCCCTGCATATTAAAGCGTTTTGTGTTTAAGTACCAACATCAGACAAATTCTACTGACTTCTCCTTGTAGGCAGAGGAGAATGGAATTTGAACCATTAAACAAACAAATGCAACACAGTTCCTATCTAAAATCAAAACAAAAGAAGCTAATATTGATTGAAGTGCTTCTGGGCTAAAGGCACGGGACTGCAAATCTGAATGCATGAAACTGCTTTCTGTCTGCCTTAGAGTGTGGATAGGTAATCAGAAGTGTTTGAATTATTGTAAATTAATGAATTATCACTTGTCTTTTACACTGCAATAAGTAACCATACCTTTACAACTCAGGCACTGATTGAGGGTGGTGGGGTTTTTTTGGCATTTTCTGTATCTTTGCTACCTTGCTGTTCGTGGTCATGCAAGTCTTTGTGGGACTGTGCAGTGAGTCAAGTCAAAAAGGACTCGGGGAAAAAGAGGTTGGTTATCTTTACAGTCCAGCTCAGTCCCCACCTGGTTTGCTGCATGGTGCCCAACAGTTGTAGAAACACAACAGAAAGGTAGATTTGCATGGGAACAGAGATGAAGATACATTTTTTTTGCTCAAAGATAAATGTGTAAAACTATGGCCTCAGCCCATTGTAATAATGTTTGAAAAAATGCATTGGCTTAAAACGTGTGGGTTGCAGAGAGTACGTGTGACCGAGTGGTTTGAAGATGATTTTTTTTTTTAACTTTGCATTTGCAGTGGGCTAAAAGAATAAACAAGTTATTGCCATTTGGCTGATGGATTGTAACTTCTTAGGTATGATAATTGTTCTTGTGGTCGTGTGCTCATAGCAAGAGTCTGTGATCTTTGACGAGTTGTTCGCCCTTTCTGTACAGCGTTTAACAAAGCAACAGTGCATGTTAGTTAATGCTTGTACAGTAATGATCTAAGGTCCTCTGCCTTGCCACCTTAGACTAGAAATGGCAACATCAGTATGTGTAAACACACAAAGAAGTTCTGTATTTAAAATACCCAGGTTATCATGGTGAATAAACCACGCTGCAAACCCAGTCAGAATTATTCTTGGCAGTGACTTTTCATCCCTAAACTATCAGGAATGCATTTGCCTCCTACCAGTCATTTTGGGGGATCCTCAAATTATATAGTAATGTGGATTGTTTTACGCTTTGCTTTTAAACAGGGCAGAAAAGCTCCAGTTGCTTAACCACAGGCCTGTGACGGCAGTTGAAATACAGCTGGTGAGTAACAATGCTCCTGACTGTCCAAAGCTTAAACGAAAGCAGCTTTAACCTTGAAGATCAATTGAATAATTACTTTCTCATGGTCAGTGATTGAATGTATCCCTTTATGCACATCTATACATTCATGGTTTCAAATCCACTCTGCTTCCTGAGAGCTCCTTAGAGACTTGCCCATCTTTCTCTCAGGCAGATTCTCCACCTCTGTTTGCTGCAGTGTCACATATTGAAAATGCCCAATGTGGTCATTAAAGGTTAGTTACAGTATTACAACTAAGAATATATTTAACCTGAGTCTTTTTGCTGCTGCTCTGTAATCAAGTACTTCACTTTTTGACAGCTGTGATGACACGGTTGTTTTGATGGCAGGCTTTTATGTTATAGTAAAACCAAACATGCTAAAAAGGAATGAGTAATGACTGATACAGGATTTTGAGCAGAGGTGCAGAATGCGAAATGGATATAACCAGACTTTCTGATGGAAAGTAGCCATTATCAATCTGTTAAGCACAATTCTGATGTAAAGAGGGATTGTCACTGAATAGAAATAGATGGTTATATTCTCTGAAGTATGTCCTTAGGAATACAAAATCCTGTGGTAATAAAAAGATTATTATAATAAGGCTATTCTTTTAATAAAGATCTCTTACATTAAGAACATCTGGTTACAATCTTATCCTGAAACCAAACTGTAGTAACAGGATCATACTTTGCTGCAAAAAAGGGGAGGATTAAAGAGGTACCAGTAGGACTATTTTCCTTTTCCGTTATAATGCTGAAGGCGTCTCATGAAAGAATGCTTCTAGCTGAGGAATTAATACTGTGTTTTGTGATTGAAGAGATCAGTGTCAGTCATCAACCCAACAAAGAGCATTAAGGCTTCATGAGTTTTGCTTAGGAAGTTAGTCATAAGCGATGATGTAGAGCCTGTCTAATACCTTTGTTAGCTTCATGTGCTTAGACACAGATGTATTATATTCCCATATAGGCCATATACTGTCTTTTTTTCCCTTTTCTTCTTTAAGCGCAATAATCTGCTGCTGCTTTCAGGTGACTGTGATTTTTGTCTGTCTTTTCCCTCCTCCCCTCATTATCCTACGTAGTTCCTCATTATCTTATCTATCCATAAAATACTGAAAATAGTTTTGCTCCTGTGTCATGTTTGAAGTCCAGGAGGCAAGTATAAGAAATCTGGGCCTTTATATTAGAAGTCACGTTTCTGTAGAGTGTTGTACTTTAGATATTCCAGGGTTTGTCATGTCAAGTTAGATAAAACTCATTGCTAAAACTTACAGAATACAGATAGGAGATTTGAGTTCAGTGTCAGCCCATTATCGATAGGTAACCCTTCTCTAATGATCAAAAGCAACCTGTGAAAAATGTAATATTCATACATTTGGGGACTAGCCTGAATTTGTATCATCACAGAAGTATTGGGGATGCAGTTACTTCTGTTCCATTGCGATACCCCTGTAATTCCCGGGGCAAGTTTCTCCAAAACTAGTATTACGGTAAACTAGGTTGACTGGATTGTGTTAAATTCAGCCTCCCCAAATTGCAGTACACTTACTCTTTCATCAAAGCACTTCAAAGTCTTTTGAGCTCAATAACTGCGAGGAAACTGCAGGCCATTTTTGTTAGTGAAATACAGAGACAAGCAGCAATTATTTTGCTGTTCGATTGCTGTCTTGGATCATTTTGGTTTCTGGTGAGGAGGGGGGAAAGACACTCTAGCAATGCAACCTCTTTGAACGCAGAAAATCTCTGTCTTCTCTGAGCATCTGTGAGTATAAAATGATGCAGAGCCGTGGAGGATACCAGCATTTTCTTCTTTGATGTCGGTAGGGAGAAGATTACCCGTACACAGATTTTGTGCGGGCAAGTCAATTCACTGCAGTTGATGGATGAGAGACAACCTACAGAGAAGTGAATACTAGGTCTAAAATTGCCTCGATTCTCTCTTCATTGAACTTGCCCCTGCCACTCAAAAGCTTTGAGTCACTTCTGGAATTGAAATCAGAAATAAATGATGATGAAAACTCCTGACCACTTCATATAATGTAGGCAAATCAATCTTATTTTTTAAAAGCCAGCTTTAAACAAAAGGCCAAACAAGCCATCTCTCTCTCTCTCACTTGCTCATATAGTTTTGATGTCTCAAACTTTTGTTGAGTGCTGCCTGTCCATGGAATGGAGTCAAATTTACCTGATAGGCTTTTAGTAGCTGTTGTGAGAGGATAGTTATATTTACTACTGCTTGTTGCTTTTTTGCCTTTCCAGCTTTGTGTTTTTTTACTTTCCCTCTATAAAATTCCCTGTCTTTAGTTGTATGTAAACAATAAATCAATTTTGATAAAATTATATTTAAGCTAAAAAGCAAATTTATGTTGTGATCTTTTGATCTCAAGTTCTTTTGTAAGTCTTTATGCATAAATTGCTATATTGTTCATATTTGTCTTTCCGGACTGTGTGCCAGGATTTATTTTCAAACAACAATAGCAACAAAAGGAGCATGAAATTCTAATTCATATCCCACAGGGTAAAACACTGTACACATCGCGGCTATCTTGACCTCCTGTTTTAATCTTTAACATATGTTGTTCCTGGCTCAGTGATTCACAAAGGAGGGAAAAAAAAGACAGTGATGTTGATCTAACCATGACAGTGGTCCAGCTTTACTTAATGCTGAACCATGAGGGGTTTGAAGATTAAGCATCATATTTTCTAATTAACAATTGTTCTACATTCTTCTTTCTGAATGGAAAAGTAGACTTTAATTCTGTGCTTTTTAAAACTAGATTTCAGTGTCGGAGAGCTTTGTACCTCGTGATATGTGCTCTGCATAACCAGCCTGGCAGGTTGTCTTTTATTGTTGAATAGAAAATAATAATGTAAACTATTCTTCCGGAAAATGGAAGATGTTAGAGGATTTAAACATTTTATTTTCCCCACAATATATTTTTGCTTCCCGCTTTGCATACTTGGTTAATTATCTCTGAGGGACATTAATCCAATCATTCAGTCTTTTACTTTATTTCTTTTTTATGTGCTTTTTTTCTATTAGCATGTTAGTGCTGAACAATTTCAAATTACTGCTCAGAGGAGGAAATAGCAGTCAGTTTCTCATAAAATATGTACCTCCTACACTGGAGTTAAATTATGTGCTTGATAGCTTTGGAAGTGATCAGAACCCCGATTTCCTTTTTTACTGTAGTTTACTGATTATTTTTAAATAGAATTCTTAGCTTATTATTCAAATAAACAATAGCTTTTAACTCACAGATTGTTCTGTGATGCTGAGGTTTGTTACCCATCAAATGTTACTTATAACAGTTTCCCAGTTCTTTCAGAACTTTTTAGGGTTCTTCACAGTGTGGCTTTATTTATTCTTCAACATTTGCAGTATATTGTCATGTCTCAGGAGGCTAAATGAAATAAATATTAGCACTGAAAGCTTAAAAGAAGCCCAGTGAGGATGATGAAGTCTCTTATACTTTGCTTTTACTTGGGTAAGCAGAAAAGATCAGGTATGGTTATAAATAGGGAAAGCATGTTCCTAAAATGTTTGTCCTTGTTTCACAGAGTAAAAAAAAAAGAAAAATCTGGACAAGTATGCATGTATATATAGGTCTATGTTCTTATCTTGTGCTTATATGTGTACATGGCACTATGAACATACAGATTTGCACATTCATTTTATGAATAAACATTTTAATCTTATCTTGGTAGTCAGGCTAGCTGTTATCTTCTGATTTACCTTCTTGGTAAATAAAATCTGTAAAAGCCTCTGAAAATTACTTTCTGCCATGAGAATTTATCAGCAGGTTTTAATGTGACTTACTGCTTGATGTAATTCTGTTATTACATTTGGATTTGGTAATTATGGTTGTTTTGTTCCTCTGAGAAATTCATACATAGTGCTCAATTAAAAAAAGCTACTGTTAAAATGTGCAGCTGGGAAAGGCTGCATGGCAATAAAATATTCCACATACACATTTGTTTAATAAGCACAGCTCTGGTTCCCAGTAGCGGTTACGTTACTGAGCAAGGCATCTGCCAGTGTTTAATTCTGCAGTTGACAAGCGATTTGTCTTTTCATTCTCTCGTAGCAAGGTTCAGTGATGGATGTTGGGTGCATGTTTCATTTTGCTGCGTTAGAAAGCCCATGTGTAGATGTATCTGGACAGGCAGAACAGAATTAGCATCCTTTTCTTGATGTACTCTCCATTTAGTAAATGTTTGCTAATTTTAGGCTTAAAGTCCCGTTAAGTTAGTTGGACCTCTCAAGTACTTGAAATTAAGTCAATACATGAGCTGTGGCTTAAGGATTGTAGGCACAAGGTGCTTAAGCAGGTGACAAATTGGTTATTAGACTTCTAAATAAAGGTAGCATCACTCTCAAAGGTGAGCAGTACAGTGGCTTCAGCTGCCTTCTGAATAATTCATATATATTCCACAGTTCTGAAGATCTGGCTGTTTTGTGAATACATTTCTCAATAAAGTAAGAAGCAACTCTAGGTACTCAGGCTTGAAAAGTATATACTAGCTGCAGGGGGAACAGGTCTCCTTTTTTTTTAGCTGTAAGAATTTTATGCCAATTAAGTTACCAAATAAATTTTTCCCACTTCTTTCCTTGATTCCTTCTTTGGTCATCTTGTAGATTATATTGTTTAGAGCACTAGCTGGGGGGGGAAAAGCAATGTGAAAATTGCTTACTGCGTGAATATATTGCAGTGAGAGTTTAATAACTAACTGTTACTAGTTTGAGTGACGTAGAAGTTATTACTGAGGCCTGACTTGACTGAGTTGATCTTGACCACGTAGTTGCATTTCGTAGAAAATACATACTGTGTATATGTATGAATGGCATTGATATACTATAGCATTTGCTACAAAACCGCTGTAGTTGTTTTGGGATAGTATAGGCTTGAATGCTGAAAAGCAGTAATGACTTGGGAATTATTTATGAGAAGCAGCATAGCTGACGTGGCTTACTGCCTTTCCCTTGTGTTCATTTCAAGCAAAGCCTTGCTTTCAGCCTTGAGAAGGAGACATGCTTGTCTTGCTGCACATCAGCGTGCTTTTTATCTATCAATTGTGTTACTGTAACATTGTCCAATTCTGTTACTTGCACAAATCCCTGAATATTGAAAATACACAGTTCACTGGAGCTTTGGTTGATGATACCCTGCACTTTGCACATGGCATCATCTGTGAGGATAATCTATTTCCATTTGGTGTGTGTGGCACTGCCAACATAAACATCTTATGTCATATGCTTATTAAAAACATTGGCATTTTTGTTTTCCTTAGTATAAACTTTGCATTCCTGACTGCTTATGGTTTGAATCTGTTGCTTGAGCAGTTTCAGCCAATTGCAAGTTAGAGGTTAGCAAGGCTTTTTGATAGATATTTTTTCATATATTGGTGAAATTCATGCAGGAAAAGTAGCTACTTAAAGACCATTGTTTCTTTTTGCCTCTTAGGCTTTTTCTTATGTGTAATTTCTCTTCTGAGCATCGTAACATTATCTCCTAGTACGATCAGCAGCAAAAGTATTTTGTCTTTCAGTTGTACATCAGAAGACTGTGCGAACATCTGTTGAATGTAGAATAAGCCTCTGAGTGACCTTCTGTTTCCCTTGATACCTGTTTTCCTTTAGGACAGTTTAATTTGTCTCTTTGTCTACAGGCTCTCTGTGCTTAATTTTTGAATTTTTCCTTTTGACATGCTGCTTTGCTGCTTCCTAATTGCTTATGTTTTCAGAAGTTGCTGCTCAGGCTGTTTCCCTGAAGAGTGAAAAAAATGGATTTTTATAGCTTAGGCTTTTGATCCTTTGAACTCTTGAATAGTATCACAGCAAAATAGCACTGAAGCATCAACTTGAATAATGAGCTGTCCATCCTGCCAAATGCAGATTTTTGTCTATCGGTAATTCCTGGTGTGAGAGCTGGCGGTGGGGATGCATGGCTCGGAGGCACCGAGAGGGGAGCCGTTGATGAACACAGTTGAAGGAATTACCACTTCCCTCTGGCAGAGACTACAGATCTGTCAACAGAAGGGAATTTGGAGCTGCTTTACCCGCTCCTCAGTTCAGTATCCAGCATCTTTAAAGAAAGATGCTTTTCTTGACAGTTTAATGAGACATCAGTTACAGCACCAAACCACCTGTAACACGAGAGACTATTTTCTTTCGTCAACTTTCTGGTAAAGAGTGATTTCTTCAACTGCCGGAGCAATCACCAGAGCTCATCTGTCAATGTCCCGAGTCTACCTGCAGTTTGTCAGTCTTGCAGGCTTCCACGTTGAGCCGGTACAAATGACATCACCATGATTGTTCATACTGGGAGTTGGGTCATTACTCATTCGGCACTCAGGAGCATGGAAGAAGCAGTGATTAGACACTCACGTAACTATATTCTGCCTTAAATGCAGAAGCTGAGAAGAGTTGATGCTGATCTAGAAATCACTCTCTGTTACCTATTTAAGTTCTGATCAAATCCTTGTGTTTAACTCTGGCTACCTGAAGCAAGCACCTAAGGAGAAAGTGTTTGGAGAAGAAAGGGAAAGGAGATGTATTGGGAGGAATAAAATGTAAATGGGGAAGAGGGGTGGACTTCACGTGATCCAACATATCAAATCTAAACCAGGCAAGGTGCCATTTTTCTGAAGATTGGAAAGCAGTGGGATGGTAACGAATGCAGGACACATTGCCCACTAAGAGATACATCACTCTGCCTTAAGTGATGCTGCCTGTCCAAAGCACATGGGCTTTTTCTTTGTACAGTTCCTGCTGCTATGGGGCTGTCACCTTTAAAATTCAATGTACCAGTAATTAACACTATAATCCAGTCCAAAAACCAGGCTGATAATCCTCTGCAAAACTTAGTAGCATAGGTCATCTGTAGAGTAATGGCTTTGTCAGCAGTATTGGCAACAAAGAGTGTATGTACGCACTGTAACATACTTCGTTGTGTAATGTTGATGCTCCAAGGTATGCTAGTCAAGCTGCTGAGGTGATCACCTCTGAAATGCAGCCTAGCAGGCAATTATCTGATACCACTTCAGTAGCTGCAGCCGTTGCTTAGACAGAAGGGTAACGTTAGGAGGATTTTTAGTGTATTTTAACTCGTAGTGTATAGTATAGCAGCTGGCGGTAATGAGAGCCAGGGCTGTTTTTCAAGCCAGGGTCCTACAGTAGTTCTTGAACTAACTGTAGTTTGAAAGCCACTCCACAGAGAATTTAATCCTTTGATCAGGATGGTCCCCAGAAACAGTCATTTGCAAATGGATATTCACTGTCTGCCGTTTGCTACATGAGTGGATTCTAGCGTGCTCACTTTCCTCTCATCAAGGATCTGTGGATAATGGCTGATGAAAGATGATCAGATTATGCAAAGAGAGTGCATAAGACATTGAAGAAAAAAAAAGTTAATTGAATACACCACTCTGCTTTTTAGAAGGCAAGATGCATCTGACTAGCTGACAGTTTATAGCTAGAACTGATTAAACCTGCATTGACTTGGAACCATAATTAATATAAATCACTGCTCTTCAAAGGACATTTTAAAGGACTTTGTATAAAAAAGAAAATCTCAAACTCCGCAATCCTAATTGGTTTCATTTGCGTTTGAAGAGTTCATTTGGCTTCCTTTTCCAGTCCTCTGACAAGCTTTTCCTTTTAACAGCTGCCTATAAATTAGGGCAGTTGTTTTTACTAGTAGCAGTGATATAAGAGTTCCCACAGCTCCGCAGTGAGAGCAGGTCCCTAATTAATCTTACAGAATTTTATTGTTGATTTGTGACAGCATGTTTTGTGTTGCTCAGAGCTTTTATATTCAGGAATCTTACAATCGAAGTAAATTCCAATAAAGTATGGCTGCTGTAGGATTAGATGGCTTCTTTTATGGCCTAATTACTTACAGTCCAGGTGCTGGATAAGATATGAAGGTTCAGGTAACCACTGTCAGGTTATCTCATTTCAGTTCTCGCATGAAAGCACAGGAACTTAGAAAAATAGCTCTGGAAGGTAGCTCTGCACGTGAGCTAAATGAAAAGCCTGGCTCAATATACTGATGTGTAGGTTAAGAGAGGCTATAGGAGAAACCAGGGAGGAAAGCCTGGTTTGCGTGTGTGGCTTTCCTTGTTGTAAAGAAAGCATGGTTTCATTATGGGGTGCCAGTTGTCGTGGTTAACAATGGAGCTGCTCTTTCTTTTTTTAAATAAGAGTTCCACTTTGTGAAGTGCTTTTGTAATGAGCTCAGACTATGACTTGCATCCATTGAGAACAGTATTTCCCAATTAGTTGAATCCTTCTCTTTGGAGCTGAGGAAGGAAGTACGGATTTAATGATTACAATGGATTGGTTTTTTGACCTGCAGATGGTAGAAGAAAGCGAGGAAAGGCTAACAGAAGAGCAGATTGAGTCACTTCTCCAGACAGTCACCAGTATTCTTCCAGGGGATCCAGAAGAACAACAGAGAGACTCAGCAATGGCAACTGAAGAGAAAGGTGACCAAGCGTAGGAGGCATCTAGACCAAAGCTGGCAACAATTTCAGCAGAACCAGCTAATATTTTTCTGTCTTTTACTTGATACCAGTTTAATCTTGTATTGGACATCGTTGTAAAACACGTTACAATTTTTATTACTCAGAGGTGATGAGGGAACCAATTGTTCCCAAGAAAGCATGGAAAAGGACACTATTGTTTTGGCATTTTGTCATAAACGGGGATGGTAGTAACCGAGTTTGTAATGTAGCAGTCCGAGAAACTATGGGTCACAGAATCTGAAGCTTTTGTATTTTTTCCATTACCCATGTAACAGCTGTACATTTGAATAGGCTTATATACAGCTGGAAATGTTTTAATTATCCAGCAGTACTATAATTATAATTGTTTTCATATGCTTTTGAATTGCCCAACTGGTTTTCAGAATATGCTCTACAATACAAAGCCAACTTCTGAAGCTGTTTGTGAAAAGGGCTGTTTTCAGGGATCAGAACACAGAGTAATGTACAAGAACTGCTTGGTATCTGGCCAGACAATTTCAAGTAGGCTGTTGGCACCATGGAAGCGAGAGGATCCGTTGGTAGGGTAACCGTTCTCAAGGATGTCTCACAGTCCGTACTTGACAAAAGAGAGATCCAGATCATCAGCTAAATCAACATATTGCCACTGAAATCAGCTGAGTTGGACCAGTTTATAGCAGCTGAGGTTCTGGACTGTAACGTTAAAGCTCTTGGTAATAAAAACAGAAGAACGTTTAGGTGTGAGGTGTATATTTTCCCTTTGAACGTTTGTTCCGATATTTATATATAGACAAATCATGGTCTTGTGAACGTGCTGTTGACCGTGGAATAAATGAGTGAGTCAACACTGAATGAAGTCCTAATCTGGTTTAGAAGAATGAGAATCAGTCCTGGCTGAAGCAGAATTTTCTGTGTACTGAGCTTTTGTCTGATTAAAGATTTCAGGATCAAGTATTTAATGTTGAAAGCACTGATGATTAAATAAATTTTTGTCTATGTATACATATATATACATAAAGTCATGAGTTACACATGGCACTGGTTTTATACTATGACTGCAGACCATTCTTCTGTAATTATTATAATGTGCTGGAAATAGAAATAAAGTTTGAAGTACATCCTGGGAATTTTGTGACTTATAAACAAGATATAAGAGCTTGAATCAGAATATCTGTCGTCTTTTTTTCCTGCTTCTGTCATGGTTTTATTTTGTGCTTTTATGCAAAGAATTTATGCTTTCTGAGCTTTAGTTGCGCCGTATGTGAAAGGGAGTGATAACTTCCAATGTCTGGGGATTTATGATACGCATTTCCGTGGTATTTTAAGTTTCTTTGATGTTTGGAGAGGAAAGGAAATTATTGGAAAATGTATTTGTTACCTCTTAAAGATAATTTCTCTTCCAAGGCTGGAGGCTAAAGGTACATTTTGACTGGGTAAGTGTAGTATTAGAGGGCTAAAGTCCTTGGTGGTTTTTGTGATACATCAATATATATTTTTCTCTCTAAATGTGCACCAAACCAGAAGAGATAAGTAGATCATATCACGGAATGATGTGAAATTAATTTTAAAGTTAGCATTTTTACTCTCAGCAGTCATTGATGTTGTTTGACAAGCTGTGGCCTTGGGCTACAAGTGTTTACATTTTTATCTGTCTTTTTCTAAAATTAAGTTATTGAAGCATGCTGTAAACTTACGAAAAGCAGATGGAAGCAGATTGCAAGTATCTTTAGCCAGCAAGAATATTTTAACAGGTCTCTGAAGTTGGATGTTCCATCTTAGGAATTGCTGATTTGTTATCGTAATGGATGTTTGCCAGCATCCATGTTGTCTTCCGTTGTATGCGTATTGTACAAGATACAAGAACCCCTTCACTTGCTATTGTATTTAACCTTTTTATCAAAATCAATTCCAGATGGAATCATATATTAAACTTGTGCAAATGCATGGATAGCTTGTTCAGTCTCAATCAAGATACATAAACTATAATTTCCCTAAAAATGCAATACTGAGTAACGTTTGAAGGGATCTGGGATTTTGACAGCTGCATTACACCAAGAAATCTTATTTAAATCTACTGCCTGTGCTCTCTGCCCGTGTAAGTGCCGGTGAGGAATTACTCTGGCTCTGAGAGCAGGTTTCGCGTTGTGGTGTTTGCTCTTGGGTGTGTTCTTCGGAAACCCGAGACTCAGAAGTGGTTTATGGAAAGTAAATGTCATCTTGCTTACGCGATACCGTTTTTCCGGTGTTCTGTATATTACATAAAAGATCTGCCTGTCTCCCAGGGCTGCATTTTGGTTTTTTAACTAATCAGTTACCTAACACAATAAATGTACTCCGCTAGTTCTTTTGGAGGGGACAAGACAGCATGAAGAGAGTGGCCCTCTGATGCGTCATGTGTACGAGAAAGCATTCCTGCGTATTGGGCACTTAAAAGCTCGGTCCGTAATATTGAGAAAAAAAGGGCAGACTACTCGGCACTTTCTGAATATTTAAGAAGTGCATATTATTTTTTAGCTTTCTCCTTTCTTGTGTGTTCCTCACTTTTATTCTGTATCGCGCGTTTGGGTCTTGGCAGATTGACAGCTCTGTTTACGGCATCTCTTGTGCTCAGGCGCTGCGCTGGGAGAAAGGGGGAACGAGCTGCCAGAATTCCTCCGCTCTTCTGAGACTTTAAATACCTGGGGTTTCAAGCTGTTTGTGGGGTGTCATGACTTCTCATAAGCTCAAGCCCAAGGCAGCCAGCTTTCTTTAGGATTGTTTGGCAGTCCTTGCTGGAGGAGTTTTATTAGTAAGAAGCTTTGTTTTAAGGGAGGAGAAGGAGCTGTGGTGTACTTACTAGATAAAGGTGTGTAGTCTTAATTAGAAAAAGCAAACCAGAAACCAAAAGTTTGGAGTTTTGGTTTTCTTTTCAAGCAGGTTTTCTTTTAGGCAGGTTTTCTTCTGAAGCGTGTCTTTAAACGACATTGAAGTAGTACATGGAAATGGCATTCAAGCCTAATGTGTCAGTGTGCTGGAAGGGTTAAATAACATCTATGGAGTGTCTTGAAGTTTAAAAGTGTTTATATATGTTTTAAAAAAGGTCCTGTCACTAACAGTTCTGTACATAACTTCTTACTTACTAAAATCTCTACTGGTCATAGACAAGCTATTGCTTTTGAAGTCACCCAAACCGGGCTGATTTACACCGGTTGAGAATCATGCCCTAAAAGAATTAACCAGTCACATCACGATACGGCATCAGGGGTGGATGTCTGCAGCTGCTGTAATCCTAGCAGAGCCCTGACAGATGATGAATAATCAAGCTGGACATATTTTTTTAAACTGTCATACCTTAGAAGAAATTAAAGTCGAGAAATTTAACTAGAAGGCAGCTGAGTTGTTGCAGACCGAGGTCAGCGTGTGCCCTGGAGCAAATTCCTGCTGGTCCCAGAGCTGTCTTGGAGGCTGCTGAGAGGGAGCGGGGTGAGCTGCAGGCTGCCTAGTTCTTCATCCCCTTGGAAATACGTCTTTCTCCCAACTGATAGTTGAAGGGGGAAGACCTGGTTGACGCTGCTTTGAGCAGGGGGTTTGCACTAGGTGCTCTCCTGAGCTCCCGTCCAACCTCAATGTTTGTGTCAGTCTGCTTTCCCTTCCTCCCGCTACGGACTCGGGAGGTTTTTGTTCACTCGCTCAGCTCGGAGGTAAAGGCTGCTCTCGTTAAGAGCTGAGATGCAGCGTATCGGGGGCTTCTCCCCTGTCCCCCTTTCTGTGCATGCCGGGTGCAGCCTGGCCCCTTTGCAGGTGGGTGCTTGGGGCTCTGGCACAGTGCGAGTACTTTCTTTCTGGGATGCTGGCGAAGAGCGAAGGGGACAGTTTTGCAAGGATCGCAGCAGGATTTTGTGTCGTGCCTGCGGTTTCATCAGTTGCTTGAGCCTGAAATTGCGGTTTATGGAGTTGCTCTGCATTAGCAGTGTGTCCTTCTGCACATTGCAGCTACGACAGCGAGTCGAGTCTGTTCCAAAAGAGGCTCCTCCGATTTGAAGGATGTGTCCCAGGACACTGCTGGGATTAAGATGGTGTTTCAGTGTGATCTTAATCATGGTTTTCTCTTGTGTTTTGCTTATTGTTACTCCATGGGCCAAATTAATCCTTGGTGCCTCTGCTGTCTTAAATTTGGCCTGAAATACAGAACTGTTCACTCATTGACACTGTCTGTGCTCGGCCCCCTCTGAGTCAAGCCATGGGTGAATTAACCCAACCCAAATTGGGATTATTCTGGATCCTGGTTTTGAAACGCACACATTTTTCTGTATTGCATTTTCTATGATTAAATTTTTTATTGCTTCTGCCTCCCTGGGGTAGCAGCTCTTTGCCGCAGCAAGTCCGAACAGCATGTTCTGTATCCCAGAAAATACTTTGCTTCCTAGGCATGAAATCCGCTTCCCTGTGTTTGGACACAGGCTTCAAAAGCATCGGTCTCAGCTGGGAGCTACTGTTCGAGTGACTTCTGAAATGCTTTGGGCTTTGGCAGGGGGAAGGGGAGTCGGGGGAGCCTGTGTGCACCTCGGCTTGGCCAAGACGGGGCTTTTCCCACTTTTCTTTCTTCGTTTTCCATCCGCTAGCCATAACCAGCCTTTTCCAGCCCGTTCCTGGTACCAGCTCCCAGCGTGAAGGAGATGCCAGGCTGTTTCAAAAGATGTACTGCAGAAGGAGCATGAAGAAGACCTTTTGTGCCGGAAAACTTGTCTGTTTTTTGCAGTTGTATCAGTTGGCCAGACACTATCTGTTATTTAGACCCTGTGAGCTTTGCCTTGCCGATAAGAACATCTGTGGTTATGAAATGTTCCTGGTAATTGAGAAGGATTCATGGAAGTATCTCGGTTGATTCCTGTCCAGCGCAGACAGGCGATGCGCACTGGTTAACCGCCTGGCAGGCGGCAGCGGCTGCCTCTTCATGCCCCGACCCACAAGAATAAAGCCTTACATTTAGATCCAAACAACAACTATCATCCTTTTAGGATGCGATGGTGACCCGGCACGGACTAAAACTCGGCTTCTGCTGTTCTCAGAGGTCAGTTCTTTGTCCTTAGAGATTTCTTTCCTTTCCCGCAGATGAGCAGCGCTGGGGTGGAAGATGCGGAGCAGGGAGCCGGCGTGGCAGGACGGGTTGTGTCTGACCTGGGAGATGCCCGTGAGACGGGTGCGTGGAGCAGCGCTGGGCAGCGAGGTGCCGGTGGAGAGGGGACTGCATCGCAGGCTCTGCGTTTGCCACCTTGAGAGCTTTCCGTTGGGTCTCCAACACCGCCCCACCAGCAAGAGGAGAGGAGAGTTATATGGCAGCTTTGGAGCCGGACTCAATCAGCAAACGCCAGCTCTGCCGCTGGCTTGCGGCCTCAGTGAAGTCATTTCTCTTCTCTCGGCCTTGATTTCTTCTTTGGTCAAAGGCCCCCAAAGCCCTCAGGACCCTGAGGTGAGGATGGAGGGGCGCAGGCGGGGCTGTTGCTCAGAGCTTGCAGCGAGGCTGACGCCAGGAGCGCTGCCCAAGGGCTTGTTTAACATTTTTGTGCATCTCGATAGATAAAGGAGCCTTTTGTACTAGTAACTACAGAGCTGATGAGGAGGCTGCAGCCCTCGGCTCTCCCTGTGCTTTAAGACCAGCATGTGGGTGTCCGTGCTTCGCTGCCGGGGTGGCTGCACCCACAGCAGCGCTGCAGTGACCATGGCCCCGTCCCGGACACGTGGGTGTCCGCCGTGCTCATGGGCTCTGCTCCCAGCTGGGGCTGTCCCCTTCCCGCGGCAGTCCCGACGTGACCGTGTACTTGCATAGCTGCAGTGAACCCTTGGAGGTCGTTCATTACAAGGAGTCAAGTTAGGAATTTCATAGGCTGAGGAGTTGCCAGACTTCACAGCCTTGCACCCCTGGGAATTATCCCACCACGAAGGCACGTCCTGCATGCGCTGCTCATCTTTCACGTCACTTGTAGCAGAGATAACGGGGAGCTGAACTGTGTGATGAAATGACTTTCTAATGAAAACATCTGTGCTCTTGAAATGGGCACAAGATCAAGTCTGATGGGGCTGAGCCATGAAGGCAAAGAAAAGCATTCCCATGTGGGTGGGCTGCCGAGCATGACACGGGGCCAGTGGCCGTGTCCCCTTCAGCAGGGGAAGGTCATGCTTTCCAGAGAAGCAGCTAATTTAAATTATTTAATGGCAAACAGAGGGTCATGTTTCTGCAGGAAACCTAAATTGCACAGGTTCTTCTCGTGTTTAAAATGCAATCGTGGGGGCAGATCCTGAGCTGGCGTTGCTCTCCCGACCTCAGTGGCACAACAGCAACACGTGCAGGAGCATCCCGTGACTCAAGGAAAACGTGGGGAGGGCAGCGCTTGGCATCATCCTAGCGAGAGTTTGCAAAGGGCAACTCGGGGACACCAAAACTGGCCTTTCTGCATCGACGAGGTGTTGGTAGGGAATCCAGTTTGTGTCCCAAAGTGAGCACTGCGGGAGAGTTGATGTTGGGGACCTGGGTGGGGACGTGGGACGAGCAGGGCAGGCACCTGGAAAGCCGCCGAGAGGTGAATGAATGGTGAGTACCAAAATGAGCATCCTACCTCTTTCTTGCCTGTGAAAGCGATGCCTTTGGGTGGTGAGATCCTGCCCTCAGGACACCGGTTCCTCACCACCAGCTTGATAACCCAACGCCCCTGATGCTGGGTTGGGGGATCGAGGATTGGGATCCCTGTTCCCAGGTAGGATCCTGTAAAAGGGGATTTGGGTCAAGTCAGGCAAGGAACTGTTTGTCCTTGGGATGTTAAAGCTCTTTAAAATATTTCAACAGCAGCTTGGATGCATCCAACACACATGCACACCCCTGATGAGCCCAGGGAATTCTCTGAAGAAGCCCAAAGCACCCCTTAAAAACCACAAGTGATGTTCTGTAGCTTTCCTAGAGAGAGGAAGGTCATGTTAGCCCCCTTTCCAAAGGGCTGCTATTGAGGTGCAGTTTGGGATCCGGCCAGCATCCTGGAGGGAGTCGATGGCAGCGTTGTTTAGGTTGGAGCTGCCGAAGACGTTGACAGAGAAAATATTTTCTGTTCCCACAGAAAGAAATCCTGCTGCAAAGTTTTTATTGAGCAAAAAGCAATGCTTGTGCTGAAAAAATCAGAGCTGCGGCCAAAGCACAACTAAAATGCAGCAAGCACTTAGGAAACGTTTGTTAAAGCCCAAGAACCTTTGCTTGCCACGAGCAAGAGACTCCCTGCACATGTTGCTTAAATTAATTTCCCTCTGCATTAAGGATCTTTATTTTATTAACTTTAGTGTTTATAAAAACAACCATCAAAGGTAGCTGCGATGCTGTTAAAGTTTAAAGATAATTAAAATAAAGCCAGCCTGAGAACCAGCCAAACATGGTGAGAGAACATCTGAAAGAGAAGGGAAAGCCAAAAAATCATCGGGCAGGACTTGATGCAGATAGGAAAGCTGGGAAGGGAGCTGCAGGGAGGGCTCAGGGATGCTGCAAACGGTCCCAGCGGGGCCGAATGCCCGGTGGGAGCTGCCACTGTGCTGGCTGATCCCCGGGGGAATAAAGAGCATCCTCCGAAGGGCTCTCGCCAATGTCTCTGCCACATCGTGGCAAGGCAGCTGGGGGACGTGCTTCATGGGAGCACGGGAGACGCCTGGCACGGAGATCCCTGTCCAAGATTCACTTTTTCCCACAGCCAAACCTGGAGTAGCAGCTTTTTCTTGCGGCCACCTGCAAAACGGTGCTGATGGTGCATTTTTCTGCAGCCACCCAGGTCTGGCTGCGGCACAGCTCCGCCTCGCCTGGCGTCCAGCCCTTGCAGGTTTTGCAGAGCTATCAGATATTCTGGTTTATTTTAGCCTTTTCCTGTTGCCTTGAGCAGGGACCGGGCTGTTCCCAGCCAGTGCTGGAGGCTGCTGGCGAGGCAGTGCCTGGGCGCAGGAGGGAGGTGGTGGCACCGGTGTCTTCGGTCACTTTGGACAGGCTTCGGGGCCAAGCTGTGCCACTGTGGTTTAAAGCCCTTGTTTGTGCATCCCACCCCTCGTCCTCCTTCTGACGGGCAGCTTCACCGCCCGACCTGCTGCGTGCAATTAGTGCTTGGCCCCGCTGGGCTCCCAGGCGGTGTCCTGCCGCGCTGCGAGAGAAAAGCTGGCAGGAATCACCCGGCCCTTCGCTTTTATGAGGCCAGGCAGAAACTTCATTGTTCATTTAAAAAAAAAAAAAAAAGAACACCAAACCCAGCTGTTTTGCAAAGTCCTCCACCTCTCACCCCAAAAAATCCCCACCGTTGGTCTCTCTGGGGACAGGAGGACAGGGTGGTCACGGATGCCCCATCACTTCCCAGCCGGACCCAGTGGCAGGACGGGGATGTCGAACGTGAGCCGGGGCAGCAGCGGGGCCGCAGAGCGGAGCGTTAACCTGGGACATCGGTGTGGAGGGGACGGGGATGAGCTCAAACCATCGGTCCCAGCTGGAAACGAGTAACTGGGCATCTTCACCGCTGGGCTGCTGCGCCGCATCAGGGACCTGGTACGTTCACGTGTCTGCTGCAGGGTGATTCCTCCTGCCAGGTCTGCTCTTTATGCAGCAGCTGGCTTTTTCCTCTTAAAAGCTATGGAATTAAAGCACACATCGGCTGCTGCTCCTGGAGCTCGGGGCATTTTAGCAGGTCCTCTGGAACGTTTGCTCTGCCGCACGCTCGCGGTGGAGGAGCGGTTTCTCGCTGGGCTCTGCCTCAGTCCCTGAGCCCTGCAGTGCTTACTTGAAGTTAAAGGTAAAGATTTGCTTTTCCCAGAGATTTGTTAGCCCGGAGGTTTCCATGACAGGGTCGGGGTGCCGGATGGGGTCAGCAATCCCCTAAGTGGGCGATGCCTCGATTAACCCAACCTGTTACCCCGGGGATGGGCTGTGGGGTCTGCAGAGCGTTGGGGATGGAGAAGGGCACGTTAAGCCCAAGATTAAACCCCCTGCCCCGGCGGTGAGCTGTGCTCTGGCCAAGGAGAGCTCTGCCCATCCGCAACCCCTGTGCCGCCCTCGGGGCTCCTCCGGGATACACCACCCCCTTCACCCCAAGCGCTCGCCCTTTGCTTCCCGTGGAGTCTCCCCTGACCTCGCGTCTCGCCCCGCGTCGCTCCCTGGGGCTCCTCCATCGCGGGATTGCAGTTTGGGGGAGCAAATCCCCTTTGTTACAGACCAGATGCCGTCGGGAAAAAGGCATCCCAAAATAGAAAGTCTGAGCTGTTGAAATTATCCAGCTCAGTGGAGAGTGTGTGTGTGTGAGTGCTCTCCCAGCTCTTCCCACACTTTATATATGCGTATATTTATATATATAGTGAAAGTTAACCCCTGGAGATATGTTAAAGGCTTTAAAAAAAGTGCTCTGTTGGACCAGAGATATTTTTGCCAAGTCTAAAAGGACCTTCAAGTTCACTGCTCCCCATGCTGCCCGTCAAGGAGGGAGGGCATCAGCCGGGATGAACCCAGGGGCTTTTATCGGCAGCTGTGGTTCAAGCTTCTGCTTTTGCACCGGGCTGAGAGGGCTTGTCGACAGATTTAAAATGCTATTCTTTTTGTTAATTAGATGCATTGAGTTATCCGACTGCCCCAGGACGGGACAGTGATAGACAGTGAGCTCCGAAATGTCGTGGGTGGACAGAAAGCAGGTAGGGTTGGGGGGAAACATGCAGGACAAGCACCTTGATGCCTCTGCAAGCGGCATCCTGGTCCTCATCCCGATGTCCCATGGGGAAAGTGGTGTCCCTTGTCCCATGGGGAGAGTGGTTGGTGCCACCGCAACGGAGCTCGCCTTCTTGGGCACTTGGCAAATTCACCTGCGAAGGTGGGGGGTTCCCCCCCTTTTGTATTGTTCACCAATTTCCTTAGAAAACGCCGTGGCGAGGCAGCACTAAAGGCTTCGTCGGGGTGCAGCAGCCGGAGAGCGGCTGTGAGGGAGGGAAAAGGAAGCGCCGAAAACACCCACTCAAAACCTAACAGGAATCCAACCGCCTCTTCCCAGCAATTTTGCTCCTTCATCGCCCAGCAAAGCCCATAAAACCCCCTAACGCTGCTGCTCCCAGCTGCCCACGCTGCAGCGGCCGTGAGCGGGCCGGGGGTGGAAACGGGCCGCTTCAGGCCAATTTCAACATTTTCCCTTTTCCTGTGCGACGTCCTGCCCCCAGGCGTGGGCTCAGCGGAAAGTTGCCTCTTCTCCAGGCGCGGGGGGCTGCGCCGAGTGGGACGGGACCCGCTGCCCATGTGTCACCGCCTCGGGTGAGACCCCAGCAGTTGACGCAAGCGGAGAAGGCGGCTCAAGCGCCGTGGGTGTTGCACTGGAAATGGCCCCAAAATGCCCCTTTTGCTCCAAAAAGCTGGGGGAGGGTGGCCACGGAGGCTTCCAACCCAGCTCCTGGGGTGGCCGCGGGCTTGGCTCGCGATCACCCTCCTGTTTGAATATCGCAGGGTAAGGTGAATGCTTGAATTTCCCATTTCTGGGAGGAAACTGGTGTAGCATTCAGCAAGGCTTGCAACGACTTTATAGCAGAAGTCACGGTTAACACCTCAGACCACTGCAGGTCACAGATGTTCACACGGCTCCCCGGGGTCTGGCACGGAGCCGCTGCCATCGGCACGAGCCAGAGGCAGGGGTGTTCCCCCCAGCCCTGCCGCGGTTTCGGGGTTGGTGTGTAACTTGTCCCCGCGCAGTGATGAGCAGCGTACGAGTGTCCAATGTTATTCCGGTGAAATACGATTTATCCTGTTCGGCCTTGTGCGGGGCTGACGGGCTTTGCCCAGGCGAGGCTTCGCTCTGCAGGCGTGGGTGCAGAAGCAGGGGTTGCTTGGGCGGGGGTCTGTGCAGGTAAGGATGGGCAATTGCTGCTTTCTTATGGATTTTCCTTGTGCACGGATGCCGGGCGCGGCTCAAAAGGCGAATCCAGCCCCGAATTGCCCTGCTGCTGGAGCCCCGGTCCTTGCAGCTGTGAAATGCCCGGGGCAGGGACCGCAGCTGGCACGTGCGGGGCCGGTTCTGCACTAACCCCGGCTCACGTCCCCGATAACTTCACCACCAGCCACAGCGTCCCTCTGGGTTTCATCAGGGCAACGGAGAGCACGGTCCGGCCGCGGGCTCCGGCTCATCTCCAGTGCCCAACGCGCCGAGAAAGCCTGCGATTCACTCCAAAACCTCCGACTGACTCTACAAACGCTGCTTCTTCATTATTTAACCTCCAAATGTTGCTTCTTCCTCTTCGGACTCTGAGTTTTGAGATTTTCCCAGCCCTTTTCCCAGCTTTTCTGCAGCTCTGGGAGCTGGAGCCTTCCCTCCAGCGTCAGCTGAGCTGGCTGTATCAGGCCAGGAGTGGGAGCTCGGAGGAAAACCATGGATATTGGGAGACTGGTGATGAAGCGGGGAGCTGGCAGGAGGGGAGGGAGGGACGGAGGGAGGCTGCGGATTCTGCATTTTTTGCTGGGGCCTCAGCAGAGCCCAATAGTTAATCATTAAAATATGCTTATATGTAACTAATCTCTGCAGGACAAAGAACTGAGAAATTATTTAACGCAATTTAAATGGGTCATAGTAGGCACTATAATAAGTGTGTCTGGAGCCAATGGGAGCTATCAGGCTGCTATAAAAGCGGGTGGGGAAGAAATAGCAGCTGGTGGGAAGAGATCACCAAAGACCTGATGCGTGTCGTGAGTCGCCTCTCGGCGTGCGGAGATCCTCCCGATCTGCCCGAAATCAGGCTCCAGCTCCGGGCTGAGCCCCGCTTCAAATATTGGTGATCCCTTTGGTGGTCAGTGGTTGCGGTGGGAAGGACGGGGTCTGCCCGGAGCCGGCACTCGTGGCTGCACTATCTCCTCTGCTGCTCCTTGGTGCTGCCGGTGGGGACCAGAATTGCCTATTTAAGCCTAAAAAGGTGAAATTCAGCAGTGCTGTGAGTTGGGGGTTGCGTCGCTCAGGTCGGGGGTGAGCGGGATGCTCTTCCACGAGGTGGGTTGGACCCGGGGGTTTTGGTGAAACTCCATCTGGGCTTGCAGTTTTGGAAATGTGACGATTTTAGCAGCGTTGTCACAGAGTTATCCTGCGGGGACACGCAGCACCGAGTGGGCGCTGCTGCCGGGGTTTTGCAGCAGCTCTATAAGGGGAATAAAGGGGGGGAAAAATGAATGGAAATGGATTTTAGTGGACTTTGATCAGTCTGTGAGAGGGATTATATCAGTCGGGCGCTTCGTGAGCTGACCCTGACGGCTCTCTGAAATCCTGTCCTCCCACGAGCTCTGCACTGGGCTCCCAGCCTTCCCACCGGCGCGCTTCGGCTTTATCCCGGTTATTGTTTGAAGCCGCACAGGACCGACGCACTGAGCGCCGTTGGTGAGCGCAGCTGAGACCCTCCAGCATAGCACTGACCATGGCTGGGGTGAGAATACATCTGCTGGAGGGAGAAGTGACACTGAGCTTTCTGCCAGCCTTGCTGCCTGCCTTAAAATACCCCAAAGAGGTGTTAAGTGCAGTTATTTGTAGATCCACAGTGCAGATATTTACTCCTGCAGCGATACGCCGCTGGCCTTGCTGCCAATCCTTAGATAAGCAGTAAATCCCAACATCTCCAGACATTCATTTCATCCTGCTGCTTGCTTTTTCTTCAGTTTGTTAGTTTAATAGTATTTCATCTGTCTCTTTGTGACTTTTCCGTCTTTTGTCCAATTTTAAGTCACATAAAATTGATTTATACCAAACCCACATTACATGAAATCAGCTTTCAGCTCCCTTTTTCCAGCTTGCAAAGAAGCAAATGGGTGCAAGGACTTTCAGAGGTAATCGTGGCTGTGCTGGCCAGCTGCTCTCCAATCCAGAAAATAAAGAGCATGGCCTGTTTCCTGTTAAATTTTGCTGGTCGCATTGATTTACATTGTTTGTCTCATGTTTTATGGCTTCCAAGCTGATGTTGCGTTAAGCTGGCTGGAGTTTAGGCAAGAAATCAAATGCAGGCACTGGCAGGTTTCCCCAAACGCATTCATGAGGGTTGATCGCATAGTCACATTTTCTTAGTCACTGGAGGAGAAATAGCGGAGCTGGCTTGCTTGTGTCCCGGCCAGTTTGCATCGATCCTGTGCTGGTAAAAGGCACTTGTCAGACAATTTTGGAAATTCAAACCATGGGGCAATGCAGGTGGCGGAGGGGCTGCGTCCCCCTGCACCATAGCTGGGAGCTCCTACAGCTGCCGGAGCTGTGGTTTGGTGGCCGTGGGGCGTCTCCTGTCTTTATCTTGACCCATGAGCTTCTTATTTGTCTTATATTCTTCCCCATCCTGTTGAGGAGGAGAGTGAGAGAGCAGCTGGGTGGGTGCCCAGCAGCCAGCCAAGGCCACCCCACCAAAAACATGGACTGGGGCAGAAATTCTCATATATATGTATATAGAATCATAGAATATCTCAAGTTGGAAGGGTCATCGAGTCCAAATCCCTGCTCCTCGCAGGACTAACTAAAACTAAACCATATGACTAAGAGCATCGTCCAGATGCTCCTTGAACTCTTGACAGGCTTGGTGCCGCGACCAGTTCCCTGGGGAGCCTGTTCCAGTGTATGTATGTGCAAGATAGATATATATAAATGCATTTTAGGCAAAGCAGGATGAGTTTCTCACGCCCTTGCTTAGGGCATGCCGTTGGGACTCCATGCAGATAAATGGGACTGCCTATTGCTGGTGCCGGCAGCTGCAGGTCGGCGCTTTACCGGGACGGCAGCATCGCGGGCGGCCGGGAGGAGAGAGCCGCCTTTCGCCCCAGGCCGGCATGGGGAGGTCGTTCATACGGGTATGTTTGATTTGAGGTGGCATGTTGTAGATCTGCATCCCCGACGGTTTGCTAGCGTCCTCCTTGCTGGCTCTCAGCAAGTCTGCGCAATGAGCTGTGGATGTGTCCACAAAAAAACCCCAAACCCAAACCAACGGCTTTCCATCCGTCTTGGGTTAGTCAGAGGCTGTGTGCAGAGAAAGGCAGGGATTTCTGCCCAAAGGAACCCACAGTATTTGGAATCGAAAGCCCTGCTCTAAGGGCAAAAGCTTCTTGCTGGCCACACGAGTAAAGAAATTTTCTTACTTCATTTTACAAGCATCAGCAGCACTTTGGCTGGGGAGTTCTGCCCCTTCTGCTCCGTTTCTGGCAAAAAAAGTCTCATTTTTCCTTAGGAAAACAAGAAATAGAATATTCCTATAGGACTGAATGCAGGAGAAGGTGCGGAAGTTAATATTAGGGAAGACACCTACAGAATTCAGCAGGTTCCTATGGCAATAGGTCGAACGGCATTTAGCATTAACTGTAAATTGTCTGTTTATGTACCTGTATTTGGAAATAACAGAGAAGCCGTGCAGGGGGTGTTGGATGCAGGATGGGCTGAGTGAGTCTGATTTTGCCATTTCTGTTCCCTCTCTCTCCATCACAGTCTGGAAAATTGGTGTATTGACGGCGGCTCTCTTTTATTGATTTAAAAGTACTATTGCAGAAAGATGGGTTCATTATGTGCCTCTGCTGGTGCAATTTTGGTTTTCTTGAGAAAAAGCGATTGTTTCTTTTTGTGCCCCAGGTTTTGTGCAGAAGTTCAGTAGATTATTTCTTTGGTGCATTTTATTCCCTGTACTGCTTTTTTAATGTAACATCTGTTTTATGGTTGAGGGGGATGTTATTCAGTGGTTAGAGCAGGGGATGGGGAGAAAGGAGGTCTGGATTTCGTAGCTTGTCTACAAAGAATTTATAGTTTCATATAGGCCATTTTTTTGGTGGGTGCAGATTTCAGATGTCTTCACACCCTTAGGTTCTCGGTTGGGTCTCACCGCTCCCATCAGCTCTCTAACAAAAGGTCCTCCTCTATTTTCAGTTAGGGTATTTCCTCTCCCTGTAGCAAACCCAGCAGCATCTCAGCGAGCTCAGAGAAAGCATTAAATGCCGCGTTCCCATTTCGAAAGGCCACCATAAAAATAAATGAGTGATGGAAACCAAACAAGAAAAGGGAGCTCTGCAGAAGGTACCGCTCCTCCCGCCGCTATTTACTGGTCTCCCAGACTTTGGCCCAGGGGCTCAGGCTTCACCCATTTCACAATGTGCCTCGCTCAAGACCTAAAGATATGGCCTTGGGAATGAAAAATGGATCCGGACCAATATTTTTCAAGCAACACTCTGAGCTGAGCTGTTCAGCCGCTGCAAATGGGGAAAAAAACCACTGCCAGGGCAGGGTGCTGGATCCAGCAAATGAGCCTGTCCCCAAAAGCAGTGGGATTTTATTTATTTTTTGGGGGGGGCATTGCATTACCCTCCTCATCTCCCCGCCGGTGAAGTGCCAAACTTCAATCGCTGAACTGCCGTGTGCTGGTGATGAGGCTGAGAGCAGCGGGGCCGCACGGCAGCCCCCGGGGAGGGAGAATTAGGGTTTAATTCAGTTTCTTCTAGCTGACAAGTCAAGCTCAACCATAAAGGAGGCAGGGGAGGATGAAAATGCTGCAAGTCTGGAACAAGAAACCATGGTGGGGATGGGATTTAAATCCCGTCTTGTTTCATCTTTAATAATGTGAATTTTAACACCACTTGTAAGAAACTCAAAGAAAAGGGCTGCACCATGTATGACTTCATTAGCAGCATTAATGGAGATCCTTCAGAGCTTTATGTTATTTTAAAATCATTTACACTTGAATAGCTCCTTGCAAGCTGACCAGCTAACGAAATGACGAGCGATGGACCCACTGGGCACTCGTACAGTCACTGCTTTCAAAACGCCCGCGCCTTGCCCATGATAGAGATGCCAACGTGTTTAGACGACGGGATATTTTTGTTTTCAGAACTGCTGCGGTTGCAAGAGCCAAGTCCTGCAAGACGGGCCAAGCTGGCCGTCCTCCTCCGGAGAAACTCATCACACACATGGCCAGCTGCCCGGGCACGGTGTGTGCGGCCGAGGCGATTTCACTGAGGTCTCACTGCCATCAGGGTTTGAAAGCCTTTGATGCAATGCAAGCAGAGCTCGGTATCTTTGGCAGTGGGTTGGTTTTTTTTTTTTGATGCTGGACGTTGTGAGCTGCTTTTTCACCTCCTTGCGCTGTTTTCCAGACACAGATGAGATCATTTCTTGTATCATCGGCATTATAAATAAGTTAATGGCTATTTAGCTCATTAAGTGGCCACACTTGTTACTGCTTTACAAACTCAGTGGTGCTTTCCCAGGCAGACATCCGTGAATGTGATGAATGAATGTGCTGAGGATGGGCTGTGCGGGTGTAACAAGGCTCTGAGGAGCATCGCTCCTCGCTGGTGGACAAAAGCCCGGTGCTTTGCTCCCTGCCTCCTCGACCAGCCGTGCAGGGCAGCTCGGCAAAAGCAGCCAAGAACATCGCACATCACTCAAGGCAAACGCCTTCAGCCGCGTGGTAGTGGTCGTATGAGACTTTATAAGAGCTCCAGCTTAGCTGGTCTCTGTGATATTGGATTTTTTTTTAATTCTTCTTCTTTTTTAGGGAAACCTAAAGGAGGGGAAGGAATTGAATTAGGCAATGGCTTGTTCTCGGATGTTCCTGTGCCGGAGATGAGCGCTCCGCCTGCACACGTCCGTCGTGCCACATAGGCAGCTGTCTGCAAGCCAAGAACCCGGGAAGATGCCTGTAGATGTAAAAGAGGAGAGTATTCACTCCTGCTTTCTGACTGGAAAAACAGCTACTTCTATATTTATTGGATGGCTGGGACTGCCTACCAGCTGGAAAAACCCGAGGACTCTGCACCTCCAGAGGCTCCTACAGCTGGGGAAAAAATCTTCCCGTGAAATAAATACATCTGATGCCTAAAACGCCTTGCCTGCGAGAACAGGGATGAGGACTGCACGGAGATATTCCTAGCCCCGTAATTATTTCTCCAGGCACGGGGAATGATCAATTCTCAGCTGTCACATTTAGAAAGCAGCAGACACGAGATCAGACAGAGACGGGGGAATATGGAGCTATTTATCACAAAGAGCTGCTTTACGGGGTTGGAGCAGAAACCGCCTCGTTCCTTTCTGAGCTGCAAGCGGGTTAAGGTCGGGTTGCATCTACCTAAAGAAAAGTCCATGTTCTCCCGAACAGGGAGACCAAGCTGAGCTTTTATATTTTCAGGCCAATATCTTTCCGGGCAAGTAGGTGCTGTTGCAACATGGGATGAGTGAGAGGAGGTTTGAAGAGCAGGATGAGCCTGTGCCGTGTGAGAGCCGTGGGGAATCACTGCCTGTGATTCCCCAGGACAAAGCCAGAGGTTAGAGGGATGCTTTCAGGTTATGCACAAGGATGATGCTGTGCGTGCAGGTTAGGCAGATCCCTGTGCTGGCAGCTGAGGCTTTTTGCAGGCAAACACCGAGAATGGCACCTTTCTGGTCCCGCAGTGATTCCCAGGGCTCGGTTTTGCTGGCTTTGGCTGTGAGATACAAATTGCGTGGCTATCATCGAAAATGTCCAGCGGGGCCCCACTACATCTACATCTGCTGTGCTATCCCCTCTGGCAAACTTTGCTCTGCCAAGGGCAAAGTTTGCAATGCTAACGTGATCGATACGCGAGGCAGCCGGGCCAGAAAAATAATATCGGTAGCAGAGAAAAGGAATAAAAATGATCCTGCCTCTGGGAAACGCAGAGAGACATTAGCATCGTCCCAAGTTAAACAGCGTCCTCGCTGGCTTCGCAGTTGACAGGTTTGCTCTGCTCGTAAGACAGATTGCGTTAAGTGCAAGGCATGATTCTGGATGCAGAAACATCTATTCAGCAGAAACATCTTACTCTCCTGCTGTGAGGGGATGCAGAGGAATGTCATCAGCTTAATGTCTTGTGGGGCCTGTTTTCCCTAAACTCAGAGGCTCGTGAACACAGTCCTTGGATGTTCTCCTCCTCCGGGGATCGTAAGTCTTCCCTGAACCTTCAGGCTGGGTTTTTTTGGATCAGTCTGCACTTTCAGACACTGCTGGGATCCATTTGCGGTGCTAGGTGCCAGCTGCCCCCGTTGCTCCCCGTCCTGCCGCGATGTGCAGCCAGGAGCAGAGTAATCCTCTCCCCTGTCCCTGCTTCTGGAATAACCCTCAGCTCAAGATAAATTTAGGGCATCTCAGAGGCCGGGATGTGGAGAGGGATGCTGCCCCATGGTCCTGCCCTGACCAAGGCACCCACCGAGGGCTTGAGGTCTGTGCTGGTTTAACCGCCGGCAGTTTACTTTGTCAGTAAGGTGTTAAGTCCATCCTTTTTCCCCTGTTCAGAGGGCGGTTCGTTCGTATTCATAAAGGCAGAGATAACAGGATTGACTGAAGGATGGCTTTGACACAGAGCCAACTAAGCACTGAAGCAGGGGTGGCTGGGGGGGAAGGATGCCCGGCCGCGCTCTGAGCTGCGAGACAGCACAGGCACACACGGGGCTTGGGATTTCTGAATTACTTCTACCCAAAGGCCAAATGAATTTCCCAGATGCACAGGACAAGCTGAAATCTAACCCAGTTGCTTTGTGCTTTATCATATCGGTATCGTCCAAATTCCTCTGTTCCCTCAGTTCCTTCTATATGGATCTTCTTTGTAGGAGAGGTAACGAGAGATTTTTCGAGACAGAAATGACGGCTGAGTCGGGATCAAAGCCACAAGCACCAACCCTCCTCCATCTGCCTCTCAGCAAAGGGGAGGTCCTCCCGGGCGAGACAGCCAGCGAGAAGCCGGGTTGTGCAATCACTGCTGAGGCATTCGAGGAAAAAGAATAATATTTAACAGTTCTGGCAAGAATGTGCCTAAGCCAGCAAGCGCAGCTCTGCTTGCTCCAGCCCAGGGAATGAGCTGGGCAGAGCCAGAGGGAAATTCTTTGCATTCTTAAGAATGGGAAGGTGGAATTAAGGTAAAATACTCCTGGATGAGGGCCAGGATATCTGGACTAGCAAGACTTCTCTTGCTTTTAAACATCACACTGGAATTGAATTCAGGAATAATTTTGGACTGGAGTTGGTGTCAGGAAAAGCATTGTATTGGGAGTCCAGGGTGAAAAAAAAAAAGACCCATTTTTTTGTCTCTGAATGTGCCAGACCTCCAGCTAGCAGAGGTCAGGGCAGCGTCGCTGGGGACTTTGCTCGCTCACACGCTGGCCCAGGAACTTGCATGATGTGGTAGGAAAGCTGCTGCTCACCAGACAGGCCTTGGTATGAGCGTAAGGCAGCAAAATATGTCACTGCTGCTGGATCTGTGACAGCCCATGTTGCCTGAGGCTGTGCAGGATGGCTCCTGGCTGCTCCGCGTGCCCTGGACCCCTGATGTGCCCTGGATCGGGTGCACGGAGACAGCGCGGATGCAGCCACCGGGCTCGGTCCCTCCAGGCAATGATGTCCCGCTGGTCTCTGCCATAGCAGGGATTTGGAGAATAAGTTTGGTTTATGTTGTGGCTCACATTTGGAAAGAACATGAAAAAGAAGTTTAACGTAGGCTCCTAAATAGCACCAGCTTTCAGGACTCAGGGCTGTTCTTCCCTCCTCCTCCTCCCACCAGCGGTCCCAGAACTGCTAGAACTTAAAGCCTGGGAACAACCGTAAGCCGTGCCACTGCTGAGGGAGAACCGGGCACAAAGCAGGCACAGCCCCCAGGACCTGCTTCTGGGCTCTGTTTCTCCTGGAGCTCAGCAAACCCTGGGCTGTGGCCCCGCAGCACCAGCCCCGCTCCCCCAGAGCTGCAGCTTCGCTCCTGGGCTCGTCCTTCATCCCGTGCGTGCAGCTGAGCGCCCGGCAAGGAGGAATTATTTCCCAGCTTTAAGGAACAAAACAGGAACAAGCCAACAAGGAACAGCCAATGCAGCTGTCACATGATAAGCAATTAAATGCTATTGCTTCTCGTAGTGTTTATCCACCAGCTACAGCAACTTCACGGCCGAGTGTTAAGCTCTGTCGGTACCGAGACTTTGCGTGATGCCATATTTGATGGGTTATATGACCCGTGGCTCTTAGAGGAACGCTGATTAAAGAAGGGCCCAGCGTGGGGCACCCGCTATGCACAGTAGCTCTGTCTGCTTCATACAGCAGCATCGAGTTTTTCCCCTTTCCCTTGGAGAATGGCAGTTTTTCCCCCCTGGAGGCACTGTTTCATTGCCACAGATTGGAAGCCTTTAAAAGGGACGATCTGTGTGAGTCACAGTTAAAGCCATAAAAGAAAAACCAATAAAGCGATCTGAAAAGTGCTGTTTAATGGATTGAGGCAAACTTACTGGAAACAGGATACAGACTGTTTCATCTTTAAATCGTTAGTTCAAATCCAGCTGCATTCGGGAGCAAATGACATTTATTACTCATCAATAGCTGTCAGAGAAAAGAAATTTGAAATTAATTTTACCACCTGAAAGGACTTTCTGGTTTCTCTGAGCTCCCAGCAGCTCCTGAGCACATCTGAAAGCCTTACAGGCGTTAGGTACTCTTAAAACTCAGTCCTGACAGGGCAGAGCTTTCCTCACCATGAAAATACTTGTCACTGTCCTGAACGTAGGTATCTGCTCGCATGGTTGCCTTCGCTTAATTTTCTTAGCAAATAAAACATGCATGAGCCGCACCGCGTTTGCCCCACTCAATAGCAATGCTCCTCTGCCACCTCGGAGAAGCAGGAGGCAGAACAAGCGCTCATCCGTATCGGCTCCCTGGGCAGCGCCGGCAGCGAGCGTTGGCTCATTGGTATCGGTGGAAATCACATCCTGACAGGCTCGTAAAAGTTTTATGATAGGCGCTTTGCAAGGGCTATGAGAAATGAGGTAATGGGCTGTGATTAATTCTTTCATCCTGACGGTATTGCTGTCAGCTCAGGCACCGTCGCTCCGCATCTCATGAGGCTGGGATGACGACAAAGCCCAGCTGGTTATCTCCCCAGCCGCGCAGGATTTGTACCGTCTCTCCGGGAGACGGGACAGTGAGTCAGACCTGATCTTAGGGCTTTTGGGATTAAAAAGGGATATTCTCCCACTCGGTGGTTCCCATCCTTTTTATACCAAGGTCTCGCTGCTGGTGCTCTCTCCCAGCCCCGGTGTCCCCGGCCAGCCGAGCCCTCACCGAGTCTGGCAGCACCGAATCGGTGGTGGCTCTGGGTAGCTGCCAGCCCCTGTGCTGCACTGCCCTGCTGCAGTGACGGTGGAGGGGATGCCACAACCACAGGAGGGTTTGGGATGCAGAGGGCACAAACATCTGTCGGGGATGAGCAGGAGCTCTTTGTCGAGCATCACTGCTCAGTGCAGACGCAGCTTTTCCCAGGCTGAATTTTGGGCTGGCATCATGTTATATCCCTTTAGCTGATTTTCTTTTTCCATTTGGCAAGCAACACAAATCTGGGGAGTGTCCCATGGGATTGTTCCTTTTGATACGAACCTGCAACAGCACTGACATTTCCGTGGGGTGTTTGTCTGCATACGGGGATGGCAGCTGGGCCGGAGCTCCTGTATGTAAAGAAGAAATAGGTTCTCACTTTGATTCAGTCTTTACATATCACTGTGTTAATGTTAACAAGTCAAACTCAACCTATTTTCCTGCTCTTTTGAGATAAAAGCTGTCTTTCTGCATAGAGCACTGAGAAGGAAGTGGTTAGGATGGCCTAAGGCCAGTCTTTTTTAGAGGTGAGTTAATCTATAGATGAGAGTCAATCCATAGATGTGAGTCTCGTCATATAACTTCCATCTCCAAGAGCAAAGTGCTGGTGCAAATCATCCTCGCTCCTTGCCTGGCCGCTTCACCCAGCTGTGGGTCAGAGGAGTTGTGAGATGTGCCAGCAGCCGCTCGGGCTCCAGCTTCTGCTCCAGCCTGATGCTATTCCAGATGTTTCCACAGTTGCACACGTGCTGGGCACATGGCTTGTGCTTCCCCACTGCTGCAAAACAGGTGTGTGATGCCAGAGGACACCTGAGCTCTGAGCCCGGCGGTATTCCCTACTGTCCTGCGCCTACTGACATGCGTAACCGTAGCTTTTCTAATTTATCGGACAGTTGCAGCGCTGCACTTAAAACCCGTTTGCCCAGGACAACAGGTCCGTGTGTTTTGGATGGTTTCACCTGCAAGGCCAACCTCTGGAACCTAAGCCAGTGGGTAGCATTTGGTAAAGAGTCTTCTTGTTAAAATCTTCTTATGGGTCAAGCCCCTGCCTTTCTTCTTTAGCGTGTTTTTGTGGCGTGTTTTTGTGGCGTGAGCTGCGACACACTCCAGCTGTTCCCAGCTATCAACATCTGTCTGGCACAGCTGTCCAGACGTTGGTGCACATGGGCTCCTCCAGATGCTCACGTGGCGCCACTGCCCAGATGTGCGCCCGCGCGCCCCGCCTGCTCCAGCTGTGCGCTCCAGATGTTTCGCGCCGCACCCGCAGGGGTTAACGGCCCCGCCCCCGCCGCCAGGCCCCGCCCCCTTAGCTGTCAATCTTCAGCGCCGGCCCAACCGCGTCCCGCGACACATCGAGGCCCGCGACCAATCAGGGCGTGGTTGTGATTTCCATGGCAGCCGCAGCCGCGCGGCTGAGGGGAAGGTGGCGGCGCAGCCGGTCCCGGTCCCGGTCCCGGTCCCGGTCCCGGTCCCGGTCCCGGTCCCGGTCCCGGTCCCGGTCCCTACCCCCTGCGATGGTGCCTGAGGGGAGCCGCGGCGGAGGAGGGGCAGCGGTGCTGCTGCTGCGCGGCTCTAGCCCGGCCCTGGCAGCGGCCGCCGCGGCGCGGGGGCGGTGGCAGCGCAGGTGAGGAGCCGCTGCCCGCCGCGCACCTGAGGCGGGAGGCTGCGGCGGGGCGGAGCGGGCCCCGGGCGCGGCCGTTCCCCTCCCCACCGCCCGCGCAGCCCCGGCGGCTGCCGCCGTGCTCCGCCCTGCCCCGCCCGGCGCTGGGGCGGCTCCGGTGCTGCCAGAGCCGTTGCCTTTGTCGGCCGGGCTGGGGACGGCCGCGGCCTGAGGCGAGGGCTGGGAGCGGGTCGGCGCTGTGGCCGCGCGGTCCCCGCGCCCCTCAGGCGCCGCTGCCGGGCCGGGGGAGCCGGGCCGGGCCGGGCCGGGCCGTGCTGGCCGGGGCGCTCGGCTGTGCGGGCATCGCCGCGGGTCCCGTAGCTGCAGCCGGGAGCGCCCGAGGATGCGCGGCGGGGGCGGCGGGGCCGGCTCGCTGCTTCCCGCCGGTGCCGTGGCGCGGTGCGAGGCGGATCGGAGCCGGGTAAAGCGGAGAGTTTCCGTACGGGCGGGCTAACTTGCTTAAGGAGCTCCCGGCGCTTCTGATGTCTTTGTTCAGCAGCTGGGATGTGTCGGGGGAGGCTGGCCGCGGGTGCTACGCTGCTGAAAATAAATACTCGCCGTAGAGCAGGGGAGGCACAGAGAAACAGTTTTATAGCGCGGCGTTTGTATATGCGAACACAACCTGTTATAGTCAGAGTACGCGTAAGCATTTTAGCAACAGTTTTATAGCAGTAGACCTATTATGTCTCTTAGCTGGAGGTGGTTTTGCTGGTGGTATTGCTGGAAGAAGCTATCTGCATAGGTTGTTGTGAGCGTGTTGTGCAAATTTTTGTAGGTCTGTATTTTTTTTTTTTTGTATTATTAAGCAGTTTGATACTTTTAAGTACCTTATTGTATAATGGAGTGCTGAAGCCCCTCTTAGGAGGCACAGTACTCGTAAAAGTGCACAGAACAGTAGCTCACTTGCTATTAGTGTGCTTTTTTCTTTTTTTAAAGATAAATTTAAGGAGCTACAAGCCTATGTGTGTTGCCAGTAAAATTCATTTTGTTGAATTGTTCTCTAGAAGTAACTGTAGTACTTAACAAATACTGTGTATTCTTGCATAACTGGGAGCATGTTGGTAACTCTTTTTTGACCATTCAATATGCAGATCCAGATAACTTGCTGTATGTATTATATATGTAGGTAGAGTAGAATGTATAGAGTTCTTTGCTTTCATTTGAAGCAGAACACTTTAATTAGCTGTACTTTAAACTCATTTTAGAGGTCTTAAATGTTGAAAAACCTAAAAGTATTGAATTTTGAGTGCTTTGGTAACATTATTAGCTGTTTGGATCTGGTATGTTTTTTTCTCTTGCTTATTAAGAAAGCTTGTAAGTGTTAGCAGATCCAGAGGAAGGACAAATGCTTCTGAATTTCTCTTTACACACACACATATATTTGTGTGTGTATCTATATATTTGTCTAGTGGAGGATTATGAAGAAAGCTGGTTTTTTTCGGAGGGGGGGTGTTTAACTGGTAAAAGGAAAGGGTACAGCTTGCTTCATCTTCTACCTATTGATTATATGAGGGAAATGCATAAATATGAGCACATCTTTCTTTTTTACTCCTTGTAATGTGATTGTACTAGAAATTGTGGAATTATTACATAGTTGTGTGCAGTCTTCCCCAATATGGAAACTTCGCATTCAGCAGTGGTCTATGGCTGTGAAGGTTAATTTGTCCTCTACAATTTTTCAGAGCTTTAGATTAAAAAAAAAAAAGTGTAGGTTCAAGGGAATGCAAATGTATCAACAACATTCCTATAGTCCCTACAGTGTGAACTGCAAGGGAATGTTGTTCACACATCTGCATTCCCTTATACTAATTCTGTCCAACTTTGTCCTGTCATTCTACTTGTCAGACTGCTCTGCATGAAGACAGGGTTTATTAGGTCTGGTTGGCTGTCTTTCATCCCAGATGCTTTCTGCCAGGTGACTTACTACTTATTTCTTTGTGGAGGTGAATAAAAATTGCTCATTCTATTTTATAATCCTTTTTTACTGTATAACTAATGAGGGGAGAAATCTAGAGAAAACAGCTGCAGGACTTGAGAGCCATGATGACTTGAAAAGCTAAAGATGGACTTGGTACTCAAGGCTGCTTGATTTTTATTTCTAGCTCTGCTGAGGATTTTGCTTGGGGTTTGCTTGCTTGTGCTGTACTTTTGACATTTGTCTCTCAGCTCCTGTTACGTGACTGGTAGTAATACATGATATCCGGTCTTTGGGGAAATCATTAAGGTGATTGTCCAAACTCCGCTTTGAAGACATAAAAATTCTTCCTGAATACTTAAATGATTTTTGGAATAATCTTCTAAATGAGCCTGTGACAGTTTGGATAGCTTCTTGAAGTGGTATACTGTGAATATTTCAGTCGTGTTCCTTGGTGTTGTGCTATACCATTATCATGTAACTGTCGGCTTTCCTATGCAATCTTCTTTGTGGTGAACAAACACGAACGACCAGAAACAAACCAGTTCTTTGAAGGAAAGGTTTTATGGAATTCCTTTCTTTAACTTTCATTTAGGAATGCTGAAAGACTAACGTTGTATGCAAGGGCTTCTTACTCAGACTATTTGATGACCTTAGTATAGAACTTCCTCTAAGAAATATATTGTCTGCAGTTCTCTAAATGTATCTTGTTTTGAAGATGATTCTTAAGAATTCTCAGTATCTGCTGCCTTTCCAGTATTTATTTTTACAGAGGAAAAGTGAAGGTGCAAGAAGAGGCAAGGAAGATACTGACATGGTTGCTATTTGCTTCTTTAAGTCCTAGCAGCATTTTCATTTCTCCCTCTGCAGTCAAGAGCAGAGAAGAGAGTGACGATGGATAACAACAGTTTAGGATTTTTTTTCCATTCATCTTAGCTAGCTTGCCACTGTAAAATGAATTTCCTCTGCAGATTTATACCACAGGCTTTGGGTGCGGTAGTCAGACTGTGGTTGTGCACCTGAAAGCATTTCTGAACTGTGAGAGTCTTCTATTTCTGGAGTCTGTATTTTGGAGTCTACTGCATAAAGCCTTATGGAGGGGTCACAGCCCCAGAGACTAAGGGGTTGAGTAGACCTCCTAAGTAGGAAAAGAAAATCATAGGAACATGGTAGGAGGAGATGAGGGTGAACTGTAAAAAGAGTGTGAGGGGAAAGACAACTTTCTGATAGTATGAAGTCTAGCATTCTTCCCCTCACCTCTGTCTTGCTCCTGCTTTCCAGCACAGGTGGGAGGGCACAGCGTTTTGAGAAGGATGCCTGGGAAGCCTGATGGCCTGTTGACACAGACCTGAGTGTGATCTTTCCTCCCAGCGAAGTTCTCGGAAGCGTTGAGGTCAAACACTGTGATGAACACTTGGGTAGATGCAGGAACAAGATACACTCCACAAAAACCTAAGCCATACTACTATACTTGCTCTTCCTAGAACAACATCTGGTTATCAGAATCTGAGCCAGAAGTTCAAGAGATGGAAGCACAGGACAAGCTAATCACTGAAAAATGCTTTATATATTTGTGTGAACATGAGAAGGGAGGTCATCATCACTCTTTCCAGCCTCTACAGTGAAAGTCTGAGCTCTAGAGCTTAGGAGGATTGCTTATTACTGGGTGGTAATGGATCATCTTCTTTCCCCTGGCAGGGAATGCTTTAAACAACAACAAAACCTAAACTGTTCTAACATAAAATACAAGTGAATGACTTGCCTCTTGACTAAGCTAAAAATCTTCAACAGTTTTTGGATGAACTTGAGGAAAAAAGGTCTTGACTTGCTGCACGTAGGGGGAGGGGAGGAGGGAGAGAGAATTAGTGTGTGCTGAAGGGGGAAACAAAGCAGTTATTTTGCTTTGCAAACATCTTTTTGTGGCTGAGTCATAGATCTGACTTTTCTGGGAGTAAAATTCGGTTATGTACACTACTTCTGCCTAGCTGCATTTTCTTGTACTGAAACTTGTAGATCCTAACTCTGTCTTTTTTTGAGTTACACTTAAATTTTTCTAGGAATTCGTTTTAGTCTGTCATTTGAAACTGTTGCTGCTAAAGGCTCTCTCTACCATTGTGGTCATCTTCAACTTCCTCAACCTATGACTGCGTTGTTGGGAGGGTGGAGGGGGTGGTGTCTGTGTTTGTTTTGGGGGGTTTTGGTGGGGGTTGTTTTAGTTATTTTTTTAGGAGTTTGTTTTTTATTAAGAGTTGTCTGTGGTTTTAGGTGGACTGGCACTTTGCTCTTTTCAGATCACAGCGGGTAAAAACACCACAATTTTTCAAAGCTCTATTTAAATGCTGACAAGGGATTGCTGATTCCCTTGCTGTCATTTTTTTAAATGCTGTCAATTTAGTTACTGTTAACAGCAGAACATTAATGACTTGTAATAATCCTTCAGGTTGACAGATGTGATCCACAGCGCTTACTCATGTAGAGGAGGGAGAAGGTGGGGTTTATTTGTGAGCTGCTAGACGGGCAGTAACTTCCATATGTCATACTTGTCCCAAAGAGCTTTATATGTAACTTCAGGCGCAGAAGGGAGTTTGCTGGCTTGTGGAAGAGATTAGTTTGCTGAGAGGTGCTGTTTCTGACTGCTCCTCTGTTGGCTTCCTGACATACAAAGCCCTGGTCTTGCCACAGTTTATTGCAGTTGCATGCTCCAGGTATTGCTTCCAGGCAAAAAAACAGTTAGTACAGAAGGTCGTAGGAGAGCTTAATACTAGCTCTTTATGGTCTTGCAGCCTTTGGTGTCTTTGAACTTACCACAAAAAGTTACTGCATCAAATGAAGGTATTTGTGGTTGATTGGTGTGGGGTTTTTTGGTCATGTGGATGGGTTTTTGTAGGTGAGTGGTCAATACTTATAGCAATTTAGGAAACCTGCTCACAGACTGCAACATGTATTTGCATTCACAGCTGGAATCGTGCTGAGAGTGAGTCATCATTCTGCCTTACCCAACCTGTGAATTGAGGATTTCAGTCTTCGGTTAACAGGCTTTCTTCCGATGCTTTTTGTTCTTCAGCTTGGTTCTGAAAGCTGGTGCTGTTTTTTGTTGTTGTTGTTTGGGTTTTTTTAAAGTGATATTGTAATATAAATGATCAAAGTAAAACAGTTGGTGCACTCGCTCTTGGTATGTTTTTTCTCTAGTTATCAGCCACCTAACTTTTGCATTTGGGGAACATTACTGTCTTCAAGGAGTAGTTTTAAGTTTGAAAGATGAAGATTTTTGTGGAGGGCTGGTTTGGAGTTTTTTGTTGGGTTTTCTTGAGGAAATTAGTCTTACGGAATTTACTCAAACTGAATAACATTAGGGATTGTATGAAGTGTAAATATTTGCAGGTCTTGTGTGCCCTGTGTCAAAATACTGTTTCTGTTTTGTTAACTCTTCTCTCAAATGAGTACTGACTTTAAATGCTTTAGATACTGTAAAGATTTAGTTAAAATACATTCTATGTACTATTGGCTAGTTTTAAGCAGAACAGTTTCCCCTTCCCTAATTGAAAGTTAGGTTTGCATGCTGAATCTGTTCAGGAGAGAGACTTTCTGATTTTTGGTGCCATGGAAGTATCGACTGCGTTTTTTCCTTTCTTTTTGAGCACCGTTCAGATGACCTCCACTTAAATTTCTGGGACTTTGTTTCTTTTAATGTCCAGATATTTAAGGTCCAGTTAAAGCCAGCTCTTCAGCAAGGAGAGGTATGTAAGTAGAATGAAACTTGTTACAGAGGATGAATTGATTCTAAGAGTGGTGTTCTGGCAAGAGAGTGTGTGAGAAGACGTTCTCTCACAGCTCAATGACTGACTCTTAGATGCACTGCAAGAGAAAAATATTGCTGTGACAGATGCCTGCATGAGGAATTCCCTTCCTCCCTTCTTCTGTTCCTGTGCTGTTATGGTGCTAAGTGGGAACTCTGTCCTCTGCCTGGTTGCACAGCCTCATAAAACAGGGACTGCGAAGTGCAAGGCACTTCCTCGCCTGCTAAGAGTTGCAGCAGAATCTGCAAGGCAGCCTGCCCGCTACCCTGACCAGTTTGTGAAGGCCAGAGGGCTGGTGAGGGGCAGGTCTGGAGAGTCTTGCTCGGATGGTGACTTGAGAATTTCTCAGTTGGTGACTCGATTTGCGTGGAGGAAAAGGTTAAGTGGATAGTGTTTTGGAGAGGGAGTAGAGAGTAGGCATAAGCATGTTCTTCATTCAGGGATGTGTCATGCATTGCTGACAGAGATGGAAAAGCTTTGAGGAAGCCAGTTGTTTAAAATGTTGGCGGTACCTCAGTACTCGGAGCTCCTTACAATTAAAATCACCTGTGATTCATACGCTTCAGTGAGTTATTTCAGCTCTGAAAAGCAAGCTCTTACTTAAAATTTCAATTAGAGTACTAATTTCATTTGAATTTTGAGGAAGAGTCAGTTTTCAGCCTACCTTATCTGAAAATCTAAAGCTGTTGAACTACAGAATACAGATAAAACAATTGTCTATACATTAACTGTTACAAATGGAAAAAATAAAGATACAGTGTACAGGTTGGCATGAACAGATCAAGTCATCTGGGCAGCAGAGTAGAAAATTTATCTAAGCCAGTGTTGAATATAACTCACTGGTACTCGCTGTAAGTCATGGCGTATTCTTAGTCCTTCTTGTAAGTGTCTACATTGGAATTCAGCAGACAGATTTTTAAATCTTTTGTTTCTAGCTAAAAGTTTTGTTCAGACTCACATGCATGTCCAGAAATCATCTAATATAGTCTTTGTTTTTCTTCTTATCCGTAAAAATGAAAATTACTTTTAAAGAACGTGATTTTAAGAATTCTAAAGGGAAAAAAAAAATTCAAAACTTGTTTTGTGTATCTTGGGGTTTCAGACTTACTCTCCTCTCATTACAGCTTGGATAAATAACTTTTAGAATTAAAAAAGAGTATATATAAAATATTTAGTAATAGATGTGTTAGCTGTGCAAACCTGTAATTCTAATACATGTCTAATTTGTTTTCAAATACTGATTTATACTATCATTGTAGAAAATCGTACCATACCCATTTGAAGAAAACTTCCAGGAGAAAAGCGGTGGCTATTAACTTTGTTCAAATAATAGTCATACTGAAAAATTGTTCTGTCACAGGATAATCATCACTGCTTGAATTGTAGATTAGGAAGTGGAATGAAAGCCATGTTATTGATACCTCACAAAATAGATGAGTGGTTTCATTTAAATGTGATATTGTAGAACCAGAAGGAAGGTTATACTATGACATAAGTTAAATCTTTTACAGTATATCTATTCTATGCTATAAATATGAAATGACTATAACTGTAAACTGTTAGCGTGGGCTGCCGTGATGCTTTATAAAGCACAGTTGTGTTACTGTTATTGCCAGCTGACTTTTGATTTGCTACATGGGTTCTTGCCATGAACCTTTCTGTGTAGTAACCATATATTCAGATTCTTAACTCTGAAGTGTTACATTTTATCTTGGAGGGGGAAGACTCTTGCTGTCATACCAGCAAAAATGCAGACTTATCTAGACGAAGTAGAAGAGACTAAAAGAAAGAGCAAGCTTACCAGCACTGCTTAAAAGGAATCCAAACCTTCTTATTTGAAGGCAGAATGCAGTATATACTTTATTCTGGCAATGCTTTATTACATGACTTAAAATTATATTAGGCTTTAACTCCTTTCCCTGGGGTGCTGATTGAGAACAGGATCTATTTTTCTTTCTTCCTAATTTATTCAATTTTTTAGTATTTCAGCTAATATTTATCTGGAGTTCAAAACACTGCATAAGATGTGAGGGGAGGGTTGGTGGGGGTTTTGTATTTTTCAGTCAATGCCATAATAAATGATTATGGTTATGTTGGGTTTGGGTGGGGCTTTTGTTTGAGAGAGAAATATCTCTAAGGGCAAAATTTTAGGTAAAGAAAACAATAAAGAAGGAAGTTAGGATGAAATCATTAGTTTTCTTTTGTATATCCTGCTTTGTATTATCTGGATACTGGAATGGATGAAAATTTTTAAGTTGGTATGGGTTGATTTTTTTTTTGTTGTTGTTGTTCTTATTTAAATCAAGACTGATCTTAGTCAACTTTAATCCTGGATTGTGTTTGTAGTTTTTAATGACTATACACTGCTTTAACCAAAGCTTCCCTTGAAGTAAAAATTGAAGTTTCCCTTACTTGCTGCAAACTATTTTTCTTCATTGCTTAAAGGCCTTGATCAAAAATTGGACACTACCAGTGTTGATATGTAACTGAGAAACATCTTTTGCTATCATCTCATATCCTGTGAAGGAAATAGAGCATTTCAAGCAAAACAGGAGATAATGTAATTATGTGAAAATGTGACAATGAGCAGGATACTGTTACTGTCTATTCAGCAAGCCAGAGTTATTCTAATAGTTAAATTCTTCTGTGATTTCTAAAGTGATTTGTGTGGGGTGTTTTGTTCATTTGTTTTATCAAGGTGGCTCTGGCTCAGAGAGGTCATTTTTTTGGTCTTTTTTTTTTTTTTCTGTAAAACCTCAAGTAAAGAAGAGTGGTTTCTTAATAATTACTTTTTTAATGTGTAGAGTCCCCTATTAATGATGTCTTTGCTTGACTGTAAAGTTTATCAGTAGCTATCCAGTGGCAGAATTCTTTCAAGTATGTTGTTAGAATGTACCAGAGAACTTCTGTGTAAATAGTAATTGTAGTCATGAATCTTGTTATGTTTTGTGTTGCTTCTATGGGTAAACAAAAAGGCTTTTTATTTTTGGGATGATTGTGTTTAGACTTTGCATTTACTGGTCTTAACGCAACACCAGGAGATAATAGTTTTATTGAATGTTTTCAGGTATTTCTGTTGTTGATTTATTGTAGTAGTTCTTAACAAAGTTCTAAATTATTTTTTTTCCCCTTGCCAGACCTTAATTTATTTTGGATTAGGATTCCCATGGCATGTGAACTAGAAGATAATTTGAAATAGAAGGTCTCTTTATTTTGAAGTGACAGTCTTTATCAAAATGGTTGGAAAACTCAAACAGAACTTGCTATTGGCATGTCTGGTGATCAGTTCAGTGACAGTGTTTTATTTGGGCCAACACGCTATGGAGTGTCACCATCGAATAGAAGAACGCAGCCAGCCTGTGAGAATGGAAAGTGTGAGAAGCACAGTAAGAACTGCTTCCAATGTAAATGCAAACAAAACCTTTGCTTACAACAAAGACATGCCTTTAATATTTATTGGAGGAGTACCTCGAAGTGGCACTACCTTAATGCGTGCCATGCTTGATGCCCATCCGGATATTCGATGTGGAGAAGAGACAAGGGTTATCCCGCGAATTCTGGCAGTTAAGCAGATGTGGGCTAGATCAAGCAAAGAGAAGATCCGACTGGATGAAGCTGGAGTCACAGATGAGGTTCTGGACTCAGCCATGCAAGCATTTTTATTGGAAATCATTGTGAAACATGGAGAGCCTGCGCCATATTTGTGTAACAAAGATCCTTTTGCTTTAAAATCCTTAACTTATCTTGCTAGAATTTTCCCCAATGCCAAATTTCTTCTAATGGTACGGGATGGTCGTGCATCTGTGCATTCCATGATATCTAGAAAAGTCACAATAGCTGGGTTTGACCTTAACAGCTACAGGGACTGCTTGACCAAGTGGAATCGTGCTATAGAAACTATGTATAACCAGTGTATGGAGGTTGGTTTTGAAAGGTGTATGCTGGTACATTATGAACAACTTGTGTTGCATCCTGAAAGATGGATGAGGACTCTCCTAAAGTTTCTTCGCATACCATGGAACCAAGCAGTGCTGCACCACGAAGAAATGATTGGAAAAGCAGGGGGTGTTTCTCTTTCAAAGTGAGTATGAGCATTCCTCTTCTACCATGTGTTGTTCTAAGAGGTAAGATAGTATGTTTTGCATATGAAAGACTAGTCATAACTTGGTTTCAGTTTTTAAGTAGCTAATGATGTCTCGGGAAGCTGACTTATGATGCAGATCATCTGGAAAGTAAGAATGACTGTTAACTAACAATTTGCAATCTCAGATTGCTCCCGCTAAACAATTGTCCTGCTAACATGTGTATGGAGCACATGAACAAAGTTTTAATTAATGGTCAGTCTAACTTGAATTTGGATGTCTAGTATCAGCCTTTCTTCTAGTATAGCTTTGTTTTTCCCTGTTCCCCAAAACAAAGCTGGACTGTTTTATCTAGACTGGTGTTACTCATCCTAGCAAGATCACCCATTTGATTTCAGGAACTTAAGTATTGTTGTCAATGCAAGAATGGCCTTCGAGTTACATTTGCCAAGAACATACTCTTCCAGGAAACTTGAGATACTGTTCCAACAAAATAGAAAGCAGAATTGGCGTGCTTTTCTGTTGGCATGTGTTCCTAAAAGAACAAGCATTTTGAATAAAATTAACCTTGTTGTAAGCAAATCTCTCAGTATTCTGTCATGCCATCTGTGCACCTGACTTAGCTACTTTCAGAAACCAAAATTGAGCTCTGCTTAGAAAACCTAGATACGTATTGTGAAAGAAAAAAAAAAGCTAGTTAATTCTCCAGTTGGTTTCTTGGTTTCTTTTTGGTTTCTTGACTGCTATTTATAGCTGAGTTTCTGAGATACGGAAGCTGGCTAGTCTTTGCCGGGGGGGGTGGTGGGGGGGGGAGGGTGTGTTTGAATCTCTCTCCCTTTTTTTCTATGATAGATACATCTACCAGATTGTCTTGTTTAAGTTTCTAAAATATTGATTAAAAAGCCCTATTACAGCAGCAAGGCATGACCAGTTAAATTCCTTGGCTTCTGCTTTTTGAATATTCGTCACTGGCCAAATGCTTCTGAGTGGCAGAGGCACCTTGCAGAGCAAGCAATGTGGGCTGGGTAAAGACAAGTCAAACTTGAATACAGAGGGATTTCATTTTTTTAAAACTACAGTTTTGAGAAATAAAAATTGGGAGATCTTGTTTAATGCCTAGGGAGGTGACTGTGTGGATTTTCTAATGTATTGTAGGGGAATATGATTTAAAGCAAATCATAGAATTATTAGTCAGCGGCTTCAAAGAGAACTTAAAACTCAGAAAATGGTTATAAATTTACAATCTGGAGGTTTCGCATCACCATTCCCATTGAAGAAACACAGCCACCGCCACTGTGTTCACAGAGCTATCAAGAAGGCATCTCAACCTTTTTTTGTGGTATTGTTTATTACAGATTGAAGCCTTCTGATATTGTTAACCTGAAGCAAAGTACTGTCGTATGTCTCTGCAAGCTGTATCTGCATGTGAACTTCTCTTCAGTTACCTGTATCATGTTACTGCTTCACAGTGGCAGCTGAGGGGGGAGTAAACTCACCTTTACTGATATAAATGGGTGGTTGCCAAGTTCTGTTAAGTGTCCTGTAAAAATAACTATGCATAATGCCATTTCTAGTAAAATATTTCTACCTTACAGCATCCAGATTAGCGTTTTTAAAAATTAATGGACCTCTATACTATAAAACTCAGTAGCCTTACTGAATTCATAGTTTTCAAGTAATATTTCTTGATAAATCTGGTGGAATGGGATGTGAGGAGTTGAGAATGCTTGTTCACGTCTCTAAAAACTAAGAAAATGGATTGTTGAAAGTAAGACGTGGCTTCATGATTATTTCTCAATCAAACTTTCAAATTGAAGACGAACGAGTATGGAAGTATTCCTGTGAACCTCAATTCAATCTGTTAATGGAATTCTTTATGCTTTTATTCTCTCTCATGAGATGATATGTGAAAGTAATTTATTATTTCAGAAGGCTTTGGCAATAGTGGAAAAAGAATGGTTTATTAGTGTTATGTCTGTGGTGTTTATCTAATCAAATACCCTTGAAATATATGGCAAGATTTGTTTTTCAGTTGCAATTTGATAATGATTTCAGTGACTCAGTCTTTCGAGGGGTGCAGAAAAAACAGTGAATATTAAATTCTCTAACTTGGATGTCTGTTTTGTGTATTTATATGACACTAATTGAAATTGTGCAGGGGGAGCTTGAGATTCCCCAATTTTATTTCCTTGTACCAGTTAAAACCTCCTGCTTTTGGCATCCCCAGCTCCTCACTGCCCTCCCGTGTGCAGCAGAATGCTGTGGACAGGGGTGGCTGCCTGTCTAGGGGGTCCTTGCCCAGAGCAGGGGGTAACTGCCCAGAAGAATTACTCTTTGAAAAGGTGCTTGCTAGGTAGTTTACCGCAAACTTTAGAGTCTGCCACAGTGAGCTTATCAAATTTTGACAGCTGAACAAAATATACCTTGCATTAGACTTAGTTTTCCTTCTATCAGGTTGCGTTTGGCTTGTTCCCAGCTGCAGCAAAATTCTTCATGGCCTGGGGTGTGCGTAGCTGTTAAGCTCTGGGTCAGGTTCTAACCAATGTTGTTCTCTTATGACTTAGAATTTCTCTTTGGGCTTACAGGAGAGTGCTCCTAACTTCACAGTGTTAATACTGTCTTCTTTCAGCTGAAACAACAGTCTGGAGCATTGGAGCTCCATTTTCTGATTAGTAGCTTTCTCCCACCTGACTATTCAAAGGGACAGTGCTACAGATCACTTCAGAGATAATCTAAGGAAGTTCAAAACACTGCTGGCTATTACAACTCTGTCTTCTCACAGAGCTTTAATTTACCTCATGCCTGGTAGCAACTGCTTCAGGCTGTTTCATAACAGTATATTAAAATCGGAACACTCAAATTATATTACAGTTTTTACTGGCAGGAGGAGGATATCACAAGTACCAAATCACCTGTATTGAAATGTGATGTTCATTTAAATGATACCACCACATAGGCCTAGCTTCTGTAGCATAGTAGGGAGAGTATGAACATCTAGTTAAAATTACTTCCCTGGTTGTCTGCAAAGTATTAGGTAGGGTAGAAAACCTCTGAAGTCAAAGAATGAATAATGATTATAATCTGCAAAGGTTGTGACACTGTGTAAAGACTGTAAAGAAAATGAGCAGAGAAACCTGCCTCAATCATCTTCCACTCACCTTAAGACTTTCAGACAGGCTTGGTATCCACTTCAGAAGCATGTTGCCTGCTCAAGTCAGGTCCAACATAAGATGCCTGGAGGTGTTTTAACAGTTGGAGGGGTTTTCAAAAGAAATCTGACAAGAGTTTGTTGTCTTGAAATGCTTAAAAACACTTAGAGAAAGAGATCACAGTATTGCTAAAAGATCTTTATAATGTTGTTGTTACCCAGTAACAGAAAGTGAATGTTTAAGAATATACTTTTAACTCATCTGAAATAAAAATTAACTCTGTCAAATGAAATCTGTGTCAGATGAATGAGGCTCTAGGTGAGTGTAAGGTGTTTTATTTTCAGTTGTATAGAGAGTTAAATAGTGTGTGCAGGCTGTTTCTCTTCCAGAGATGAGCTAGCTACTCAGTGGCTTGTAGAATTCTTCAGGCAGCGAGCTGACTCCATTTTTCTCAAATTCCAGACTCAGAAACTCTTACGCAATAGTCTGTTAATAGCAATATTAGATAGTAGACAGTCTGTATTTAAGATTCTGACTTTGTCTGTTCCCCTGGCTGCTTGACTTGAGGAAACTGTTGGCTGCTTTATTCACTTCTCCTGCATTTGCTTAGTAATCCCTGCTTTTTCTGTTGCTCGTGCAGCCCTAGCCTCACTGTTGTTCTATTTTACTTAGTATTTTCGCCCCTTATTTTGGTTTTTATCCAGCTGCAAGGAGAAACATTGTCAGGGTTTTACGGATGTGCACTACAGCATTTGTAGTAGCGCGAAATCTGTGGTTTGAAGTAATTGCCAGCGTGGCTGTTCAAGGAATGTATTATGGCTGGACTACATGCTATAACTAGTATTGTTAATATAGCTCTGGCATTTGCCTCCTAACTGAAAACAGCTGTGGTGATCACTGATGCAGAGAAATGTCAACCCTTTTATAGCAATTTTTATTAGGCTTATTATGAAAATAGCTGTCTAAGCAAAATTACTTCAGAATATACTATTTTTAATACATACTTTTCATTTGATTCTAGTACAGATGTAGGAGTATTTAGGGTTAGTCCTGTGTTCCATGCTACCAGCTCCTTTCAAAGCTGAAACTGTTCCTGTGGTTTTGCAGTGGAGCCTGGAAGCACTGACCAGGCAGCATTTGCCATATGCATACATAATCAAATTTGCCAAGACTCGGTATGTTTTCTTGTTTTGCTCCATTTGGTTTCTGGGGTGTTTCTTTCCTCCCCTCCCTTCCCCTCTCTGTCTTCACCCATACTCCTCTGATGTTTGTTGGTCTGAAGAATCTTTCCCACAAATTGTGTTTTACTTTTCTTCCCACCTTAACTCAAAGGACAGAAAAGGATTTAAACAGAAGACCAAATGTGGTATAGTATATTTTTGAATCAGTGCCTAGGAGCAGCTAAATTCTTATCTCTTGCCAGCTATTAATCACCAGGAAATGTTTCATGCTAAGCTTATTGTTACCAAAGATTAAAATGACAGTGAGGCAAAACATTACACATTTTAAATATGCTTTTACTTCAGGATGAGGTAGTCATAATGTGTACTAATTTAGGTCCTAATTGATGTATAGCTTCCATTGTTTTGGGGTTCCAATAAACTATTAGCCAAGCCGTTACCTGGTTCACACAGTATTGCCCTTATTTTAAACAGTCAAATCAATCTACAGTTCTGGTGAAGGGATTTTGGGCTTAGTTGGCTCTGTCTGAGAGGACCATAAATCTTACACTTGTCAAACACCTAGTGATAAATTTTTCTTGAAGGTCCCAGCCAGCATGGTTCTACAGACGCCTGACTGTTGTGGTGCTTTGTCCTCTGCCTTGTCACTTTGAGCTTCTGAAATTCAACTCTTAACAGCTATTTTCTTGCTAATTTCATGTGAAGTTAGATGCTCATCTAATTAGAAGGATTGAAACGGCAGTGCCCAGACTTTTTAGTTTGCTATACAGACTGGTGATCTCAGGTGAATAGCCCTCAGGGAGGCTGAAATATGGTCATAACTCCCTGGTCCCAAAATCCTATTCTGACTTCCCGCTTTCAGTTTGACCTACTGAAAATGGTTGAAGAGAGTAAGGCTAAAAATTCTGGGGTTTGTCTTACAGGTGTTTTTTTGTCAGGTGCTTAGTCATCAGCTTCCATTAAATACCTTTTGCAGCAGTTTGTGAAGGCCTTGCTTGCCAAGACAGTTTCCCCATGGGTGACCATTTCCCTGTCTGGTTTGTTCTTCGTTGATTGTGTTTAAAGTACTTAAGTTACTGACCTTCCAGCATAGTATGACTAACTTCCTTCCTCTGTCCTGGAAGAATTTTAGCTATGATGACAAGTAAAAGAGAGTAACAAGGTAAAGACTGGTGTTAAGATCAAGTTGAGTTAATGACTGGCAGATATGTATGCATAGTTTGTAATTTAAGGCATTCATTGCACAGTACAGTATGCATCTGAATGGGATGCCTCTTACTACTGATTTAATGTTTATCTAATGTGCAACAATACTTCAGCCTCTTCTTGGACTCGTGAGGTTAATTAGATAACTGTAATCAAACTTGTTCCTTTTGTAAGTTGACTCATGTCAGTCTTGAGCAATTTGACTTTAGCTTAGGCTTCTGGTCTGAGAAACTTTTGGGAATATTTCAGGAAACCGATTTATTTTTCTCAGAAGATGTTTTCTCATATTCTGCCTGCTGCATAACTCTGAAGAATTAGCTGTTGGGGAATTAATTTGAATCTCAGTGTTCTCAGTCTTTATCTCATGCAGATGAGGTACTGGTGTTATCCTTTGTACTGTTACTTTCAAGTATAACAATTTTGTTTTCTGGGTGGTAGAGCTTTTTGAGATCAAAATTCATCATGATGTAAACAAGGCCCAGGAAGGATGATAGCTCCAACTGGATGCGACAGCTCAGCATAGCCAGCCACCATATGCCCAGGTATAGCCAGCCACCAGGAACCACTGATACAGTGGCATACCTTATGGTATTACTTGCAATGCAGATGTAAATATTCCTTTTAGCATCTTGTATATACAGATTTGATTTTTAATCTGCCTTCAAAGAAAGATGAACCTTGACATCCAAAATGCATGGGCGCTTTTTCTGAGTTCATAAGAAGGTTTGGAGAGTTTTAAATTACTCAGCCTGTTGTGAGTCCTGCTGGCCTTTTTCAGAAATAAACACAGAAAAGAAGTTGTATGTCTTCTAATCTAAAAGAAATGTGGAAAAACAACATGATGCCAAATTTCTTCCTTTAAAAAGAAACCAACGAAAACTAGGGTGCAAGAATGAAAGTGACTTTAGGACCGTTGATTAAATGAGCAACAAATCAACTATTTTTCTGAACATCGTACATATGACACCCCAATGATTATGCACTTGCCTTTCTTTAAGAACTGTGTAATGACCAAACACTCAATCAGTAAAAGGAATGGTTATGAACAATATTACTGCAGTCTATATCTGTCTGTCATTTCCATAGGTCTCTGTTTAAAAAAAAAAGTTTAGTCACAGAAGATAAATGGCACATGGATTTTAATTTAGAATACAACTTTTAAGAGCATTTAAAACAATGAAACAGCAAATGTGGGAATATGCCAGTGGGAAAACAGCTTTAAATGTAGGTGTGCACATACTTTTCATTTAGCAGCTCTTTGGCTTTCACTGCTGTCTTTACGTAAAAAACTTGCTTTGGCACATTCTGTGTGAAAGCCTAAACCAGACAGCGTGCATGCGTGTTGTACTAGTTATTCTCATTTTAGCCTTACATACTAAAACTTCTCATCAGCTCTGTAGAAACATGACACTTTGAGAGAGAAAGAAGTATGAGGAAAAAACCCAACAAAACAAGCTAAAAGTCTTAATGCTAGTGAAGAAGCAGGTATTGGTTGGAGTGCAAGAATTAACCTTTCTTTCTCCCTCCACAGAGTTGAAAGATCTACTGACCAAGTAATCAAGCCAGTCAATGTGGAAGCACTGTCAAAGTGGGTTGGGAAGATACCTGCTGATGTCCTGCAAGATATGCCAGTGATTGCACCCATGCTAGCAAAACTGGGCTATGATCCATATGCTAATCCACCAAATTATGGAAAGCCAGATCAAAAAGTTGTGGAAAACACAAGGAGGGTAAGGCATTTTTGTGTATTTAATTACTGACCAACTGGATGTGAACTATATAGCAGAAGAATCTTGTGTTTGGTTTTTTAAGTCTGTTTCTAATACCTTTTGATACTTAGCAATGTTTTTCCTTGCTGTGGGAGGAAGGAGGGAGAATTCTGTGGGACCTTGAACACTGGAAGTCTGGCTCCTGCTGTTTGTCTTCAATTCGGTTCATCTTCCTTTACCCCAGCCCCAGGCTTGAGCTGTGTTCTTTGGTGTATGTAGCTGAACCTCTTGAGAATTGTCCAGATAGTTGGGGAACTAGTTAGTAGAGGGGAAAAAAGCTAGCTTTCTTGCCTGGGCATCAAACTTGATTCATGAGTTCAGCTTTTTATACATGAGGGTTGGCAGAAGCTCTGTCACAAAATTATACTCCAAATACTTAGTAGAATTTGAAAAGTGACCTATGGAAAATGGCCCAAGATGATCAAAATGTCAGATTTTCCAATTCTCTGCTGTCCTTTGTAGAACAAACAAAAGATGGAGGAAAGTCTGGTGCTGATTAACCTAAACTTAAGGATTTTAGTCTGAATTGAATGTTGTTGGCATTTAAGTAGTTAGGCTATACAGCTGTTTATCCCTGGAGGTATCCATTGAAAAGTTCATTACCATTGTTTGAAATAAGAATAATTAAATCTTCTGTTCTTTTGAGAATGTATATTTTATTAGAAGAAGGTGACTCTTGCTGCTGCAGCAAAGTAATCGCTGGAAAAATTGAATTAAACAATTTAAAAGGACTGTCTTTCACTAGCCTTCTGACAGTAAAAAAACTGGTTGGTATGCTGATGGGCTAGACACTAATGAAAAAAAATGGCTTTTTGTGAAGTCTCTAAACACTTTTGCATTATTTGTTTTTTAGAAGCCCTCCCTGGGAAACTTTCATTCAACAGTCGATCAATGTAGTAAAGGATGGCAGGTTGAATATTTTAATAGTTGTTAGCTCAGCATGGAAAAAGTAACCCACCTTTTCTAGTAGGGGTAGCGGTTAGCATTTTATAGGTTTCCTGGTACTTACTATTTTAAAAGGCTCACAAACTAACTTTTCTGCACTCGATTCAACCCCTTAAAAAAAAGTGTTCAATGCTACTTCACGGAGCCTTGAAAACAAAATCCTCATGCACCTACCCATACATACTATAAAACAGTGACTCAGATCCAAATTTGTATTGTAGTGCAATAATTTAAGGTTGGTTATCTCTTACTGACACAACTAAGTTTTTACTGTATGGTAACCTTCTGAGGCCTCTACCTGTGCATGGCAAGCTCAGTCTGAGTTGTAAAAACTATACGGATTTCAGTTCCTTGCTGTTGGGTGGCTTCTTGAAATCCATTTCAGTTCAAAATGCGAGAGAGAAATTCAGGTAATAAACAAAGCCACAAGCATACCTTTAAAAAAATTAAAGCCTAACTTAAAAGGCTAAAGCGTATTGGAGCTTTTTCACAAGTTTGCTTTGAAGTATAATTAGTTTGTTTACTAATGTTAAGAACAGCTGTGAAAAACTGCAGGTTACTGTTATAATAGCTGATCCAAATATTGCAAGCATATGGAACACTTGTTAATATTTTGACTGCTGTTTTAATTTAATAGTTTTACTTACAGCCCAAGACAGCATTTTAATTTTGTTATTTATTGTAGTACCCAGTATGTATTTTCCTAGTCACTTGCTCTTTAACAAAATTACTTTTGCATATATGGTTCATATAGATAAAATGAGGGAGATACCCTGACTTAAGACTAAAATCCAAAAAAGCAAAAGGAATAAAGATGGCTAATCTTCAAAACTTATAATATTCCTTTTGAAAATGGAGAAACATGAGGCTTTCAAAAGGTCCTGTACCCCAAGGAGCCATTTGAAACAACAGCTTAAAGCCGTGTTAAAGTTTGCATTAGGATGGCTTGAATTCCTCCCCAGTCACTTGCTTTGTTTCCTCCCAGCTGGTTCCCAGCAAATCCCGGCTCAGACCATAGGGTCCTCTGTCTTTCTCTGTGATTATGGAAACATTGATGTCCTGACTTCCTAGGGTTTCAAGATTTAAGGCTTCCCAACTCCCAGACCAGTTTGCTGCTTAGGTTGCCTAATTCTCAGGGCAGCAGGCTCATCGCCTTCTCTAGAAGTGCCAGGCTTCCTGGCCATCGTGCATCTTGCATAGTAAAGTGCCAAAATGCTGGCCGCTGAGCTTGGCTTTAAACCAAGTAAGTTTTGAAATAACTAATACTCTGGTTGATGATCAGCGGGAGCTGACTCAATTCTGAAAAATGCTTTGTTTTGTTTTCCCCACAGCTTTATTTTATTTTTATTTGGGGATGGGGGACAGATATTTCAAAAAACTTTAAGGTGTTTGGGAAAAGTCGGGGGGGGGAGAGAGAGAGAGAGGGAACTGTGATGTGTTAGTTTTGCCCATCAGGGATAGCATATGCTACCCTGTGAGTTTCCCCTTCTCTGCCATGAACCTATGCTGATTTATTTCTGGCTGCTGCAGCTTGGAGAAGAGGGCATTTATTTAAAAAAAAAAAAAAAGTCTTGATCTAGATTTTTCCAGCCTGCAGGAACCGGCAGTTGCCAAGTTAAGTGTGTTACTGCATACTCTTAGCTGGTGAACTTGTAAATTACTGTAGCACTACTTTTGTTCTTGTTCTCTTTTTGAATTTCTTCACCTGGGATAGTCTTTCAGAGTTTTGTACTGGGTATATTGTTGGAGATGAAGCTGTCCAAATAAAATCTTTCCAAAGTTACTCTTCAGTACATAATAACACATATAAATGTTGCATGTAACTGTATATTGCTTCACTTTGTGTTTGGAAGCTGTTCTATTATATTTATATTTGTGGTCTCTGAGAAATTCAAACTGAACACAGAACTTGAATTTTATTCATTGAAAACAGATAAAGTTTAGACTTCCAAAGCTGAACTGCGTTGTGTTAGTATGGTAACCCCTTAGAGTGACTAACTTGAAATAATGTTGAATGATCTGACGCTTGCTACTCCGATAGCGTTGTAGTTTCTTAGTGCGTTTAAAATGGCATGAGCTAGCACTTGAGATAAAGCAAGTTGCCCCTGTCTGGCGAACAGAAAGCAATAGTAAGGGGGAAGGACTGATACTTTCGGGTTTTTGGTGTGGTTTTGAGGGGGTAGTTTTTCAATTTTGTGGGGATTATGTAATGCTGGCTTGAATTGATTGTGGAAGTTGCAGCAACAGGGTGGAAGCCCAACACCACTGAAATTACTGGCAGGGGAGATTCTGGCTCCACCTAAAGATGGAACAACACTGTGTCATCTAGTTCATTGCTATCAGATATGTTAAACAAACAAATCAGTTCTTGTTGTTATGGAGAGTTCTTGTTTTGTATAATTAAAAGCATTTTTATACTGTACATACAAAATCACAAAGATAAGTGGAAAGAAAATATGAAAATCGGTCAGGATGCAAAACATACTCAGAGCTAGACAGCCTCTTTTGAATGCAGACAGGTCAGTATTTTATGATTAGAAGTCTGTGTATTCCCCAGTTGTAGAAGATAATTTAAAAAGTTTCCAAACTTTAAACTGCACGATGTCTTTGTTCTAAAACGTGCTTAAATGCTGCTGGTAGAACTGCATTTATACTGCACTAACTGCCCTGAGCAAAATCTATCACTTCTTGGAAAAGACTACAGATTAGACTTAACAGTGAAAATACTGTCCAGCAATTTCAAAGCTGCTGCTGTTAGTCCCGAAGGTAAGAACCGACAGTCTAAGCGTGCCTTAAACAAGGGCTAGTGCTGGAGAAAAATGGAAAGGAATGGCTAGTGTGGTGCAAAATATTAGCTTTCCCTAAGCTTTCTAAGCAGTTAAGTCCTGTTCTTGTTCTTCTTCTTTTCTTTTTCTGTCCCCCTGCTGGTGACTTGCAGATGTGCAGGTTAATTTTTTTTTTCTTCAGTCTGGAAACAAAGTGATGATTCTCACCAGCTAAAGTACAGTGCTTGAATTGCAATTTCCATGTGCTTGTAGGTAATGCAAGGAAAACAACGCTCTCTGCTAAATTTGGATTTTTCACTTTGGTGTCCTGGACATGTAACATTAAAGTGGTTAGGTTGGTTTTCCATGCTTCTGTAATACAGCACAAAAATAATAAGATGCAACCAGTGTTTGTACCTTGTTTGTCATCTTAGTTCTGGTTTTGTTTTAGGCAGTAACAGAGCGTGAAGCTAACTTCATCTCTTCTGACTATGGTCTCCAAGTGCTGTGTGGTGTTATGAAATAACATCTCTGACAGTATCTGCACTGATGGAGTACAAATCTAACATGAGTATAACAGATTTTTCTGATGTTTTCAATAACAAATCCATTAACTTTTTGTTTATCTGTTTTACGTTAGGCCTGACAGTATTACCTTTTATGACACTACATCTTGTCTCGGTTAAGGAGCACAGAGAACAAGGTCTGAGTAGTGTTGCACTATTCAGCAGATCTCTCTCTGCGTGTGACCTCCTCAAGAGGCCACCTTTAGTTATTCAGTGACTGCGGAATTCTGCTATCTTGTGCTTTTCTTGTAAGTCTGCTGGTCTCTTCATTTTATTATGATTGCAAGGGTCCCTTCCTTATATATACATAACTGACTACTTCTTTTTCCCCCTAAAGTTTTAACGAATTCTACATCCTGAACATAAAAGAAAATAACATCTTGTCACTAAAAGGAGTTTTCATCTGCAAATGTTGCAGAAAATGCAAATAATTAAGCTGTCTGAACTGGTAGCCCAATCACTATATGATGAATTGCAAAAGTAGAATCACTCCATGTTAGAGTGTCTCATAGGTCCTTATCAATATTGTGAGTTTGTGTAAAAATGCATGTCAGCAGTTTAACAGAATATACTGAAAGTGGAGAATAGCTCATAACTGCAAGACTCTGACTTATGCCCAGTAGAAACTGGCTTATTGTTATGTTATGATTGGCTAAGTGGTTTCCTTTCACATCTGTAACATATTACATCAGATTTTCTTTGGCACATACTTCCCAGTAAATGAGTTTGTGTGCTTGGAATACATATTCCAGTCACTTCTTTTAACTTCATGAAGAAGTTATGTTCCTTGCCCTGGAGAAATCGAGAGATGGAAGTGTACAGAACTCTATAGAAAAAGCTATGGTTTTCATCATGGCAGTTTAAATACATGTGGATTCTTCTAATAACATCCGAAAGCTGTTCTCTATCTCTGTTTTATGTTCTGTTGATGGTATTTTCTGCAGTAACATCTAGAGGAAAAAAACAGAGTTCTATTAACTCCTGTTTCATGCCTGTTTTAAATTGTGAGGAAATGTTTCCTGCTGTTAAGAGTAGAAACGTCCACAACAATCATGATTTCAAGACTTTGTATTTGAGGTTTTAAAGACAGAAACAATCTGTGATAAAGGGTGCGAAATGTATTTATGTTAATGCATGAGAATAATTACTGGTGTTGTCAAAGCTGCTTAATTGTGGAGGTGTGCTGTAATGACAGGCTGCTCAAGGCTGTGCATCTCATTTAAACTGGTTAAGTTACACATAAAGGCATTTGGCTTTGTGGACATTTTCTGATATTTAAAACAAAAATTAGGGTTTTTATTTCATCTGTCTTGTGACCACCAACAGCACAGACTTTCTCAATGTCCTTTAAATTTGTTTAATACCATCTTTAGTGGGTGTTTCTTCCAGCATGTGGATTCCCAACTGCATTGTTTTTCTCCAGGGGTGCTGATATTTTATTTTTTTTTTTAAACCAACTATGCATATATATGATTAGTAAGGTGTACAGAGTTATTTAACAAAGAAAATACAAAATTAGGTATGGTTGCAAGCTGCCTTTTGGCAGACATTCATAGGCCTGTCTAGAATCTTGCTCTCTATGTTGTTCCTACTGGGTAAATATTTACATCTCCGATGTCCCCTTTCTTGGCAGTTCCAACTAAGAGGTGAAGAATTGTGTAAGCCTTGTAAGCTGCCTTAAAATTAAGGAAAGTCTGAAAGAGCAAGATGAGGGTGCCTCCATGTACTGTGCAGTAAAGGACTGTCTCTAGAAAGGGGCTCTGTTCTATTCTTGCCAGTGTCCCCCCCTTTATTTTTTTGGTAATTAAACATTGATAGCTTTGTACTCTGCAACTTCGATGTTTTGAAAATCTAGCAAGCCCAAATACGCTTACTTTCAGGGTAACTTTTAGACGAAAAGACACATTATCTCTGTGTACTGAACTGACCAAATAGAATGTGGCTTTTTCCAAACCAGGCTTGAAAGTGGGTGAAAAGGAGTGCTTTAATCTTCTATAAAAATGAATTATAGGTTACACTTCTGTTCTTAAGTTTTCCTTGTGTATTTATAAGGGTTTTCTCAGACAACTGAGTGTGAAACTTATTTTCTGATCTCTTTTTGAAAATAATATGCGTTTAGTTTGGCTATAAGAATGTGCTTTGTTTTTAATAGAACGGCTTGAATACTGCCAACACTGAACAACAAACTGACACAGACTTCAGATTCCCCCCCTTTGGAAATCCATTTGGACTTGCAAAATAATTCCCTTAGAAATGGTAATCACCCATTTCTGTTCAATTTTACTGAATTCTTGCTTAGACTGGAAATCATTCCAGTGTCCTGCTTCTGCCCCTCTGCTGCCACGCTCTGAATAATGTGGTTTAGACTTAGAAATTGGTCAGAAAAGAATTCTGAATCTGAAACCTCTTAATTTCTTTGGCTGCACATGGAGTCATTGTTTTGAGAGTTTCTGGATTGCAGTTGATCCCTGGCTTTTGATTCAAAAGGGACCACTTACTGTTTTTGGAACTACTTTAAACCAGTTTATATGCAGTCTCAATCTTGACAAAACCAGCATTCTAGATAATGTCAGTTCTGAACCAAAATTAGGCACACTTATGTCTAGATTAGGTTTAAAGCACATCTTCTTGGGCCTGTCATTGGTTAGATTTGCCTTTGGCAATTGTGGTGTGTAAATCATAATATTTAATGTGAATGTAATATCAAATGCCCCTGAAACATTTTCTTGTCTTTCCAGGCTATGACATTAGTATTGTTGTTTTTCTTACTATTGCTGATGGATGAATACCCTTGACTCTCCACTATTGATGCTTATTAGGATTAAATGCTGTTGCTACAAAGGGCATTACAATAGTGAGGTTTTTAGAGCAGACAAATGTATATATAGATATATAATATAAAAATTCAACCAAGTCATAATTGCAGGAGAAGGAAAGAAGCAGGCCTCCAGAGAGACAAGCATGGTTTTGGTCGCTCTGGTTCTGAGCCAGTCACAATGTACCATCATCATCAGTATTAACTTTTTAAGAATTCCCAGAAAATGACTGCAGTGGTTTACCAGAAAAGGTGAAGAAGTCTGTCTGTTTCTCGCAACATCAGCAGTAGTCTAATAAAGATGATGGTTTTTTTTTTCTTGTGAACCTTGCCTAGGTTGTTCTGTAGCATTTTTTGATGTGATAATACTGTTCATTTGTAACTTCCATTTCTGCTCTCTAGAACACAGCCTGCATTTTAATGGCTTGGTTAAAAGCTGAAAATATGAAATACTCACCTTCATTTATAAATATTTATAGTATATCTAGGCTCCAGTAAGCCACACACTGAATTTTTGACGAGCGTGGCTTTCATTAAGGTTTCCATGGGAATGACAGTACCCCCTAGCTGAATATACATGAGCTGTGCCTATCATTTTGAATCAGCCTTTCTGTTTTATCTAAAACATGGCATATTGGAAGGGACAGAGTTCTGCAGTGTATGTGTATAAAAACTCCTACTCTCATGTTGGGACTTAATGAAGCCTTGTTGTTTGTGTATGTTTAGCCTGGTGATAAAGAGTAATGAGAACTGCCAGCTCCAAAGTCCGCTCCATGTGAGTCATAGGGTTGAATGCTGCAGGCCTGTTGTGGGGTGAGGCATCTTACAGACAGGAAGTTCTGCGCTGAGTCAGCTGCAGTCCTGGGCCACTGCAGTATATTGACGAAATGAGTATGTCCTGATATTCTGGTCACCTATTCATAGGAAAGCAGAGAAAATGGATATTGTTAATAAGCATCCCTTGGCTTCCTGAATCTTCTTCCTTTGACGCAATTTGCAAACCAGAGAGTGCAACTCTGAGCAAGGCTTTAGAGTAGCCCCATTTCCATTTTATGGCTCTATAGAATTTTTCTAACTAGGTTTGTGTCTTTTGACTTGTATATGATTACAGCTACACAAGACTACAAAGAACTCAAGACATTAGGATGTTCGGTCTTTTTGGTTCAGTAGAAAGGATAGTAGTAGAAACTCTTCAATTATACTCCTCTTTGGAAAAAAAAAACCAAAACCAAACCAGAATGCTTCCTCCCCCCCTTTGGGATGTGCTCAGATTTAATCTCGAGAAGCAAACAGTTTTTAAGAAGTATCCTCTAGAGAAAAGACGATACATTGCTAATTCACTTCCTAATTGGTCAGACAGTGGAAACACTTGTTTGGTGTGGCTGTTGGTATGTTTGAGGATATTTATTGCTTGCTCTTTCTCCAAACAGCGTTGTTTCAGAATTAATATCATGCTCTAAAAGATTGGAAATTGTGTTAATGACAAATTCATGAAGTCAGGCTGGTAATGAGGCTACGGTGGTTGTAGAAATTCATAATCTAAGAGTTGCTGACTGTAACTTTGTGACAGCCCTACTGGTAAGTGGGGCTGTTCTGTACTCGTATATGAAGCTATTAAATCTATATGTCTATTAGTATAGAATGGAATAGACTATTCCAGTTGGAAGGGACCTACAATGATCATCTAGTCCAAATAGGAAAGGATTATCCCACTGATTTTATTATTACTTCTTTTTTTACATTTCTATAGATGAAAAGCAAATTAATGACTAAATGGTATGAAAATAATAAAGGACAACTTAACTCTTATCCAATCCTGTGTTCTCACTCCAGGAGCTGGGGATTTCAGATGTGTGGTTACAGCCTGTGCGGGAAGGAGTTAGGTGTCTGATCTCATGCAGCATGTTTGCTAAGTGACTTAAGGTCTGACACGGAGTACTTGAGGAAAATCGCTAGTAATATATCTGTACCTATCCTAATGGTATCTGTGTATCTTTAAGGATTAAAGCAAATGTATAAACTTCCTGTGACCTGAAAATTACACCAGCTAGATACGTAGAATAAAGGGGTAGGTATGTGTAAAATGGGGTAGAAGGAGATGCTTACGCTCCTTGAGTGTTGACCATTTTAACAGCATTGAAACCTCAGTTGTTAGCATTTTCAGACTTTGTAGTTGCACTGTCTCGAACTATTTCAAAACAGAAATTCCCTTTGACAGGATTTCCCTTTGATGGGATCAGTTGTTCAAGTGTGATACTTCTGTTTGTGTGAATGATACATATTTTGTACATAATGAATATTTTGACACATCAGAAAATGTTGTATTATGTGACATTTGTCAAGTTTCTTAACTGCAAAATACAGATGTTTGAGAACTGAATGTTGTTTTGTTGCCTGGCTGGTATATCACTTCTGACGCAGTCCATAAGATCGCGACAGGTAGCTCTTTCAAAAAACTTTAAATGGAGAATCTTTTAATTGTGAATTGTAATTAAGCCCAAAGGGAACTTAATTTATTGAAGGTGCTAAAATATGAAGCAACAGGTTTGTTATATATAAGCTTCCAAAACGTACATATTGTAGCAACACACTCCCAGCATAGTTAATCATCCTGTTAAAAATCTTTTTGTATAAGCATAGTCAGTTGATTACATGGGACCTCAATTAATAATTCAAGCAAGTTTGAAATGTAATGAGTTACATAGTTCTATCATTTTAATGCAAACAAGGTCAGAGTGTTGAGTACAGAGCAAGCCTGGGACTGCGTGTTCAGCAGTAGAACTACTTTGGATGACCAAGCCTTGTAGATAAAACTTGCTTTTACAACTAGATTGTGCTCAGTTTGGGTCTATCTGTTTTAGCATTACTGGATGCTAATAACCCAAAAGAATCTTTTTTTTTTTTTCCCCCTTAACAAGCTCTTTAGCATTTCAAACAGAAGTGAATGCTAGCTTTGAGTAGTATATTGGTTTTTGTTTTTCCAGGTCTATAAAGGTGAATTTCAGCTTCCCGACTTCCTTAAAGAAGTGCCGCAGGTACAGTATTGGATAAGTTTCCTTTTTGCAGGTGTAGCAGCAAGTTAGTGTGTCAGTCTTTATACTGGTCTTTATAAACCACTTCTTCATAAATTTGATTTTCTGTTTGATCGTAAGAGAATAGGTGACTAGAGATTATAAGAGAATAGCTTGTCCATGAGATTGAATCTCTAGTGCTCTTGCACTCACAAGTCCCAAGCCTCTTTTGAGTGCATGTGTAACTCCATTGTTAATAGTATGGTGCTTGTAAACCTGAGCTGACTGAATATTGCTGTGAAACTCAAGGGAAGTTTGACTTTCTTTTGCGTAGACAAAACTGCAAAGTTTGTTATTTGTAGAGAAGCTTTATCTTTTGTTGCCTTGCATGGAAAGGTTTAAAGCAAGTATAGTACAGAGAGCAGAGATAAGTAATGAGAGATTTTTTTTTAAAGAAATACTACTGTATCAGACAAAACAAAGAAAAACAGTACAGCCATGGATAGCGATGGTGTGTTAATTTAATAATCAAATGAGCTATTGAACTTCAGATTTTACTGAGAATTCATAATCTGGTACCCTTCAAATTCTATTAATTGTCATCAACTACCTAAGGGACCTAGCCTTTGCAATAGCAGTTGAAAAAGCAAAATCCTTCTCATGGAGCTCTCTCAAACTTTATGTAGATAAACTTCAACTCTTGATACCTTCCCCCCAGCTATGTGAATAGGTGGGAGGCATGCTTCCAACCTCATGCCCTTTCCTCATGTAGACATGACGGAAAGGTTTGGGGCTGTAACCACTAGCCCGTTTACAAACAGAGGAGCTCCGTTTAGAAAATGGCATCCCTTGCTGCTGGGCAGCTCTTCTGTGTCTCCTGAAGGCAACAGAGCAGACAAGATGGACTTGTTCCATGGAGCTGCCTGTTGGAGTACTCTGTTTCAGTAGCTTGAAGGGATTCTCTGTGGTTTTCTCTTTTTTTTCCCTCTAATGTGTAGTGAAATTCTCCCTCCCACAGCCTTGCAGATTTAAGCTCTGCTAATCTAGCCATGAAAAATCACAGCAGATGATCTAGACAAGGCGCAAATAATTTAATTCACCTTTGTCAGAGAAATAACAAAAATACTTGTATTTTATTGTTTAAATGAAATACTTTATATGAAATAAGTAGAACATGTAGCAATTGGGTTTGTTTTCTCGGGTAAGAGCTGCTCAACTAGGGTCATAAAAATACCATTTTTCGTAGGCTGTATAACTGATGGTAAATGTCTAAATGCCATCTAAAGTGCCCTCTATGTTGTGCTTTGATAGAAAAAACAGGAAGTGGCTCATCACTGTTACTGCCTCAGGGTGTGTTCAAATAAAGCTAAGAAAAATACTTGGGTTTTTTTTCAATTCCTCCTACATATACAGGAGTATAGCATTGCAGAATTGGGAGAGAAAGCATTTTTAGGAGCACTCTGCTTCCGGAATTGTGTATCTCTGTTTGCATTACTTTATATTTCTACTCGATTTCCCATCCTTAATGATACATACAGTACAGAAGTTTATTTAGAACGTAAGTGTAAGTAGCCTATCAAAAATAAAATAATTTGCAATGTCTTTACTTCTAAAAGAAAAAAAACCACTAATGGGCACAAGCCTTCTTGACTTTGGATCCCCCAATATTAGGAAAGGACTCTCTGATTATGACTTTTGTTAGATGTAGAGATTGAAGAATACACAGGAGACTCTACCACATGCAAACAAAGCATTTTGACTTACTCAGTTCATTCAAACAAAAATTAATTGATTAAAAAGGAAAACTGGTTTCTTTTGTTCCAGCCAAAGAAGACAGTAGAAAGGAAGTCTCGTGGCAAGATAAAATGAACATGGATCAGTAAAGTTGAATAGCTGTAGTGTCTGTTTCATGTTTTCAGAATATAACTTTTTGCTGTGGACACCAAATCTTTCTGATAAATCTTTGTGCGATCTCTAACGTGGGCTTCGCTCTTTTACTGGATGTTTGCCTGCTCTCATCCTCTGAACAGTTAGTGCTCATGCTTTGCAAGTTGTGCTCAGCTAATGGAAAACCATTAAGAACCTGGCACCACGCAGCTCAATGTGCTGTTGCTCACAGCATTGTTCACCCTCAACTGCTAGCCAAAATGTCTATGCAGCTTAACGGCAAGACAACTATTTAAATGTGTGCTGCTTAAAAGTTATTGTCAGCAAATTGTATTAAGAAAGTGTGCTGTAGTTATTTCTAATGCTTTCAAATGCAATTATTGTGGTTATTTCAAGATTATCTACAACCTCACAGATAAAGTTGCAGCATATATGGCTGCAAGCATAGGTTGTGTCAGAACAGAAGGAGATGAAATCTTGCTGATAAGGATTTCTGGAAAATGCAGGGAGATAAACTATCTTTAAAACTTAGCACACTGTGTATAGATAGCGTGCTAGCAAAATAAATGATCCTTGATCTGCCTACAGTATCTGTTAAATTATGCTGCTTGTTTTTTCCAGTTATGTCATACATCAAAAGAACTTGGTCCACTATTACTAGTAAATCGTCCTCTTTCAATCCATGTGATAGGGAGGTTTCAAATGGGACTTTGCTAAATTTCAGGAGGTGGATTTATACATTTAGCTTGGTATGATTACAGTATTTACCTAACTCTGAGCAGATTTATCCAAAGTAAAGAAAAGATCATCTAAAAAGCAAAAATGAGCTTTGTGAAATAGTAAGAATATTGCTTAAACCATAAAAACTGATGCTGGAGTTGAAACTGATGCTGATTAAGTGTTCTCCTTTAGTATTATACTAAAGATAAAATTAATCTTAATGTACCTAAACAGCTAGATGTTTGAGTGCAAACATAGGTGCTGATAATGATATTTTTTCCTCTAATGTAAAATAGCTAATTTCATCTTAATTATTTACTTGACAGACTGAACCTATGGAATAGAAGATACAATGGATATTTCTTGCACAGAAGGTAATAAAAGAGCATGCAGTCCTGCTCATTTGCTCCTCTTGATTTAGTTAAGGTGATTTTTTTTTTAATATTGCGTAACTCCATGTACGCAAAGATTCTGGGTAAGAAAAATATGAAGATAGGGATCTTGATTCAGAATCTGTAAAAATCACATTGAGGTAAGTCCTAGTGGTGAGAGCTACAAAAGCATAGTTCATGTGCTTTAAGAATCACGGTGCAGTTCTACGCCGCTCACCACAATTTGCAGTACTGGATTGTCAGCACTATTTTAGAGCTTGCAATTGAAAGGAGTACATAAAACTATACCACTATTTGTCCAGTTATTCTTCAGCAGTTTCTTGTTCATGTTGGTATCTGTGTGTCTTTGAGTACTATAGCGTACTTGTACAACGCATTCAGGTCCCCATTTTAACAAAATAGTGAAACTTTTGATGACTCTTAATCATCTTTGTCTTTTGTTTTTAAATCAATTGCACTTTCCAGAGTGAGGAAACTGCTAAAGATAAGCTGATTTTTATAACTTGCTTTTAATATGTCCCATAGCCCGTATGTTCAGTAAACTGTATTTTAGCTGTTGAATTAACAATGGCAACATTGTGCAGGGAACTCAGTAAATTCCAGACTAGTCAACGAATGAATGGTGCAAGATTTACTGTGTTAATCCAGGATTTTTACTTGTCAACCGTGTTATCAAATGTTCTAGCTTGACAACAAAAGATGGCAAAATGCATTCAGTTTAAATACAGCCAAAAGCAACAGGTCACACAAATATACCCAGCATAGACATTTATATGTGGCCATAAATATAGCTTGCTCTATAGCCCTGAATATAGCCAAAAGCATCATACCAATTAGAAATAATGGACATAAAAGTTTTCCAAGGATTAATGGCAGACCTTTATTCTGAAATCAATAGGGAAACCATGTAGTCAATGTTAAAATGACTAAAACATCTACTTCATTTTGCCACTTACCTCTTCGAAAAATGTATTTAAAACAACAATATTTCTATCTAAAGCTCCTGTCCAATTTCTGAGAAACCAAATTGTTAACTTCCCAGTGGTAACTACCACTGGTACATTGTAATGAAAGAGACACTTTCAGCATGTAAACGCAGCCCACATTCACAAGTATTTTGATTGTAAATGCAAATTCAGATTTTTTTTTTTACATCTAAATATGCTCCAAGAAGTAACTGTAATGATAAATGATGGAAAAGGCAGCCACATGCCTTACAGGGAAGTTTTTAGTGTCTGTGGTTAGTCTTGACAGTGACTTCTCACCTACTGAGATGACAGTGATTACACTTAATTATGCATTATTTGTAATTACAAAATGTTGTCAGGGATAAAATCAGAATATTACATTGAAAGCCCAAACATAACTTTATTTTTCTTTTTCCTTTAGAAAAAAGACTGCTGCCTTTTCAATGGAAATGATCTTACAAGGACTCTCCCACTGAGATCAATGAGGTGTACTGCTCATGGCCTGCTTTTTTCAGAATTTTCTCCCCCATTTCTTTCATACTGTTTTTGTTCAAAACTTTGTCACTGTGAGCGCATGTAAACCTGTTAAAAAAAAAAAGTCACTGATGTTAATGTAGAACCATGTTACATTTGCACAACGATTTTTTTTAAGGTTTAAAAAAATGCAAAGCAATGCCTGTCTCAGAAATTGTATTCTCTCTTAGTTCCAAAACTCCATCTTCAAAGACTCCCACCCCCCCACACCCCCCGTAGCAGTTGGTTTTAAATGTATGAAGCTTTCAAAAGAGTGGTCGGTGCTTGTCCTAAAAGATTTTTGGTGGAACAGTTTTTGTTTTATTCACGTGTGGAAATTGTTAAATATCTTTTTATTTAAAAAAAGAGTTGATAATGTACATGTACAATTACAATTCAATGATCTTTTGTATTTTATTTTTCAAAATAAATGCTTTAAATGTGATTATTTTATTAATGTGTATGCTTCAGAGTTAAGATTTAAATAATTCAAAATGCTGATGTATTACACAGATGGAAGATATGATCTAATATCCTGGGTTTGGCTCTCTTTAAGGTGTGTGATTGAATGCATTCAGTTAGCTTTTAATAGCTGGCTGATGAGGAAAAGTAGAGTGTCCTACGGAGAGGTATAAAAGAGTAAGATGAGATTTGTTTACTGCAGGAAAAGGGTAATTTTTAGCCTATTGAATTTGTTCCTCAAAAGCAGTTGTGTTCAGAGGGGTGCTGCTGGGGTGAAGCTGCTTCTGAAAACCCTGCTGAGAAATCTGCGTCCTACAGCTCTGAGCATCGGTCAGTCACTGTGGAACACGATCATTCAAGTAAGGTGTTTTTGGGGTGGTGGTTGTGTCTCGCTTTCTGCGTGCCTCAGGGGTTCTTGGCATACTGACGGTGGCCTCAGCCTTCTCTACCGATTTTAGGAGTTCTTCCCAAAATGCTTGTGTTTCCACAAATTCTGCCTCTTAGGCTTTGAAACAGTTCTGGTTCTCCTCTGTTCCTTTTATTGCTACACCTCCATTTTGAGATCATCAACACTTACTCGTAAAACCAACCGAGAATGAACGACGTTCAGGTGCCCTCAGGAAGTAAGTTGATTTTCCAGCGTGGTGCAGCGTGACCCCATCCTGACCAAAAGTACACCGGCAGCACCCCCTCCTGCCAGCGCCGGGAAATGCCGCCCCTCGCCGCCTCCCCGGAACACGCCGGCAGTTCTGCCGCTGACACACGGCTCATCCCCCCCCGAAGCCGCGGCTGCCTGGGGCGGCAGGGACCGGCCGGCTGCCCCGGCCCCGCCGGCTGCGGCGGCTGCCTGCCCCCGGTGGAGGAGAGCGCGGTGCCGGCACAAGCGTTTCACTAACGGAGCGGTAATTAATTGATGAGTCACGGGACGTTTCTCCTCACAGATGAGCAGAAATGAGGAGAAAAAAGCCAAAACAAGACCCAGCCGTGCGGCTGGGGGGGCTCCCGCCGCCCCCCGTGCGGGGACAGTCCCGGTCCGCGGCCCCGCCCGCGCGGGACCCGGATGGACCCTACGTGACGCGGGGGCGCGGCGGCCGCGCTCGCTCCCCCCTCTGGAGCCGCCGCCGCTGCGGGCGGGCGGGCAGCTGGTGAGGGAGGGCGGGCAGCAGGTGAGGGCGGGCAGCAGGTGAGGGCGGGCGGGCCCGCTCCTCTCCTGGGCAGCGGGTGCCGGGGCGGGCGTGGGGAGGCGGTACCGCCCCCCTGACGGCCCTTCTCCCTCCGTCGGCAGATGTGGCGGCGGGCGGGCGGTGCCGCGCTGGGCGCGGAAGACGCGGCGGCGGCGGGTGGTTCCCCCGCGGCCCAGCAGGGGGCATGAGCGCGACCGGGGCCGCGGCGGCAGCGTTAACCGACCACCGGCGCCCTGTCAGGTGAGGGGCGGGAAAACACCCCGCGGCGCCGGGCTGAGGCGCTGCCCGGGCCCGGGCCGGGGAACGGGAGGGTGTCAGTGAGGCGCTCGGAGAACGGCAGTTTCCAGTGACCGCCGAGGGAGCGCGGAGCTGCTGCCCTGCCGGGGGCCGCCGCCGGGCGGGGTCGTGGCAGGACCTCGGCCGGGGCCGGTCACACCACAGCAAGTCAACTCCCGCTTCTGCGGGCGCTTTCTGGTGAGCTCCGTTAACGTTTAGGCTGTTTAGAAGGACCTAGCAAGGCGCTAAGCGACAGTTAATATTTAAGTGCCTAATGAATACCTAATCTGCTGGACACCTGGCTTACCCACACGTCTGGCTCAGTGTCTGAGCTCACTTGGGACTGTGCTGCCCTGTCCACAAATGGGATGATGCTTCCACACTTCACGGTGGTGAAGCTGGAAAGCTGCTTCAAGCTCATAAAAGTTTGTCTGTTCTGTGAAATCGTGTGTGAGGCGGCAGTCGTTGCTGCCAGCGAGTACAGAGCGCGGGGCCTTTATCCGCTGGTCGTTGGGCAGGCGCTGGTTAGGCCTCGCTGCTGCCCTGTTCTTACTCAAGACGGTCGCTGGGGTGATGAGGTTTCCCATCATATCCCCATACATCACGTCTTTGCTCTCCAATGCAAAAGTTAAGTTACAGTATCCCTTCATCTGCAATCTTTCGCTAATGACTAGAGATGCTGAGTATGTCCAGAGTTTTACAGTCAAATGTACAATATAGTTTACTGCAGCTCAGGGACCTCTGCTCTTTTTCGGGATGTTTCTTTGCTATTCTGACACAGGTTCGTTAGAATTGACTGGATGTCATGTCTTTTCCCGCTTTGTTCACACAAACCTTTGATCATCTGAGAGTGTTGAAGAATGCTGTGGAGAGACTGCTAAGTCATGTCTCATTCCGCATCCTCACAGGGAGCCAGTTTCTCTTGAGAAAGGGAGAGCCTTCCTAACAGCTTCCCTGGTTCGTGTCTCCCCAAAACAAGCGCATTCCAATGAGTTAGATTGAATAGCAGTTTGCTTAGGTCTCCTATGATGGATTCATAGATCAGTACCTTGATGAAAAAGACTTTGACCGTGTAATCATTATGTCACTTTTTTATGGGTATGTAACTTTGCCAACACCAGTGTAACCTCAGAAGAGGAAGTTGTTTAAACTGATACAGAAAAGTTGAGGGAACAGCAGAGCCTTGAAAAGCTTTTTTGAGTCTTAACATCAAGTAAAACTCGATGCAGCTCTAGGGTTGCTATCATTCCCTAAGGAACGAAGCAAAACTTGCAGGTCCAGTTCATCTAGTAAGCTTTCTTTGGTGTATGTATGTGAGACAGTATCTGAGCTGTTGATAACAAAGCTCCGGAAAGTAGTCTCTGCCGCTTAAATGACAGGTAGCTTGTAAACTGGAAGGAGGTATTTTGGGTAGAGTTGGGTGGTGCTGACATATGGTTCAAATAAATATTTGATTTAGAAATCATTTTGCTTATTGGTGATGTTTTCTCATTACTTATCTGTTGATCTGGCTTAGACATATTTGAAAAGTAAATGGATGCATTTACTTAGTTTAAATAAACAAAACAAACCCTGTAACTTTAATGAGATATTTAACAGAGAAATATTTTTGTGCCTAGTTAATAATAATTATTGTGCCTGCTTTAAGTGGCAAGAAGAGGATACTGAGGTGGAGGCATATTCCTCATGAAATGAAGAGAACCTAAATGCAGCGAACCAAAATGCAGAAGATTGTATGTCAGAAAACTGGCCAGTGATTAGCTTATGTTTTTCTTTTAGGGAGACTCTGTTCCAGTCAGCATACTGCTGTTTACTACTCCGTGTCCGTGGATGAAGAGGAAGTGAAGCAAACCTAGAGAGGAACTTCACTTACCTTTTAATGAACATCAAAAAACAGGTTAAACTTGTCAATGATCAATCTCTTCATTTTACTGCCACTAATCTTATTCTTGCAATCATGGACTAATTATGGGCTCAGATCTCGTATGCTAAACCTCACTATTTAGTAGATTGTTTTGTGTGAATGTTCCAATGGCAAAGAAGGTTATTACTCATGAGCATAACATAATTAATGTATGCTTGCTCATGTTTTTTTCCTAAACCTTGGTGTCACCTTGAAGGAGGATTATGAAAGAGGAACAGGAATTCCTTTTTCTCAAACCTCTGCTTCTGTTGAAGGACCTTTTTGGTACAGCACCAAATGGATGAACTTACCCAAAACACATTCTGTGGTCCACAATTCTGATATACTTAATGGAGCTAAATTTTATTTATTCAGAGTATGTTCCATTTATGTGAAAGCTATGGGACATTCTTGAAAATGCGGACAACTAAAGATTTTTGGTCAGTCTTGAGTACTTTTGAAGTGTCTTAAGAGAACTGGAAATACAGCAGTCAAAACACTGGTTTCAAGTAACACAATTCTGAATAATACATTCACAGTAAATACAGCCTCGCGCTCAATTTTGACTATGCATCTTATAAATTAAGCTTCTGCAAGCTGCTTCTTGATAATAATTAGTTTACCTCCTTAAAGGAGTCCCTACCAAAATAACCTTTGATTTATGTTGTATATGCTCTTTATCTGTCAGGCGTAGTTGACTTGTTTTGATAATTGACAATGTCAGAATAAATGTTGTTTCAGAACAAATATTAGAATTGTTAGTATGGTGTGGACATTGAGGAGCCCTTCCATCCTTATACAATGCTTATGCATTGTACTGTGGTGGAAAAATGACAATGAAATGGAAGTCCATCTTTTGAACTGTAGAGAAGAGAAATTAAATACCTATCATGAGCTGAGGCAAACCTCTTAACACGCTGCAGTTTAAAAAGACATTTTTAAAACTTCACAGTACCTACTTATCTAGGTTTGTTAGAGTGTTAAACAGGATCTAGACTTCACTTCCAAATTTTGGCTAAAGAAGGCTATGTACAGTCCCACAGAATGTGGAGGTTTTGATCTGATTAGCTCTCTAAAGAGTATCTAGTTTGACCAGCAGCATCCCAGTTCCGTCTGGGTACATTTTGAACTTGCAGCTTTTCCTTTAAGAGCTAAAACCTACAGACATCCTGGCAATGTGTATAATGACTGTATTAGCAGAATTAGTAAGGCAGAATAATTAATCATGGCTATTAAAATTTTATGTCATTTCTGCTTGTTGATTTTGATTGGAAGCAACCTTTATGAAACATTTATTTAGTCAATAAATAAATGTACCAGACGTGCTTGTGCAAATAATATTCCTTCTGTTTTTACATTTTACAGTGATTTGAGGAAGGAGTTTGCAGGGTTAGAGACGTAAAGCCTCCAGTAGTATAATGTCTTTGTTAGGATGTTGCGATGCCGCTGGAGACACCACAGCAATCTTGTAAACAGAGGTACTTTTTACATAAGAATGCAGTGTAAAGAGAACAGCAGGGTTTCTAGTCTTTCCTACTCTGCTCTTTCAATTATTATTTTTATAATGCAGCTTATCATTAGCCCGTCCCATCCTCTGGTTGAAGATGGACTGTAAAAGCATTGTAGTTGGTGTTGCTTTGCATTTTTTTCTGTGCAGGAAAGGAAATTGATAATTAGCAGTAAATGCACAAGATAATATGCGGAGTTAAATACACGCGTAGTGGATGTGTGCGTTTGTGTACAGTACGTGTATGAAGTAACGCCGTGGGCAGGAAAAGTCTGTTTTCTCAGCCTGGCTGGGAAGCTCAATTTTCTCATTGAGTGGAGCTAGGAGATGCTAGAACTGAGCAGAGAGCCTTTACGGTGCCTGTCGTTGTCCATGGCAGGGTCTGATCCGCTTTTGCAGCTGAAGGTGATAGACTCGGAGCTTGGCTGGGAGCAGGAGTCTGGGTGTTGCACAGTGCACACGGCCAATGAGAGCGTGCATTTCAGGACGTGCTTCTGCAGATGGCCTATTGCGATGGACGGGGTGGAACAGCGGCCATCCAAATTCACCCAGCAAATGACATTTTGCTGCAAAAGCGTGGCGGAGCCAATCACACACTGCACCGAGCAGCCAATGGACGCCGGTCTCTTACCCAGCCACTGGCAGGGGCTCTGTGTAGGACCTTGGTAGAGCTCTGCAAACTGCATTCCTGCAGCGACAGCCCTCTCCGAGTTTGTTTCTCAGCACAATAATCATCCATGCTGTGATTCATTTCCCAGTAATAACAATGCCATTGTAAAGTATCAGTGTAAAGCAGGGGAGTGACGTGCCCTGCCTGCCACGTGATCTGCAGCTGGTGGGGAGAGCGCCTGAGTAATTTGGGTCTTGTTTCCCATTTAGCATTGCCACGGCTGCCTACCCAGCAGACCTGCTTACGAGAGCCAGAGGGATGGTGGTAGTTACAGGGCAGAACAAAGTGAGTGGAAACCCGGATGATGCCATGTCGAGCTCAGATGCAGAGGATGATTTCCAAGAGCCAGCCACTCCTACTGCAACCCAGGCAGGACAAGCACTACCTCTGCTGCCTCAGCAGGTAAGACCTCTCTGGTACTCTTCATCTGATAAGGTTCAGTTATGGCAGCACATACTGCTCAGGTGCCAAAGAATTCACGATTTCTTTGTTGGAGTATTTATGCATATCCAGTTCAATTTCCATTAGTAGCTAAATGGATGAATAAAACTAAGACTCTTGAATTTTACTTCAATAGCTTGGCACCATTACTCAGAATTTCCATCCATGTTTGGACTTGACAAATACAAGTAAATGTTTATTCTGGTACCAAGGCATCTTAAGGTGTGATACTAAGATTTTAGGCCTGCTGTAAACCTAATGTAAATATAGAATCACTGTTTTTTTCCGTGTATAGTATAGTATAGTAGTGTAAAGGAACCAGTAGAGTAGCAACCGAGGACAAGTCCCAAGGTTGGGCTGAGATTTCCTACCTTTTTTTTTTTTTTTTTTTTTGGGGGGGGGGGTGGGTATGGAAGGGGGAGGGAGGGTTTTTTGTTTTCTTTTTTCTTTCCCCAAAAGAGCCAAGAGTATGCATTCATGCTTTTAATGAATACCTGGTATTAAAGCTGAGTGATTACTGCTGTTTCAGATTTCCAATTAAAATTAAAACATTCACTAATTACACCCAGAAGCCAGCCAAAGTGTTCAAGGTGTTAACCCTTGAACCTCATTGTTTTGTGGCAACAGGCCAGGACAGAAGCACTTGTTGGACCAAGTTATGTCACAGTGGCAAAGATTGTATGCTGTGTCTTCAAAAAGTTGTAACCCTTTTGGCCTGAACGTGTCTGCAGAGGGCTAGAGGCTAATTTCTGATTATGTGATTGCTTTTGCAGTTTCCAGAAGTTGTTCCACTAAACGTAGGAGGCATGTATTTTACAACAAGACTGTCAACACTGAGACGTTATGAGGACACAATGTTGGCGGCTATGTTCAGTGGAAGACACTATATTCCAACAGATGCTGAAGGCAGATACTTCATTGATAGAGATGGAACCTACTTTGGGTATGTACAGTGTTCTTAGTAGTATGCTTTAAAAGTTGTTACTGAAGAAAATTATTTTAAAATAAAAGTAAATTGTAACTTTTTTTTTTCCTTCTAGTTAAATAATACTTGTGTAGTAGGTAAATGTGACTGGCTGGCATCCACACCTTCAAAACATCTCAAGGGAAGAGTATATCACAATTAAAAAAACTGTTTGTTTTATTCTTAAGGGCTTAAGTTTTACAATGGAAAAAGAAAAACAAGTAATGTTTTGAATTTGTGCATTGTCTCCTCTAGAGTATATCCTTTCAAGTTGTTTTGATGTTTTAAAAAAGAATGTATTTGGCATTGCTTTTCATAGGAAGTTCTTTTGTACAACACTGTTTTTTAATTGATATTACAGTATTTATGAAAAAGAGTGAATGGAAGGAATGCGTCTAGGTTTCTTAAACAGTTGAAAGTACGATGTTTTCAGTGTTTAAACAGGATATAAGGTAACTGGTAAAAAAGCACAAGCCTCAAAAGAATTTTTTTTTGCTGGTAGTACCATATTCCTTCACCTTCAGGATTCCTTCTTATGTGTTTAGCTTTTGTTTTGTTTTTAATTAAACTAACCATGGTCTTACTAATATTCTGTCTGAATTGGTGTGAGATTGCTAGCAAAGGTAAGCAGTGTTCATATGTTAATGTTCATGGGTTAAGGTCTTTGCCCAAAGCACGCTTTGCAATTCAACTCGTATTACTTTTTTCTCCTTTGTAGACCTTTCCTTAATCTCTTCAACAGAGAAGGACTGAATTATTTTCAAAGCATATTTGGATTGTACCATAATCTGGGATAGAAATAGATTAAGCCACTGTATTTATTGGAAAATAATTGTTTCTTTACATTTGGCAATTTGGAAGTGCCTGCAGCTTTGTTGGAAGATGAATTAATTTGTGATGTTATCAGTCTGAATTCAAAATATAGCTGGAACAGAGAGCCAAGTTAGCACTTGCTGTACTTGTTGACATTCTAATGAAGATTGCAGTAATGCTTGTTTATTTGATATGTTCGATAATAGTTTTGTTGGTTAATCCTTATAAAGTGATTTCTTTCCCTGTTTAAAATCTTGTCACTTAACAGTGTTTCAGAATTACAAGGAAATGTTCTCTCTCTCTCTCATTCTTATTATAATAATATATACTACAAGTGTATATGGCCCTGATCCTGTGAAGAGAACACCTCCTTTGCAAATGCACCATCGATTCAGCTAGAATCCTGCTTCTGTCTGGGATAAAATGTTCATGCATATGATTCTCCAGGAAAATGGAAGATTATTTTGTCACAGACATAAATCTGAAATACAGTGACTACGATCTCTTTGCCATGAAATACTGTCCCCTCTTCTATTTTAAGTGGTTACTCCACCTTGAACTTTTTGTTTAAAATATGATGTTATTTTTTCAAGTGAGTTTTGACATTAACAGAGGCAAAATGTGAAATGCCGACTTGGAAATTTGAACATGGCAAATGCTTTTAAAAACATATGTTAGAAATATGACTCACACTTATTTCAGTTACTGTTTAAGCGTAAGGATTTCTGTCTCAATAGAATAAACGATGAATATCCAGCATTTTCTCTTTTTTCCTACCTGCAGCAGTTCTGGTGGAAACTTGTTACTTAATAGTATTTTTTCCCTTTTTTTAGAGACATACTTAACTTTCTACGATCTGGTGACCTGCCATCAAGAGACCGAGTGAGGTCAGTTTACAAGGAAGCACAGTATTATGCCATAGGACCATTGCTAGACAATCTGGAGGATATCCAGCCTCTTAAAGGAGAAAAAGTTAGACAAGCTTTCCTGGGCCTAATGCCATATTACAAAGGTAAATAAACAAAGTAGTATTGACTGTTTCTTCGAGTGCGATTCAAGTAGTATACATGGTGCTTTCAGGTCTGCTTTCAGCTTTCAAACTAATTCCATTGTATTTGAGAAGTTTATTATGTACCTTTCATGCTCTTTAGATCTTTGAGGTCTCCATGTCAGATTTGTTCCTGCTGTATCCAAGGGTGTGGATTTCTATGCTGTCTTAAAAGGGAGCAAGATGTAGGCCACAACATGCAAGGCTTATTATTAAATGAGAAGGTTTGTCTGCCTCTGCATTTGTTCTGTTAGGACCTGCAATTGAATAAATTTGGGCATATAGTAAGGACACCAAGTTCACAAGATAACTGAGAGAGATTTAATTACTATGTATCTAGCTACATGTAGCTTCCCATTGCTGCTAGTATTATGTTAAGAATAATTTGTTAAACACTGAACTAATATGTTTCACATGAAATAATTGCATTTGTTTTCTTTTACTAGGTGCTTCATTGTTATTTTCAACTTTTTTTTTTTTTTAGATCATTTGGAACGGATAATCGAAATAGCAAAGCTTAGAGCTATGCAAAGGAAAGCAAGATTTGCAAAATTGAAGGTCTGTGTCTTCAAAGAAGAGATGCCCATCACTCCCTATGAATGCCCACATTTCAATTCTTTACGTTTTGAAAGGAGTGAAAGTGAGACAAAGCTATTTGAACATCATTGCGAAGTAGATGTATCTTTTGGCCCCTGGGAGGCTGTGGCTGATGTGTATGATCTTCTGCACTGTATTGTGACAGACCTGTCTGATAGAGGGATAACTGTGGATCACCAGTGTATTGGGGTGTGCGATAAACACCTGATAAATCACTATTACTGCAAGCGTCCTATCTATGAATTCAAGATTACTTGGTGGTGAGTTATTTTGTCCAGAACGGTGCAGGGGATGAAAGGACTTCTAGATGACAATTGCTTTTAATATTTTTGCAACGTGTCTCTGGAAATGCATTGCTGCTAACATATATTGGAATCAGTCTGCTGAAATGTTGGCTAACGCTTAGCTGCTCAGCAAAAGAGAACCTGTTGCAGAGGTTGAAAAACCTCTGAAATCTTGAAAAACCAGCCTGAAACAAGACTGTTGGCTCAGGTACCTTAACGAGGCACAAAACAAAATCACCTCATGGAAGTTATGGAGAGGAGCGTCTAACATCTTTTAAAAGGTGCCACCTACTGTGTGGCTTTAGGATCATAGTCTGCAAAATGGATATTGCAGATAACACCTGCATTATTATAAAGCCGGGGTGCTAATAATGCTGACATAACGTGGTTGAATTTTACCCACATAGAATTGTTTTAGTCACTACTTAAACTTAACTACTTTATAAAATTGAGTAATACCCAGCACAGAGATTCTGGAAATGTAATTTGGATGTAGTAGACCATTTAAAAAAAAAATAATATTCCCTCTATGTTATTAATTGTTGTCACGATTAAGCTATATTTCTTTTTTAATTAAGAATCTGCATTGTGAATTATAATATTATATTTCAATTGTTATAAAAAAGAATAGCAGATTTGGAATATATTCCTTAATGCTTTTAGGAATAATAACTGTTCATGGAAGACTTGTGCCTGTTTTTAGCCTTAGAAATTCTAAATGTTTACAGTATCTACAAAAAAAGAAGCTCTATAGAATCAGGTCATTTACAAAGGCTTTTGCTAAATGAGAAAACCCTATATGTATGTTCCTATTAGCAGAAGTAAGAGGAATATTTAATGTATATTATTTTATTACTGACTCTTTTTACATTCTGTGATATTAAACTTTGTTCTAGAGTTAGAGTCAAATGATGATACTAGACAAGTGCTTCTTTCACCTCACCTTCTTCAGACAATTAAGTCTCATTTTTAACATTCTTGTTGACCCTTCCTGGTGTAATGTCAGGAAAAAAATTTTCAACCTTCATATTCAAATATTTCTCCAATTATAAACCAGTATATCTGAGTAGTAAATTTCTTTCCACACTGAAAGAGACAGCCATTGCGGAATCATATTCTTTTCAGAAGGTAATTGTTGCACTTCTGACATTAGTAACCACATCCCGAAGTTGAATTACTTTATGTACAAAAGTGAAAGGTAGAGGTAAGCATCTGAAGATACTACTGTGTTGTGAAGTACAGAAAATTCAAGTATTTTTCAAAAAGACCCTTCCTGAGGTGGCCTCAAAATAATCTTAAGGAGAGAGGGAAAGTAAATGTTTGCATATTGCATTCCATTGGATTAGTTAATCCAAGAATATTGCTTAATTAAACTTTTGACCAAAACACTTCAAGAAACATGTTAATTACGATGATCAAAATTCTCAGTTACCTGAGGTAATTTTTAGACTAATTGCAAGAACTTTATGATTGAATTGTCTTGCAAAAAAGAGGCAAATTGTTTGCACTGATCAACCTTCACCCTTTTGTGTATTTAATTTAGGAATTTTTAGTAAATTGTCTCTCTGAGGTGGGGATATATAGCTCTAATGATCTCTTTTCAAATGTTTACTTGCAGAGGATCATTGTCAAGTGCTGAGTTTCAAGTCCAGAGCTTAAATTTTGAAACAGGGGAAAGGAGGAAATTACGTGCGTTTGATCTTATTTTAAGTTCATTTAAATTGTTTTCTTAAATATTGGGCTTTGTGTTACAAGTTGTTGTACTTGTGTTTGACAACCCAAAATTAAAAGTCAAACTGAGACTAGTAAAGTTTCCCTAAAATGAGAGGAAGCTTGCATGGTTTCTTTGCTACTTTGCTGGCTTCATTTTTTTTTTTCCCAAGGAGTCTTAAACTGCAGACCACAATTTCTACTAAAATTATGTGAGATCTTAACGCTGAGGCTTACAAAGTTTTGGCTGCTTGTACACTTCAGATATTTAAGTTCAGGGATTTCAGCATCAGTTTATTTAGAGACTACAATGAGAATTGCAGATTTACTGGGTTATTCAGTGTTTTTTGCCACTTCCCATATGTGTATTTACATGGGACATAACTCTGGTTTGAATTTCAGCACTACTTACAGAAATGGAACACAGTCTGGTTTAACAGTATGTTTTTCGGTTTGGCTTTAAGAATTTTTCCACTGTTATTCTAGAGAAGCTATGATGACAAAATTCCTGTTTCTATCATGTTTGCTATTTCTTAATATGCACACACTGATGTTTTATAACTTTTTCCTGTTTATTGCTTAAATAAGTAAGGAAGACTACCTAACCAAAAACATAAAATCAAAATCTTGGTCTGTTTCGGTTGCATCTCAATTGAAGCTTTCATCCTTCAGATCCTCCAGAAGAGAGCAAACACTAAGTGCAATATTGAAAAAGAACACACCGATTTGAGCCAACATGCTTTCATTAAACACATACATTCTGTGTTGTGATTTGTGCAAGTTAACAATATTGTAATTGACTACATTTGTTCTAAGCAGTCTTTGTTTACAATTATTTAGATGATACTGCCTAATATGTATTCATTTTTTGACAGAAACAGAAGAGTTGTGCAGGTGGATGTTGGGAGTATAGTCTAATAACTGGTTTATATAACATTATTGACTTATCTTTTCTTGGCGTGTAGCGTAATTTTTGAAATTCTGCATTTGCAACAAAAATGTGAGTAGCTAATCTACTAAATCCATGTTTAAGATGATTGATGTTTTTGTATATCATGAATGCTTTATAATTGTCTAATTAAACTAAATGCCTATGTAATACTGCTTTTTCTTCTTTAGGACTTTTCTTTGTATCTGGCTAGGCCAGAGGTTTGCTAGAACATATTTACCTATTTCTCTGTGCTCCCCCCACTTAGCTTTTTTTGCCACTGTATCATCTACATAGCTACTTTTCCACCCCCACACTCCCAAATACCCCGTGTTTGCAAGCTGACACCATAGACAAATTGGCCATGCAGTAAATGGTCTCATGTCATCAATATAATCTTGCTATGAATATCATGTTGGCAGATGATTAAAAGGATGATGCATGTCAGTCCATTTAGCTCATTCATTTTGAAGGAAGAACATTTTTTATTTTGTGTTCTGAGACAGGATACATGCCATTTTTGGTTCCAAATTGATAAACAGGAACATGTGTTAGAATCAACTCTCCACACCCCCAATAAAAAGTCTCAAATATTTTCAAAGCACAGATTGCATATCTGGATTGCAGTAATTACTCTGTTTTTTATGAATACTGGGAGTAATGGTGGGACAGTTGAGGGATAGGTATTTAAAAAGTAGAATTGTTAGCTTTTTTTTTTAGATTGCTGTTTGTCTGAACAAAAATGTTAGACTAATCTTTTTAACATCCCCTCTATATGTCCATTGTCTAGTGGTTTTTAACAGGGAGCAAAAGGAGGTCTTACTGTCAGGTCTCATATTAAGTGACTTGGCCAGTTTCACAGCATATTAAATGTTTCTGCATCTGTTTTACACTTCTAAAATAGGAAGGATACCTACTTGTCTTTATAAAGCACTCAGAAATGACACAGATATTTATGTGCAGCATCCACTTACTTAATGACTGTTGATTTCAAGAGTTTAAAAAAAAATTAAAAGTAACACAACTTTTCAACTTGGTGCAGGCTTCTTAACTTGAATACCACAGTACTCTGTGTTGTAATCTGAAATACTCATTGCTGAACTTCCATCCTCCTTGGAGGAAAGCGAAGGTGCTAGCATCTTTGAGCCATTAGCGGATTCTCTTTCATCCTTGTGGTGCATGTTTTCTTCTGAGACTGCTGGAATTTTATTTTTTTTTAAATCTGATTTCAACTAAAACCTTCAGTTTTCTGCCTTGATAAGGGTGTGGGTTCTTCGGTTTGTTTTAGGGGTTTTCAGGTCTTAGTTACCTGAATAGCAAAAGCAGTAAGTTATTGCCGCAGAAAATTCTACATACCCCCCTTTTGGTGGATTTTTTTTAAGTTTAGGAAGTCTGCCTGGGAGACACCTCATGATGTAATATATGCAAATACCTGAATTAGTTAATGTGGATATTTTTGAGATTTTTTTGTTGTTGTTCAGTTGCATAATACTCTTTCCTGAACTAGCATAAGAGCTAAGGGTTGAGTTAAACATTGGTTTTCTGATAAGCCTGCTTATGCCTTAGATATCCCCTGCCCCCATTTTGTAAAATCACTCATCCCAGAGGTGTTCAATGTATGAAAAAGTAACGGCTATTATAGTTACAGGAAAATCAAGAATCTTCCTTGATTCTCAACAATGAGTCCATTAAGAGGATCAGTACTTGTTAATCCAATTGCAACCTCCATTATTCTGCTCCGCTTAGATGCCTATCGCTTCAGCAGTGAAACAAGGTAGTCACAGGGTTGGGTCTGGCTAGCACAAGTCCTTGAAGGCAAAAGTCAAAGGCTTCTGCCATATGAGAAATGTACTGATTTGCATAAGCACATGATCTGGCCTTTGCTGAAGTGATTGTTAAACTTCCAGCAAACTCAGAAGGATGTTGATATTTTAAACTGTTCTAATCGATGGCTTTGTTAAACCCTAATCTGTTTTGAGCGAGGTTGTTCCAGTGTATGTATTGTGAAAGGCAGAGAGGTTGGCAGGTTCTTTTATTTATGGTTCTTAGTGTATGTGCATTTTCTAGTGACATTTGAAGCCGAGCGAGGTTGTTGATCACTGCCCCCCAGAACTGAATACGGCCTGTTTCAAATGTATCCTGTGCATTGAGCATGTGCTGTTCTTTGCAAATATGAAAGTCTGGGATGGAATTAGTTCTGCAGTGTATTTCCTCAGGGACAATCCTCACCGGCTCTGAAGGAAAGCTGGGGTGACATCCTGATCCACATTCCCCCACATCTCCATTTGTTAGATGAAGTGTAAGAGGCATAAGGAGATGACATGTCTAGCCTGAAGATTTGCAGTGAGATAATGACTCTGGATTCCCCCTTGGTCCTCACCCCTTTCTCTAATCTGTAAGATGTACAGTTCTGTGTGCAGGAAATATTTTACTTCTCTCTGCTGCACCCTCAAATCTGTTTGCAAGGTGAATACTTAATCTGTTTTAAACTAAAGGAATTATTTTACTATTACAATATGGTGAGTGATAGTTGCTAAAGAATCAGTGAAAATCTTATTACTGACTAACCGAATAGATGAATTCAAAAACCCTATTTATAGCATAATCACTTTAATGTAACTTTTCTGCTTTATTTTTTTCTAAAGACTGTTAAGACATGTAAACTCTTAACTTCTTTTAAGGGCTTACATCTGTTTCAGAGCGATATGTATTCAGGCTAAATACCTGTATTTGGGGGGTTGAGGGCCTTGTTTATTGCTTGCTATGAGCTGAAGGTTAAGTGCATGATCTCTCATCTGTTTGCCTTTTTTCTTAAACAAACAAAGAAACAAGATTACTGATATAATTAAACATCATGATTTTCTAGCTTCATTTGGCATTTGCAACCCCTGGAAACCTTCCTGCCCAGCTTTATTCTCACTGCTCATTCTTGTTTATAGATGACCTGGGACAGGTGACGTGAGGAGGAAGATGATGGAAGTGCCAACAGGGAAAATCTCATGCCAGAGCTGATTGTTTGCATTGCAGAGTGTTGTTTCCGTTTTATTTCAACTCTGGTGCTGTGTGAGGCAGAGGAACATCACCATTTATGTGAGGTCAGGCAGAGGATCCAGTCTGTCTGGAAGCCCAGCTAACCGCCGCCGTGTTCATCCATTTTTCTGTGTAAGTTCATGGTATTGCGATGTAGCGAGTTAAGTGGGTGGGAAAATCCAGTAGCTGTGGATTGCAATGGGAAATACAGCAGTCATGGGTGAGGTGGCTGCGTGATCACACTGCTTGAATTTCAGCATCGTTGTTTAGAGGTCTGAGGACCTTTATGCCACAGCTCATGCACTGGATCTTTCTTTTCTGCATGGCAAAGCACAGTAAGCAAGTTTGGGACGCAACTGCCTGACAGGTAAGAGAAGACTGCAGAGCGAAGACTGTAGAAAGAAGATATCTTAACTCATCATAAATCTCTGGGACATGTTATTTCTTTCACTGTCTTCATTTAATAACTGCTTTACTCTGGACAACTTATAGACCCCACTGCCTTTAAGTTATGATTGCTATTACTGAACCATGGAGTTGTATTCATCTCTCTGGTTATTTGTAGGTAAACAATTTTAAATGTTTCCAGGTTGTGCACATGCAGCAGAGAGGACCCAGGATAGTTCTGAGTTTTGTGCTATGGAAACATGATTTCATTTAACAAACAGAAAAAATCCTCCAGTCTTTCATTGTCTTTCTACAAACAGTAAATTTCAGAGGGTAATTATGTTCTGTTACTACTTCTGTATATAGTCCTCTAACTGGAAATCACTTTCCAGAACAGCAGTTCTTAGTCATTTTACTTACACAAGCTTAGTATAAGTTTACCTCCACTTTCACTGTGACTTTTATAAACGGATTTTGTTTTGCTGAATTATAAATTGTACGTGTCTATGCATTGTAACCCGTAATGCCTTTGAAAATCCAGCCTGGATGCTAACGATCAGGGTTTGGAATTATCTCCAAATGTGTTTTGTTTTTAAGTAAGTTGGTGCGTGATGTTTAATACTGTGGGTACTGTAGTGTATTATTTCATACTACATTTGACTTTTCAGTTCAGGTAATATATACTTTATGTTTTTTATTTAAAATACATAGCAGAAAATGTGGATATGAAATTTGTATTGTGCAATAAAAGTACTGTATACTGAAAATTGTTGGAATCTGGCTAATCTGGTCTGCAGCTACTGCAGTCCCCCTCCTCACATTCCCTGTGATTTGAGTTTGCTTTGCATGACTGCAAATGAAAATTAAGACACCAGTCTCTGTCCCAGCCTTTGTTTAATGACACCAACCACTAACTCGTTCGTCATTGCTTCCTTAACAGATGGCACTTATGCAGTGTCTGCAGTCTCCTTGGGGAGACCGACTGGTATCAGATCATTTCAGTTCTACTTCCTTCCCCCGTACCCACCCGTTCACGTGAAGCATCCCAGAGAAGGTCTGTAGCTGTCCCTGCTTGTGGAATGCTCGGAAAGAAAGTTAAGTTTCTGGATTTGCTTAGCTGGCTGTGTTCAGAAGTATTTCCCCCTCGTTTCCGAAGTGACTAAAACAACATTTTCCTTGCTGTCCTGTTGTCTCGCTAAAGCAATCCCCGCTTTCACAAGTGGATGTCTGTGTTGAGCTGTGGGAGGAAAAAAAAACCACACCGACACTGAAACCAGCAGACGACAGCACCCTGTTAATGAGAAGGGAAAGAGGAATAAGTTTTAAATAGGAGCAGCTAGTTCTTTTTCTGCTGCAGTCAGCATAAACGCGCTCAGGTCAGCTGCCTGATGCGGACGGAGCCTGGGTTTGAGGTAGAAACACCACAGCTATTGGGAGGTGGCGTAGTGTGTCTGAAGGGAGAGAAGGGGCAGAAAAAGAGAATCTGAAGCGAAGACACGTAGATACCCCGAAAGAGTGGATCTGTTCCTGTTCCCAGCTTGTGTGCACTGCAGAGTGGGAAACAGCCCCGGCCAGACCCTGCTCAGGCAGACGTGCGGCAGCGCTTTGCCTCCTGCCGCTCCCAGGGCAATCACCCTTCCCTCTGACCGCGTTCTCTGTCCCAGGGCCGGCCCAGCCTCCCACCATTGAGGCCAGCGCGAACGCGCTCCCGCGGAGCGCTCGGCCGCCCTGAGAGGGCACTCCCTGGCAAGCCGGCTCCCCGCTTCCTGCCGGGAAGGGGCCCTGCCCCCGGAAGTGAGGGCCCGCCCTTCCGCCGCCGGCCCGGAGGGGAGGAAGCGCCGGGCCGCCGTGAGGGGAGCGCCGTCGCGGGAGGAGCGGAGCAGCGCGGAGCGGAGCGGCGGGTCGCCCCCGCTGCCCGGGGCAGCCGGTGAGCCGTGGCTCTGACCCCTCGCTTCTCGCTGAGGGGCCGCGGGCCTGCCGGGCCCCTGTCAGCGGCCCCTCTCTGGGGCTGCCCCGTGCCTGTGCCGCTGGGCCCGGCCGCGGGAAGGGGTTCCCTCCCCGGCAACCGCGCGGTGACGGTTAGTGACAGTTCGGTGGCTGCCGGCGTTCCCCCGCGTCGTCTCCACCGCCGGTCGTTCTAATTAGTCATACGTCTCCGGGATACGGCGTCGGAACCCGCTCCGGGCCGGGCCCCGCCGCGTCTGCCCGGCTGGAGGGCGGGCGGGGGTGCACTGCCGGCCCCTCTCCTCGGGGGCTGCGGCTGTGCGAAGGGTTCACCGGGCTCCAGCGGGTCGGCTGTCATTTTGGATGCTTTCGTGGGTATTTGTCACTGTATGAGCACCTTGTGTAGTGTTCAGGTCGTTCCCTTGAAGTAGGGAGTGGCTGTATTTTCAGAGAGGGTGTGAGATACTGAAAGATGAATGACGCGCTCCAAGTGACAAAAAAACTCTCGGAGGGAGTGGTTCGACGCTGTCGTACATCCTGCCGGTCTGGGCTGCCTTGGTCTGTGGCAGGGGCACCGTTGCTTGTGTGATGGGGTGCTGGATTAACTGAGGGGGTGGTTACAGACAAAATTCAAGTTAGTTTTTTTGGGCTGAGTTGGGGCCCTGGTCTGGCCCAGTGCTGGGAATTGGTGGCACTGCACAGTTCTGGAAAAAGGGTGGCATTATGGAGGTTGTGAATTAAATCCATTATTGACATGACTTGCCTTACTTTTCTTGTTTGGTCTCATAGCCATGAAACTATTTTCGAAGCGGTGCTTTGTATTGGCAGTTCCTCATGCCAGTACTCTGGGACGCGTACTGAGCAGCTCTTGGTTTTCCAGTTACCTGAGACTCCTTTAAGACTGATGACTGATGAGCGTAGAAGGACGTAGTGTTTTCTAGGAACAGTACTTTACTCAGGAATTGGATGCATTGGCCTTCTGGATATGGTTACACAAGTGTCTTGCAGGGGGGAGGATTAGGAAGAGAATTGTAACTCAATGGAATGCTTTGCTGACAAAAAGTCGAAGCAACGCATGATAGAAGGGAAGAATAGGAATGTAAAGCCGATTGTACCAATTCATAAAATCACTTTACATGACAAACCATGATTATAAGCTTGAAGATAGTCCATGATTTTTTTTAGTTTTGTTTTGCAGTGTTATCTTATCTAGAACAGTCTTTCTCAGTTCCCTCCTTCCCCTCCCGATGTTTGCTATATAATCCCCAATTACGCTTTTTCTTTTTCTGATTATGAACTACTTGTGACCTAAACTAGACCTAAAAATCGTGCTTGTGAAGTCCTATTAAAATGCTGTCAGTAACAAGTCAGGTACAAAGTACATGAGATGTTCTGAAGTTTTTCTCTGAGGTTATAGCAAACTTGGTTTTAATCTGTATCCAGGTGAGCGTGGTTGGCATGTTGGCAAAAAACATAGAGTGCGTAGAAGCCGATCGCTGCTGTTTCTGAGGAGATTTTAGAAGTTTTAGTTAATCTTCTTCATATTCTTACTTGAATTCCCAGTCAAACAGTACAAAGCAGTTTTTAGATGTTTCTTGTGATATCATTTAAAAGTGCGATTATGAGTCACATGTAGATGGTGAGACAGAGTCTGTTAATTCATGAGTACATGCTACTCCAGGCTGAGCAGTCATTGCTACGGGCAGTAGTTAAGAATTTGATGCAGACAAACAAAACTGTAGCTTAAGGTCTGTACTGATGGCGGAGGGGGAAAACACATCTTCATGTTGAAGTAAATTGTGAGCTCTGTGGGTAGAGTGTTGAAGCCTCGTGGCTGTTAGGTTTCAGAGATTTTAAGTAGTGGCTGCAATTTCCGCTGCCAAATTACAGTACCAAGCAGATCGGTTATTTTCAGATGGCTGATCAGACTGTGTCTGGCATCACAGTTAACGACTGTTTCTTTTCTCAGGATCATTAGTTAGCAACCTGTACTGTTTACACTAGGAAACAACTGTTACAGCTGAAATTTCTTAATTGCAAGAAAGATGCATGTTAAAACTGTGAAGACTCATATAATCTATTCTGCAAAGACAGCTACCATGTTTCTTTCCTAATTCGTAAATTGTCTAATGGCTTTTGTATTTTCTGTTCATGAGTCTCTTAGATCATATTGCCTCACCCTTTCCTTTAGAGGAAATTAGCTCATGTTTAATTACCTTTTTGCAAATGACATGCTTGAATGTTTAAGGTTACACATTGAATCATAACTATTTCAACACTCTTAAGAATTTTGTGGCATTTTGGTCTGTGGTTGCTATTTGAAATAAACACACGTTATTTTAAGGACACTTTTCCATTGGCAAAATTCATAGTTGTTGGAGACCTTAACCCAATCCCATTCTTCCACCCCCTCTGTTTTGATGCACTTTCTAGTCTACCTTGTAAATTTATTTTCAGTAACTGAAGTTGCATGCAGTTGTAGGTGGGACTCGCTACTCTCTTGATCTGATGTGAAGCGTGGCGTAATATTCAGGCACCAGTAAAATGTAAACCAGCAACTGTTACCGTAAGAATTTTGTGTCTAGAGACTTCCCCGGTTTTTCTTCTTCTCCTGCTTTAAAATCCCATGCATGGGGATGGCCATTGACGACCAGACAGTTTCAGTCTGTAATACTGCATCAGACATTGCGAGCACTCTTTGGAGCACTTTGATATTTTTTTAATGAGAAGAATTAATGCGAGTTGTTCATTAAGTGCTATGAAGACTTAAACTTGAAAAGCCAAATCACGTTCACTTCAGCCCAGCGAAAAGACTGGTGTAGGTTGTTGCTAGGAGTTATGCCAAGACTTTTTTGAGAAGACTGTTGATTTCAGGGAGTAAGGTAAAGAGATGACAGAAAAAAAAAACCAAAACAAAACAAAAAACCCCCCCGCAAAACAAAACCAACCCCGAACCGAAACCAGCAGGAGGGATTCAGATGTCAGGAGACAGTTTTGGTTTTTTTTGGTCATGGTCAAAAGCGTAGAAGGCTGAAACAGGCTTCCCAGAAGTCAAAGGCAGTTTCATACCTTTGTGTCAACCTGCCTGTTTCGAGTCTGTTATGTGAAGTCTTTTCCTATTTTTAGATATGTTTAATGAACTTTGGTACCGATATTGAAACTTGTTTACAGAACAGTCTTGGGAAGCCACTGCTTTCATTTCCAGAGTTAGCATGCAGAGTTATTTGGAAACTGTTTTTCATAGCTTGTAACAATTGTAAATTGACTTGCAATTACCACTTGCTAAAGGCATCTATAGATCAATTAAATTAGACCCCTTTCTACTCATCTTTGATATGTGAGCTTTTTCAACCAGCTCTTCCATCAGAGGTGACCTAAACAATCCAGGACTAATAAATAGTTTATGAAAAAGTCGGTATCTTGTCGTTGTGGCAGAGATACAATCTGCATTGACAATAAAGGTATCTGTTTGCCTACTCGGTCCCTGGGAGGTGAGGTAGGTACATGTTAGAGGAACAAGAAAAACAAGCCGGTGGTGTCTGAACTCATGATAAATCTATACTACTTCTAAACCTTATTTCACAGACAATGCTTTTCCTGAAGCCGAAGCTGTGTCTGCAGTCTTTGGAAGCACTAACGTGTTATGAAAATTATCTTAGATTTATTGCTGAAAAGAATGTGTTACATAAGTATGATCTCTTTCATGTATGCGTTAAATCAGCCCTTAGTGACAGATCCTATTTTGATGAAAGGAGCCCCTTTTTCGTATTACATAAAAGCTGAGAATGCACTTGCTCTTTGCTGTGACTATGATACCTGCTTTAGTAAGTTTACTATGAATTTTTCCAGCCATTTTGTAATCTGGTCTGTGTGAAAATTAGAATATAGTCTTTTGCTGTTGTTAAGAGCTTTGAGTCTGATACGAAAGGTACAATGCCCTGGAGCAATAATTGCTGCTACTTCAGTCCCCATTACGGGATTCTGACAAAAATGGCCTAAGGATTTATGGATTTGTAATAGGAGGAGAGAGCGCTTTTTGGAAACTTTATGTAACTGGCCTGCATATCAAGATAATCACGTGTGATCATCAGGTGTTGGCAAACTTTTGAGCTCTCTTCAGATCCCATAGTTTTAATTGTGAAATAGCACTGATTATGAAGGTTTTCTCTTTAGTCCTATGGGAATGTAATGGAAGATCATCAGAGGAAAAAAATAAGTAAAATAGTATCTAGTTGCCTAATTCTGTGTCAGTGCAATCTGGTTAGTTCTGCACTGATGTTGGTGAACTTCACTGTCTTTTTATATGAGGATGAAATCAAGATGCCAGAGGTTGGACATCCAGCCCGATGTGCTCGGGACTAGACCCATACAGGAATGTAGGCATCTAAGGTGGGACGTAAGAACGGTGTTGCTGCCGGAGCTTTGGTGACTGTTGTAGATTGTGTTCTGGTGTCTGTAGCTGTTTCCCAGCAGCATGTAGGGAATTAAGGTCGTAGATTGCAGTCTGTGAATGTTGCCTGAAGACTAAATGCATTGATGGAATCCTTTTGTATATTTAGGGGTATCCTTAATTGCTTCCCATGAGAAACTTGGGCTCCTGAGACCTGAAACTGAAAATCCTTGAAAACTAGAATATAGGTTTTATTAAGCACACACATTCAATGAGTACTGTTGCACTTCAGGTCAATGGAAAACATTTCTTAAAAAAAACCCTTTCCTCTTTCCTTCACTCTCCTCTGACCCCCCCCGGCCGACCTTAACGGTTTGGTTCTTTTTCTTTGATAATACTCGTAACAAAATGTATGTTTCCTGTGTTTTAACTCTTTCTGTGTTTTCTTTAGTAAATCTTAAAAGACGGATTGAAGTATGTGGCTCGGGGAAGGTGATGTGGCTGTAGGCCAGCAGTATTTTGCAGAAAAATTGCTTTTTCTGGTTTTGGCTCGGATGTCTGCTTCCATGACTGTGGTAACCGAAATCCTGTACTGTTTGAACATATGTTTTCAGTTGCAGCTTTGACAGAGTCACAGAGGAACTGTTGGGCAGATAGCTGGTTTATCCTTCCTAAAAAAAATTATGTGAATTTCCATTTTCTGAAGTAAGAGCTATGGTTTATTGGATAGTCTTTTTGGATGACAAACGACAGGAAAAATCTAGGGGTGTGAGCAAGGGATGAGACACCTCTGAGTCGGTATTGCACTTCTTAAAAAGTATTTGCTGTAAGTAAACAGGTGCACAAAATACTACTGAATAAAAAGAAAAATTTTAAATGAGTCAAGGAACAACAAGAAAAATACGTTGATAGGAAGATTCAAGAGCTTCAGAATGTATTGCATTAAAGCAAGTAAAAAGCTAGTTTTGCATTAAACCACAGTGTTTTTTTTTCACATGCTAGACATCATAACAAAACTAAATATTCTAAGATGCTTATGAAAAAGCTACATAAGGAGATCTGATCTGTCATTAGATACCTTTGATGTGCAACCCTTCAAATAAATCTAACATAACATGTATCGTATGCCTCATCTACCAACAGTGCACAAGTATTCATCTGCTCTTGATATCGCTGCAGTTTGGAAAAATAAAGCTCGACTTCTAGAACAGCATGGGAAGATGTAGCCACGGGCAGCTGATGCTGTAGCTCGGAGTTAGTGTGCTGTCAGGCCAGGTGGGTTCCAGCCCGGGAATGCGTGTGGCAGTAAGGCAAGGAGCTCTTTGGTGTCCATGCAGCCTCGTCCTCTGTTAGCTGTGGTACAAGTATGCTGATTGCCAGCAACGGGACAGCTTTCCGTGTTGTATTTGTCCAGAATAAATCCACTTTTGCAGCCGTGCTGTAACAGCACGTATTAGCAGTGATCCTCTAAGGAACCGCGCACACGGTGTGTTAGGTGGAATTTAAAGACCGTGATCATAGAAAGGGGTTGGGTGTTTTCCATTTTTCCATTTCAGAGGACAATAGGAGGGAAGAAGCTTTAACTTGCAAATAAGTAACAAGGGGAAAGGGATTTTATAAATTAATAACTAAGTTTAAGAGCCTGTTCTTTTTTGAACTTTTCAAAGGGGTGATGCTAAGTAACAGATATTAACCCTTGATAAGGTCTAGTACTGGTACAGAAATGCTTAAAAGAAGATTCTATGTCATGGTATTTGTGAGGAACTGTGTAAGAAAGTGTCATTTCTGCTTTCCCTTACTATATTCACAGCAGAACTATCTGAAGCACTTATGGAACGAAGCAATGTATGAGTATACTTAAAATTACACGCGTTTGCTCCTGGGAGGGAGACATGGTGCTTCTTGAAGTTGTTGGAAAGTGTTTTAATTGGGATATAGGAGGTGTACAGTTTGGAGAGGTGCACTGCAGCAAACATCCTTTTTACAAGTTAATTTTATTTATGATCTTCTTGTCCTTCTTGATGAGATGATTTTTATTTTTTTAATGTGGACATTTGTTACCTTCCTTACTATTGTTTTCTTGACTTTTCAGTGGTCAGGCACTATGGAAGCTGTTCAGAGTTGCCTGCCTCTCTGATTCCAGGAAAACAACAACTTTGTTCTTGTTCTTTCTTTTGGGTTAAGTTACTCAGAAGTGAGCTTTGAGCAGGTCATGCATTCAGGGCAAGAATGAAAATAAGAGGTGTGACTGTGCAAATACATTGAGTAGTTGATCTTTGAATAAAGACTGATATACCTTTAGCTGGAGGGAGAGGGAGAGACAGGAAGAAAGAAGGGATGGGGGGGAAGGCATTTCGGACACTCAAAAGTTCCAACAAAAAATTTCTAGGAATGAAAGATCATAAAGCACACAGTGATTTAGTTGCAGAAAGTTGACTTGAGATGGATTTTTCGTATTCAGTTTATTAAAACTTGTTGAGTTGTTCTGTTTATTAAAATGTAAATGCTGACCTGCAAAAATTGGCTGTGAAACTTTTTTTGTACTGGCCGTATGTCTTTAAAGGAAGCAGAAAGCCTCTGCTCTAAGTGCAGCATGTGATTTCTTCATATTGATTCAGGGTGACCTCTCTTGTCCCTGGATCTGAAACTGATGTTACTGCAACCGAAAATACTTGAAGGGGAGGAAACTGAACAGCTTGCTTTCTAGTGGCTTGGCTTTGTAGCTGCTTACAAACCTCTCCAGAAAGAATGCAAAAAAACCTGACTCTTGCTGTCGAGAGACCGGCTTTGCTTACGCCAGGGAAAGCTGCTGAACTTTGACACTGAACAGAACCTTATTTTTAGTCCTAATGTACACAGAGGGCTAGCAGGATGCCAAAGGTAATGTGGTGCTAGTATGTGGTTAAAGCTCTGTGGATACAGAATGCTAATTTTTGTGGGTCTGTATAGAGATAGCGGAAGTGCACAATTGGCATGGAAACAGAGTATGCTGTTAAGCTTTCAGAAAGCAAGGTGTTGATGTGGAGTTGAAGCAAGGTGGTGTATTTCATTCTACTCCTTTAGTTTTCCAAAAATCCGAGTGTCCATTTGTTTGAAAACAACAGGCACCTGAATTCATGAAATTGGCCTACAGACTGCAGTTGCAAATCTGTTGTAACTTACTCCACTGGAGTGGGTGATAGGATCAGGGTGTTATTTCCTTGGGTGATAGAGATCAGTGTAAAATTTCTCTGAAGTTTTTTGTTACAATAATGTTTTTATCTATCTGTTGTATCTATAGCTCCCTGTATGAAAACATTCAGACTGGTCAGCTGTACCATTAATGGCAATATTGCAGATTTTATGCATGGTGGGTTTTTTTCTAATACAGACTTCTGCAATAGAAGCCTCTAATCAAAATGCTGCTGCAGGTTCTGTTTTTAGGAAGCGGTTTTTAAACTGGATCAGGAGCAACAGGAGAGTTTGTAGCTTTCGCTTCCCCATTCTTTTGAGAATTGTTGATAAAGGGCATGTGTGATGCTCTGAGAATGGGCTGTGTTTCCAAATACTGCCAACTGCAATTTCCGTCCCGGGCTGTGCAGTTGACAAACATTTGATGTTTTATTTCTGGTCTGCTAGATAGATTGTCAGTCAGCAGATCCGTGTTCATTACAGTCAACATAAAGACCTTACTTTAGGAATCAGAAAATGAAGATAGTACAGAAACTAAAAGATTTTTGTGAAGGCAATGTACTTATTTTCCTCTGTCAATTTGTCCATATGGGAATGAAGTAAAGCGCTCTCAAATATTTAAAATCTAGTTGTTTTTTTTTTTTATTTTGCTTTGTAGAAGCGTATTGATGTCTGTTTAATTGTCAGACATTTCTGTGGGAAAGAAAAGAGAGCATTCAGCTGCTTTCCATCTATCCATCTATATAAATAAGAAAATGTGTCTTTATAAATTATGCCATTAAGAAACCGATTCCCTTAATATACACATCTCTACAATGAAACTATTATTAGATTATTTTTAGAACTTCATTACTTCTTTCAAAGATAGAAAAGATGTTAGTGGAAGGAGCCTTAATACTTACATAGATAAGATGGAATATTTAATTTGTTCCCTCCCTCAGAGAAGTTCATATCTGTTTCCTGTTACTTTACTTAAAATAACTTGTTTAGATTAATGGGAAATGTTAAACGTTATCGGTCTTTTAAAATGGTTGGTCTTATATAATTCAGCTTGGAACAAAATAGCTGTTACTTCCTATAGTAGAAAAGTATCTTTGGTAATGATAGTTGTGTGCATCACATCTGTTTTGCTGGATGATCCAAAGAAGAGTTTGGGGCTCTTTCTGAGACTGGTGAGTGCGAGAGCTTCCAGGGAGAGTAATCTTTGCTGGGCAGAAACATGAACAACCGGAGATCCAGATTCCTCAAACATGTGGACTCAGGGGTCATTATGAATCTCGGGGATAAACAAGATTACTCTGACAGTTATTGACATTCTTCAATTTAAGAAAATCACTTTTCATCTTGCTTTCCATACGTTGCATCTCAATATGTGTTTTGTTTTCCTTATGTGATCTTAAGTAATGTGCTGGAGGGAAGGGCAGGGTATTCAAATTGCGGGGCAGCATTGGTTTAAAATCTTCCGGTTTTCCTGTTGGAGGAAGGAGGTCCTTCCTAGGGATGCCTTTGGTTACGATTGTGACAGCAAGAAACCAAATTGCTAAGGTACTTGTGCAGCTTATGTGGAGTATTCTCTGCTGAGGATCCCAGGAGGGAAAAGGGGCTGGATTTGGTGACCAAGACCTGCTTTCCAATGCCGTGCTGTGATATTTCTAGTGTCTGTGTACGTCAATATTGCAATCCAAATGTCAATATTTTAACGTGCAGACCTTAAACTTGCTAATGCAGGTGATTCTGTGCTGCTTTTCTCCTAAAATGAATCAAGCATTTAGAATTAGAACAAAGTAGTTGAAGTGCCCTTGGGAGCAAGCTGGCATGTGGGATGGGTTTCTGTCAAGCAAGAAAAGAAAGGAGAGGGCTGGATCGTTGGAAGACAGGCTCTGCACAGTAGTGGTGTAGGCATGAAAATAAATCATTTTGTTGCAGTCACTATGTATAAATTCTATAGAGCTGTGCTTTATACAGATGCTCAACTTAACTCTGAAGTAATTTGAGTACTGAAGGAGATGAAGATGCACCTCCTCTGTGTTAATGTACTCTGCTGACTTAGCTGTGATACTTCACTGTGCTGTGAAGACATATTCTTTGAGGCCAAAGATATGTTGCCTGAAGTCCCCCAGTGTGATTCTTTGCAGAGACAGTCTCAGCCTGAATACAAACCTATCTGCATTCTGTCTCTTACTCAGTTTGCCTCCTTCGTTGGTGATTGTAACTTTCTGTATCTTTTTTTTCTCCATTGCTCTGTGCCTCTGCGACTGTTAGAACAATGTGCTGGTGAGATCAGTGACTTGCGCCTTTTTCCACATGGGTATGTAGCTGTATGACTGGTACCTCTGGCCTGCTTTCCAGGCCAGCTGTCTAATACCGTTTGCAGGTCAAAGCTATGCAAACATATGCTAATGCTGCAGCTGGCTTTCAGGGCTGTATGGTTATGTAACTGTGCCCTTCCTCCTTCGGCCTTTATTTTGTTACTATGGAACTATTCAATAATTAAAACAGGTGACTTCTTTCTAACAGACATGCCTTCAAAAGAAATTATTTCTCGCAGGCTGTTATCATGTTTCTGTCTTTAACCCTTTTCTCTTTAAACAGGAAGAAAATGAACCTGAAATCTGAACGCAGAGGAATTCACGTTGATCAGTCAGAGCTACTGTGCAAGAAGGGATGTGGTTACTATGGCAATCCTGCTTGGCAAGGATTTTGCTCCAAGTGCTGGAGAGAGGAATACCATAAGGCCAGGCAGAAACAGATTCAAGAGGATTGGGAGCTGGCAGAGCGGTAAAGAGCCCTCTTTATTCCTTCGTCTTTTACAGTAGGGTGACTTCACTAAATACTATTCCTGTCTCCTGTTTTCTAGTCCTATTTGCTCTGGCTCAATTGCTTCATAAGTTCTCAAATTTGACCTTTCCAGCAGGAATTAAAATCTTTCTTTTGATGCAAAGATGAATATTTATGACATTCTAATTTAAGAGGTTTCAAAAGAAAGTCTGTGAAGTAACAAATGTAAACACCCCCCCAACCTCTCAACAAATACTTTGACCTGATTTGCATACTGAAACCTGTAATTCTAACTAGCAGTTGGAAGGGTGAAAGTGACGATTTTGATTAAAATACTTCTGCCTCTGGAGACCGCAGTTATTGTCTTGAATATAGCCAGCACAATGGTTTTACATTTCAGCTACTGATTAAAAAAATTGGGTCTGTAGTAATTCTTTTAAACTGCAGCGTTAAGCCCAAAAGCATCAAAGTTTTAGCTTTAATAATTCAGGTAATTTTTTTCTAAGCACGTATTTTCTGCAAAACAGTCTAGTTTTCCTAGTGTGATAAATGCTTGGCTCTGAAAATGGGGGTTAGAGGAAATCTAGGCTTGGGTGAGAAAATAAGAGCAGCTACAACTGCTTTGTGTTGGATTTGGGTAGAAAGCAAAAGCATTATCCGCTGCCTGAGAAACTGCAAAGCATCCTCTTTTCTACTACAGCTGTCCTTTGTGTCATTTCCAGGTGTGAGGTACATGACATCAACTCAGAATTAACTGTTTCAGGGTTATGTGAGTTCTTAAGATGGAGGAGCATCTAGCTGTGTATTAAGAGTTGATTGGCAGTTGACTTGAGCTGGCCAAGATGTTTGTTCCTATTGACACAGATTCTTTACATATACTTACCTTAACGTATTAGTGGTGTATACCAGAACTCTGGGAAAAAGTGCAAGTGACTGAGATATGTGTCTGCACTCGAGTCTGGAACCCTTTGGTGAACTTGAGTTTACCTATTGATACATTAACCAAGGTCATTGGGGGGGAAAAAAGGAGGGGAGAAAAAAAAAAAAGGCATTGAGTGCAGTGTTCACGTCAGCCTGCCTGAAGAAGATGACATCTGTGGAAGTTCTCTACTGTCTGGCAGTGGAACAGATTAACTGCAAAGACAGGTAGAAAGAAGTGCTTGAAACCTTTTCTAGCCTAATCAGAAACATGTAATTTTTTCCTCTGCCATAAATTTGGCTTAAACAGTTAATAAGGACTTCAGTATTACTAGAGCAGATAGTTATGCTTTCAGTCTTATAACATCTATGTACAATGAAATGGGGCATTTAAGGAATTCTTTAATAAGTAACTGTTCAGCAGGGAGATGCTAAAGGAAGAGATAAGCTGTGATTGTTTGCTGTAGTGAACAGACAGCCTTGTCAGCACAGATAAGACACAATTCCTGCCTCAAGAGATTACAAATGCAAGACCGTTTATGGTCCATCCTGAGCTGGATGGATTTTGAAAGAAAATTGCTCAACCTTTTAGCATCTTGAAGGGCAATATAATTTAACCTATTGTAATCCTCCTGTGTGGGAAGAAAACTAGCCATTGAAGGATTAGTATGTTTGCCCTCCCCTACTTTGTACATGTAAATTAAAAGATGGACTTGGTCTTTGCAAAGCACCCATCAATGTTGCAGTGAAGTGATTTGCCTCATTCACTCAATCAAGCATATGTATTACCAAGACTTTGAAAACAAATTATGGCAACAATAATGTCTCCTAGAATATTTCTGAGATTGTGACAGGTTATTTCACTTGCTCAGCTGCGAGCCATGGTTTTTATCTTCAGTATGATGGTAAAGGATTGCTTGTGGTAACAGGTGGTGAAACTCAGATGCAGGGAGGAAGGCGACTGAATCGATTATTGGAAGTGTTCCCGCAGTCTTTCCCCTCACCTTTACCTTTGTAGAATTCAGGGCTGTGACATGAGGGGAAGGTGACCATGATTATACTTACTATTTAATCCTCCCTGGCCATCTTAAGCTTTCCCTCACTTTCACCATTACAACATGGAAAGAGTGGACTTAATGTAGTGAAGGGAGATGTGGTAGAAAGCAAGAAATGAAGATGGGTATAGAGGGAGAATTAGCATGTCAAATGAGTAATTAATTTATTGCACAGGAAATTAGCTTATTTGTGCTGGTTTTAAGCACTTAAATTAGACCTACATTTTTCTAATTCCAGGCTTCAGCGTGAGGAGGAAGAAGCGTATGCCAGTAGCCAGAGTACCCAAGGGGCACAGTCACTGACCTTTTCAAAATTTGAAGAAAAGAAAACCAATGAGAAAACACGAAAGGTCACTACTGTGAAGAAGTTCTTCACTGCTTCTTCCAGAACAGGAGCTAAGAAGGGTAACTTTCTCCTTTGCTTTTAATGGTTCTGTACAACATGTTAAGTTAAAAAGTATTTTTGATAGATGTATTGTACTGAAAGGAAGAGTAATGCTGTGTGACTTGACTTTAAAAAGTCGGAATAATGATGCTTCTGGAGAGCGATACCTGAAGTCTTACTGAAAACACAGAAAAAGGTGAGCTTTGGGGTGGTGCCAAACAATCTTTTAAATAGAACAGTGCCCTTCTAAATCTGTGGCCATGTTTGTGTTAGTTACACAGGAGTTCTTCCACTACAGCGTAGTATAAACGTATTCCTGGTGGTGGTCTACCACTGCACTGCTGAGTGGAAGTATCTTGTTCATATGACACACATTCATGCTAGATTCATGAGTCACCTGTAGTGTGATACTGTGGCTTAGGACGTGAAGGGGAACTCTTCCCAAAGAAAGCGGGAGAAAAGGTACTGGCTGTCAGTCACCTCGAAAAAACTGGTATGTCTAAGTGTGATAGAAATGCTGATATAAAATATCAGATGATGCTTGCCATGATGGATCACTTCAACAGCTTTAACAGAAAAAATGTTGAGCAAGGTGCCTTTAAATGAAAATAAATGTGAAAGAAAACTTGTAGTGTTTATGCGTATGTGGGTTGTGAATATCAAGTTTGTGGCTGGCTGAATGTTTATTCTACAGCAGGTGTTATAAGTAAGAATGATTAATGGCACTGATGTCTTTGCATAGCAATAGCTTACATGGGCAAAAAACGGAAAATGCTAGACTGTGGAGGAGGCATTCCAGAAGAAAAAGCAACATTAATGTACCTTAGCGTTATAGACAATGCATTTCCTTAAGAAGGAATTTTAAGACTTATGTCTGGATTTCATCTTAGAATTTGTCTTGGTGCATGGGCAGCAGCTGGCTAAATGAGGCATTCAGCTATGTATTAAAAACTTTTTTTACGTTCATTCTTCTCACTTTCCATATTTTCTTTTTTTTTTTATCCCCTTCACCATCTCTCCTGACATGCTCCTGCTCTTGGTGTCTTGCTTGCTTTTGCATTTATTTCAGTGGCTGAAGAGAAAATCGTTAAGCAAGGACAGCTTGGGAGGGAGCGAAATGCTGATAACATTCTCAGGGATTTGAAGGAGATTTTTACTCCCTCCTGGGAACTGGCTTCCCCTACTGAAGGTAATGCAGTACAGCTTGAGTAAGCTGTCTGCTTGATTTTAGTAAACTTACTTCTTAGTTGGGCTTTGCAAAATACAAACTAGGGTTGTGCCAGTTCTAACTTGTGCTGTTGAATATGGAGATGACAAAAAAAGCAAGTCTAGCACCTTGAGGTGAACTTGAATCTCTAAAATAATTCATTGCTTTTTGGTAGGGAGAGTATAGGAATAAAGCTGAAGCTTCTTTGAGCTCTACCTTAGCGTGACATCTGAAGGATTATGCGGTTTCAAAAAAGTTAGAATTTTGTAAGAAGCAGCTAGATCTTGTGCTGCTTCAAAATAATTCCAAATCTGATTATAAGTTGAAACTACTTCAATATAATAGTTCACATTCTCAAAACATCTCCAGATGTTTGTTATATTAATCAAGAAGACAATTTCAAATCAAGAGAAGACATACTGGTTTCATTTAAACCAAAAGGATGCCAAAACCCTTGATGCAAGCAGCTTTAGGATCTTGTCCTGTGTTATTTGTTTGCAATTCTGACGTGTTCTGCTGACAAAAGAAATATGAAGATGTACCATTCTTTATTTTGCAAATTATATGAAGATGATGAATGGGTGTGTGTAGTAGAGCTAATGACACCACTTTTTAAAATATTCTTTACTTGGACTCAGATGCATGACCATGGCACAACCATAGTGAATCACTGGAGTGCTAATGTACTGCTGTGACAACTAGCATTTTTGTAGAATGCCTTGAGAAAGAATAAACACTATTAATATTAAAATCTTTGTAAAGGTGATCCTTTCTTAACTCTTCCCATACTCTTTCTTTTCATTTTGGCCTATCTCCTCTACTAGGTTCTCTTTAACTTGTTCAGATGGAATTTCTTTTCTGTAATCAGCTTCTTTTTAGTTAGACTTAATTCTTTTAGAGTACGTGACAAAGCTGAAAATACTTTGTTGCTGAAAGTACGTTTGTTCCTGCAGTCCTTAGTAATCAGTGCATATTGTCCAGATTCATTTTCCTTAAATCAGGATTTCAAGGCAAAGATTAATGAAGTTGCAACATTTCTGAGTGACTACATGTTGTTCTTGGTGTGACTCATTAAAAAGACAGTTCATTCTAACATTCAGGTTTTTTTAATGCCTACATTAACAGTGATCTACCTCAGTTGACTACATCTCTTTAGTAACTGAAAAATAATCTACTTTAAATTTGTGACTGAAAAAATAATATTCATATTCCTTAAGGTCAAATAGCAGAATGATGTTCATTATTTTTATAATATAGTGAACTCAATGTTGAAATAAGTAAATAAGTCTTCACCTGTTCTTTGAAATGAAATCAGTACTTAATTGTGGAAAAAATATCTTAGAATTCTACCCTTTCAAAAGTGTACCTGCTTTCTTTATTATTTCAAAACTATGCTCTCCTCTCACTGGTTATGTAATATTATATGTTGATCTAAATTTGTCGCATTTAGTAATGGTTGCCATTCAGCTTGAATACTGTACAGGCATTCTACTTTGAATCTTAGGTATAAAGAAGGTTGGAGGAAATCCCCTCTGGTAAAAGTGTTCTTGTATAAGTAGAAAGGAGATTGATTTGCACTTTCTATCTTGATTGCTACAGTTCAAGTGTAAATATTTGTAAAACCTTTTCCATTCTTATCACTTAAATACCGTAAATGTTCTAACGGTACCTGACCAAATTATCCAGAGAAGGTTATGCTGAGGTGTTGAGGACCTAATGAGTCTTGTGCTTTGGTCAAATGATCAGTGTTAGTCACTGGATCATACAGCTTTGAATTTACTATAGTGCTGGATAAAAGCAAATAACAACAAACAAAAAAAACCCTGATAAGCTACCTCAAGTTCAAATTAAACATACCAATTTAAATATACTGATCCCATTTATTTCCTTTTATTTTGGAGTTCTGCATGTATGCTTATTGAAACAAGGATTTTTTTTGTTGTGCATGTTGGTATTTTCAGATTGAAAGATATGTTTGTATCATGTTGATCACGAATATGTTCATGTTTTCTGTCTCTTTGCTGCTTGCTTTTCATCATGTTCATTTACACCATCTCTATTCAATCCTTCATTTTGAACAGTGTTGGCTGGCAAGTTGAAAGGTGGGTGAACTAAACTTGGGTAGTGAAGGTATTGGATCAGTACAATTAACTTGCAACGTATACCTTGGAAAATCAGATGTGTTTGTGTGGAAAAACCCTGTGGTTGCAGCTATACAAACTTGCATCCAGTGCTGTGTGCAGTCTGCGTTCCTACCTCCTTCCCGAGTGCCAAGCGAGTTCTTCCTTGAACACATGCGGTGCTTCTGCTCTTGCTGAAACACAAGTGGCCAAGTTCTCATTTACACTGCAGGTGTGATTCTGTGGCATCTGCTGCCTAGGCAAAGAAGGGCTGCTGCGTTTGCACCAACCTCATGCTCCCATTCCTTGTCTTGTGCTGCTGCTGATGCTCCTGTGACCTGATAGGGAGCCAGCGTGGGAAGCTGATCAAGCTGAAAAGTAACCCCATAAGAAACACTGATTTCTGACTAGGACTGCCCCAAACTACTACTCCTCCCTGAGCTAGTTCATGAGTTGGTTGAATGAATACTTGTGTTGGTGCAAGCAAAGGAGCAGGAATGTAAAGGTGAGGGAGAATGGAAAAGGGACCACTCCATTATCTTAAACTGCTGCAGAATGCCATGTGGAAGCCTTGACCTAACATGGAGATACCTTACCTGGGAATGAATATGTAGGAAACCGGAAAACAAACCCATGTTACAGTAGTTTGCTAATATAAAAAGGCCATTAGTGTAAATGGGTATGTGGCTATAAATGTTTCACTTCAGTGGAATACTCAGTTTCCTAGAGTTCTGTTTAATAATATACAGCATTTCACTGGTAAAGCTTGAGAAATAAATGCTTATTAATCTGTACAGTTTAAAAAAAAAAACCAAACCAACACCTGAGATTTTAAGACACGTTAAATGGTTCCTGAATTGATTCATCAGTGTAAAAAAGATAATCTGATGTGCTCAAATTTTCCCAGCAGAGATTCAAGAAGCCAAAGCTCCCAGCCCTTCTATAAACAGGCAGGCTAGCATCGAGACAGATCGAGTATCCAAGGAATTCATAGAATTTCTCAAGACATATCATAAACCTGGACAAGATATCTATAAGCAATGTAAACTATTTTTGGACGCAATGAATCATAAAAGGGTAAGTTTTGCATGCCTTTTACATAAATAAAATGGGGGAATTGGTGAGAGATGGAGAAAATGCTGCTCCTCTTCCAGCAGTTTGGTTTTTATCTATTGTATACAGGAGTCTTCAGCTGATATGCTTAGTCAAATGAAGATCTAGTGGCAGTCTTAAATTCTGAATGCCTTCCCTTTTGGTATGGTGTATGACCAAAGAAACCCTCCAACTCCAGTATCTCGGATGTCTTGAGAGAACTTTTGTTGGCATCCTGAATAAATTAGTTCTGAAAGATCAAAACAATTTTCTAGATAAATATGACTGGTGGAAAGTATAATAAGTTACATAATGAGTTTTGTATATCTTAAGTCTAAAAAGTTATAAAGATAATTATCAAATGACATGTCTCCTTTTTTGGGAGAAAGGGGAACTTGACTGTGGGGTTTTTGTTGCTTTTTTTTTAATCTGGAATAAGAGTTACAGCTTCATTCTCCATCTAAAAAAATTTAATGTTCTTGAAATATTAATGTGTCTGTGGTGCCACCTATGGTTGAAATAAGTCAGTATTCAGCACACCTCCCCCCCCTTCCCTACCCCTTTCCTATTTATTAGGTAGTTACTCAAATTATATCCTCAAATTGGACTGGAAATTAAAGGGAGTTCTGACGGAATCTTACATGCGCTCCACTTTGAAAATATCTTGCAGGTTTTTTTTTTCTTTTAGAACTGTTTTGTTCTGAGCATGGAGTTTGTGAAAATAGTGTATTATTATTATTGGTTATAATCATTGAAGGTACTCTCATTTCCTGGTTCCTTGATAGTTTGTGCTAGTCAAAAAGTTTTTCTCAAAACATACAATTTGCTACTACATGTAAACCAGGCCTAAAATGCAGCACTGCCATCAGAGCTGAGTCTTTGTGTTCAGGGTAGCTGTCTGGTTTTTGGCCTTAAAGAATTCAGAAACTATGTTCTCTCTCCATTTTTTTAACACATGGTTTTATGCTGCCATTTAATGGTGAAAAGTGACCTGATCAGTAAAGTTAATTTTAACCATTCAAACCTCCAGCATGTTCTTCAGTAGCTTAGTTAATGCTCAAAAGACAATGCTGTTTCGCAAATAACGTTGTGAATCTATTTCATAGTAACTTTATCATTAGACATGTTGACTGTATAGATACTCTTTCAAATACGAGTTATGTTCTCTTTTTTGTATACTGTATATCATCTTTTAAAAAGTTATAGACACAAAATTGGGAGTAAGCATTCTGCTTAATAGTCTACATCATTTTGCCACAGTTACTCAGGGATGTGTCTGGGGAAAATGGCATTGCACCTGTGCACTTCCGTTGCTAATATACGTATCTTCAGCAAATAAACCTAAGACTTTCACATGTTAAAGAGCCAGTATGTCTTGGTTTCTCATATTTTTGAATATAATTTAGCCAACACAAGCACCTCTGAGGGTAATTTGCATTCTCAGACTGTTACTGCAGCTGGACGCTTTCCTTAAACAAAAACAAAACATCAGGGGCATTGCTGCCATTTCTTCCACACATGCACACTTACTCAGTTTTCTGTTACAGGACTTAAGTATTGAGGAACAATCTGAATGTGCCCAGGACTTCTATCAAAATGTAGCAGAGAAATTACAGACACGTTGGAAAGGTATCATGTTTCTCTTCCTCATATCTTACTGCTGAAAAGTAATGATACGAGGATAAAGCCTCTTGCATTTTCAAGTAAAAACAAAGCATTCCTAACCAGCTTTCAGAAATGCTGTTAACAAATTCTAGTACTTAAAACTATTCCTAGCAGCACCAGTTCTATAAAGTTTTGCGGTCTAAATTATTTGGTTTTACAGGTTTTTCTTAAACTCTCAATTAAATGTGGTTCAGGTTTTTTATTTTTTGTTTTAAATTCAATACTGTTTGTTTAAAATGGAGATTGAATGTGTAGTCTCAACCCAATTAACAGGCTGTGAGCCTTACGTTACACTGTAACGCACAGGAAGCCAGAGAGAGGGAAGTGTTGCTGTTGCGGACTGCTTTTATGTGCCTGGTATGTAAGTGGCACAGTTTAAACATACTCAGGGAGTTTTTAGACATAAACAGGAACAGGGGACTTGGAAGACCTCGCTGGATTTATTCTCAAAGACTGTATTTTCGAGAAATATTCTTGTAAGCTACAAGCAACTGAACCTAATTTGTGTGTTGAACGTGCTAGATGAACGTGCTTCGTTGTGAACCTATGCACGTACTTACTTTGGCATGTCACTATGGTGTTCCCACCATTATATTTTTTACTTCTGCTGTAGGGAGTGAAAATACTCCAAGTATATTAATTCTTTATTAACTCAGGTTGGCTCAAGTCAGTAGTACTGATTTGGTGATATTAGGACCAAACTGTATTAAATCTTCAAAACAGCCACGGAATAATTTATTTACTGTATTGGGGTTGGATTTGTACCTTTCAGTGCCCCCTGAAAAAGTTGAGAAAGCAATGGATCAGATCGAAAAATACATTATGACTCGACAGTATAAATATGTCTTTTGCCCTGAAACAACTGATGATGAGAAGAAAGATCTTGCTGTCCAAAAGAGAATCAGGTAAGTCTTTGAAAGAAAAATAGTTGAGTAATCCACAGTCCTGTGGATGAGCTGTGAATCAAGCACGTTAAAAATCTTTTGCTGTACGTACAAAAATGGCAAGCTTTTTAACCAGAAAGAGTTGAAAACACTTTATTTAAGAAACAGAAGGAATTAATAGACTGAATAATGAAAGCTACGATGCTAGGAAAACTAATTGGTGTGCTTTTGTTAAATTATAGCAAAAAAAGAAAATATTTTTTCTGGAAATAAATTACTTCAGTGGAATAAACTAGCTTATTGCTGGACTAGTGCCTCATTTACACAAAGCACTCCTTGTGCATTGAATTCAAGAAGCAGCTGGTTTCAAACACCTAAATGTTACTGGCACAGAACGGTTTAACATTTTTTCTTGTCATAGGGCTTTGCACTGGGTAACTCCACAAATGCTGTGTGTTCCTGTCAACGAAGAAATTCCAGAAGTCTCTGATATGGTTGTAAAAGCAATTACAGGTTTGTGAACAGTGAAGTTTACATTTACAGCTTTAAATTTCATATCTCTTGTTCATAGAGATTATTTTCTTCTGTCTTCAGAAGAAGGGGGTCCAGGCTTTTAGATTTGCAGCAGTCTTTGTGGTATTAGATTAGTATATCATCTGTGAAGCGGGAATAATTTTTGTATCACTTAAATGTTTAGGCTTACCTGATCCATTTGAAATGCTTGGACTGAACCAAGAGAAGGTTGAATAAACAGATAATTCTATGGAAAAGCAAGCACCACAGATAAAAATGATGCAATTTTAATATTGTCCAGTAAGTGTCCTACTCATTCAGGTGTCTGATTAATATGGTTTTAATGATTTGAGAACTTTTTTATCTTACAGATATTATTGAAATGGATTCAAAGCGTGTCCCTCGTGATAAATTAGCATGCATCACCAAGTGCAGCAAGCATATATTTAATGCTATTAAAATCACAAAAAATGAACCAGCTTCTGCTGATGACTTTCTTCCAACGCTTATATACATTGTTTTGAAGGGAAATCCACCGCGTCTGCAGTCCAACATCCAGTATATAACACGCTTCTGTAATCCTAGCAGGTTAATGACAGGAGAAGATGGCTACTATTTTACCAATCTGGTAAGTGCAGGAATAGTGATGACATTTTACACAAGATGGTCTTTTATTTGTATGTAGGAATTTCCAGTAAGGGCAAACGCAGCGTAACGTAGAAGGAAAATCAAAACTAATCTTCAAATAGTGGCTGAGGTTACTTACAGTACCACAAGCTCTTTTGCTTTATATCTCCTCTCCCTTCTCTGCTTTCCAAACCAGACAGTGCTTTGCCTTCTTTATAATATTAAACTCTTTATCTGAACAGTCTGATGCTAAGACTTGGGTATATTTCTATTCTGTAAGGAGAGAAGTACTTTCTATTCCTAAAATACTGAGTTTGGACTGTGCAGATATTATGGATGCAAAGTTCCCCATTTAAGCTCATGAGAGTTTATCTCTTGAAGGGACTGCAGAACTAGGCCATTAATGCGTGGAGGTAAACAGCTTCTGCAGGAGGCATTTATTTGTGTGCTTGTTTATATTAGAAGGAATTGTGATTAAGAACTTTGCTTCTCTGCATTTCGTCATAAAGCAATTCTTGAAAACATGTAGTTGAATGAAATACTTGAATGTTAAAAATTCCTTTCGGTAGGAGGAAAGCATCCACAAGGTAAGATGGGCATTTGACATTCCTTCCTTCAGAAAATGAATAGAGAGCATAGCAGATCTCTGCTGATCAGATTATTGAATATTAATATAGTGCACTTGTCCAGTTGTCACGTCGTGTTCTTTCTGGTCTCTCACCTCCAAAATGCAGTGACCCTGAGGTTTGTAATGGACGTCAGTACAGTTCAGCTGAAATGATGTCTTCCTGTATCGTTCCCCAAGTTTTTGACTTCTTCAAACTTTGGGGAGAGGAGAGAGGCATGTGCACTGTCTGATATAGTTAGCTTCTGGAAAAGCTCTTTAAGAGCAATCCATTGAGGCATTAAATAAAATAATCGGTTACCAGTCTAACAGCAGGATTAAAAACCGGAATGCATAAGTTCCAATCTGTAGCTTGCAATGATACTCATTCTGTTTTGTTCGCAGTGCTGTGCTGTGGCCTTCATTGAAAAACTGGATGCTCAGTCTTTAAATCTAAGCCAAGAAGATTTTGATCGTTTTATGACCGGTCAGACATCCCCGAAGAAGCAAGAATCTGACAGTTTTTCACCTGATGTGTGCCTGGGTGTTAAGCATATGTATAAAAACTTAGACCTCCTATCTCAGTTGAACGAGAGCCAGGAAAAAATTGTCAATGAAACCAAGAAGCTTGAGAAAGACCTAATAGATTGGACTGATGGAATTACAAAGGAAGTCCAAGATATTGTTGAGAAATATCCATTAGAAATAAAACCAAAAAGTCAAGCCTTAGCAGCTATTGACTCTGAAAATGTGGAGAATGACAAGCTGCCCCCACCACTGCAGCCTCAGGTTTATGCAGGATAATTATCAGTGTTAACTTTGAAAAGCAGCATTATTCTCACCTAGTGCTATCTGCTACTTGGGAAGGGAAGTAAATTTAAGGCTAAAAATTGGATAAGCTTAAGTCAGTACGTTTTTAAAGGTACTTTTTTTGTTAAGCGTAATGAATTGTATTTATTTTAGTCAAGTAGATTTCTATTAGGCTTTTGTGGGTTTTTGAACAAAATTTGAATTTTCTACACAAACAGGTGTAATTTTTAAGCAACACTAGTCCATTGACATCTTTCCTGAAAGCTTCCTTCTAGGCATGCACTTACTTGTTTTTAATAATTAGTTTAACTTAAAGAATTTGAGTTCCAGCAGAAACTTGAAAGGTCCCAATGTTAGTCTGAATTTATTCTGTAGCTGTAAAGATTAAATATATATTGTAAAATATGTAAAATTGTAAATAAATTTAAGATCTAATGTCTCAACTGTGCATGACATCTTGTGTATGAGTGAAAATGATATAAAAGTGTTCATTTTAGCACCTTTCAGTTAAATTACGTGGCAGTATAAAGGCAAGTACACTGTTAATGTTTCAGTAAGCTAGGTGGTATAACTGATGAATTACAGTCAGAGAGGATATTGTTGTAATGATTTGAAAACTTGACACTCATCTCAATCTGCTCTAAAAAAAAAAAGGTGCTGTTTAAAATACAACATTTCTTCATGTAAACGTTCTCTCTGCTTTGTCAGTACACCTGATAGCCTTCAGTGGTGCACATACATGCTGGTATTACTACTTTTGAAGAGAATATTGAGCCAGGCTTCAGAAATGGGAAGAAATATTTGTGTTAAACATTGCATAATGTGGAACAAAAAGGGGGAGGGCAGGAGATGGTGCAAGAGTTGCACTAAAAGTGGCTTTGTTTTCTGGCATTGCCTAGTAATTTCCATCAGTGGGGTAGGTCTTGATTGCTTTTTTTGGACAATCCTGGTAGATAAGTAAGTTCATATAATTAGAGGCTGCTTTTTAGAAGAAGCGTAAGCCATTGCTCTGAGCAGAAAAGCGCACTTTGCTTTCACAAAACATCAGTCTTCTGATCTTTAGTGACCCGCTTTACTAAAGGGACTTACCTTGCTAAAGCATTGAACATCAAGGTAAATAAGGCTTTGTCACTAAGGGTTTAGATCAGTGTACTTCAAGTTAAGAATAATCGCTCACTCCGCAAAAGGTAACCTCTTGCAAGAGAACTTTTTTATGCCAGTGAAACGTTTTATATATAATTTTAAATATCTTCCAGTTAATCCAGTCTGCCATGACTTGTTTGTGTACTTGAGATATCTCAAGCTACTTAGCTTGAACTACTCTTAAGCAACGTTAAATTCTTACCATCAAGGAGGAAACAACCTACCTCTTTATTATGTTCCACTGCTTTAAAAACACTGCTATTTTAAATTTGCACTGCAATAATTTCAGACCACAACTGTGATTTGTCCCTTTTTGTCAGATGTATTTAGCCTTATGAACTATGCATTCCTGGTGTTTCAGAGATAACCAGTTACCCAAAATTCCACTGCTGAGATGAAGCGATGAGCTAATTGGATGATCACAAGAAATTAGGTTATTTAATGTATCTCTGTGTTACCGCACCCAAATTGCTTAGGATCTGACCAGTGCTTGCCGTAAATAATACTGCAAAGTATTTTCTTTATAAACATTAGGTGCTAATTCTGATATCCAGGTACACAGGTTTTCCGGGGGTGGGGTGGGTGGTGGGAATGGATGACCGCAAACTTTCAGCTGTTGTGTAAATTGCCATGTTTAAATAAAAGTGTGTACATTATGCCCTTGTTAATGAGTTCCTAAGGATCTCGTCACTGAGTTTTGTTATGCTGTTAATGATTAATGTGAATATAATTGAGACTGCTTCTGCATTCTCTGTGGTTTGGGAGATACAATTCTTAGCAATTCAAGTGCAAGTCTAGGTAACAATGTCTTTTTCTTTGCAGAAAGATCATTGTAGCGATTAAGTACTTAAGAACGACTTGCTGGTGCATTTGTACTAAAGTATCTCTTATTCATATGCCATCTTGTTATCAAGCCACTAAAGTGGGAGTGTTTTCAGCAAACAAATCGTCCGAATCCCCCAAAAGGCAGGTAAGATGGATTTCCATACCCCATCTAAAAGTTAGCAAGCAGGAGTAGTTTGCTCCTAGCTGTAGTGTGGCCTGGGTAGTAACAATGCTGGGAGCAGCTCTCACAGGAACTTGCATTCTAGCCTTTGAGTAACTAGACTGCTTTAAGACCTTGTCAGTATTTTATTAGGCAAGTGACCTGTCTGTAGGTAAAACAGGTAAATAGTTTTGTCTTGCTTAAAAGTAAGGTAGTTCAGTTCCCCTAGTAATAACTGCCGAGTATCTTTCTGGTGTTTAAAAATTCAGATTGGGCAAGCCGTCGTGCACAGGGCGCTGTGGGGTGCTGCTCACTGAGCTGAGAAGATGCTGCATCAGTTCTGGGTTCAGCGTGAGCTGGTGAACCCTCTAGTAATCAGTACCAGATCAGCTTGGTACTGGGCATCGCCGTAGCGTGGAGATGCGCTGGTCCCACAGGCAAGTTTGGGATGAGATACAGTGAGGGGCACCAGTGATGCAAAAAGTTGTGAAATGGTATCTATGAACAAGTTACTTGTGAACCAGAGAGTTTAATTGAAATAATGTCTTAAAGTGAATTGGAATACAGGCTGCTGTGCTTTGGTGACTGTCACCGTATCAGAAACTATTTGTTCAACAGCCGACTACTAGTTCAGTATTACTGAAAACGAAGACTGCGCAGCTCATTACTAGGAATCGGAACTTGTGTTGTAAACTACTGCTTTGCATGTGGACTCCCTATTTGCTGTAGTAAAGAAGATATTTTATAGGAAGTACTGGTTAATTAAACTGTATGTCTTTTGGTTTCACATAATGAAATTAAATTGATTCTTCTACCCAGTTATTATCGACGTTTACGGATTCTCTGGTGTATATTCTCTGTGGTTGGGTATCTCATTCTTAAGGTAGGGAGGCAGACATAGATGCTGATACATATAGCTAGTGCTATTTAACTGCAATTTGAAATGAAGGGTTGAAAGGGCTGGGGGAAGAAGCAGCAGTGTTCCCTCTGATAAAGGACTGAACTTTGGAGGCTCAGATGCTATAGTGGCTGCAACACAGGACAAAATGGTTTCAACACTTTGTCTAGGTATCCAGCAGGAGATAAGGTGTCCTTTTGCTTTACAGCCACCACCCTTTTGTCAGAGAAGTGTGCACAGCTAGTGTGTATGTTTGGGGGTTTGGTTTTTATTGTCTGAGAGGCTTGCCAAATGTGCGTTGGCACTACCACATCCTGCTTTCCGAAATCCATGGTCAAGAAGGGAGTCAGTCATTAACTAAGGCGAGCAATTCAGTACTGTCCTTAGACATCTTTGAAGACAGGGTCATTGCTGACCTTTCAGATCTCCAGGAAGATACTGTAGTTTTACCTTTCCGAAGTACCACAACAATTGCAAATCCTTCGGGACGCTTTCCTTCCAACTTTTCCAACTGCTGCTGCTGCAGTCAGGGATGGGTCAGCGGGGTGGAGACGCTGGCTGTAAATGGGGTGAGGGCTTGCAGCTGTCCGTGCCCTGAGCAGCGGGTTATGATGGAGTGACTGGCCACAGGGGCTTGGGAGGGAGTGCTGTCACCTTCCGCTGGATCGCGGCCTGTTCCCTCTTCTCCCTTCGCTGGATGCCCCAGGGAAGAGCCTGGCTCTGTCCTCCTTACCCGTCCCTCCAGCATCTACATCCCGCTCTGCGGGATCCGCTCCAGTGTGTTACACCTCCCAGGTGCAAGACTTTTCCTTCTCCTCTTGTGAACGACATTACAATTAAAATGTTACTCTTCTGCTTTGTTTTGGTAAGCCCTCTGCTTTAAGGATCTTGAAGAGTTTTAGGTATTGGACACCTTAAAAGAAAAAAAACACTTGTTTTAGGTAGTTTTTAGTGGGAAAGGGGTGGAGGAAGAGCGGCTAGGAAGCCTCGGTACCACCTCTGGAAGGAAGGCCGGTGCTGGGGCTCCGCCGGGGCTGCACAACCCCCCCTCCAGGGCCTGAGAAGGCACCGGGCGGGCGGCGGTACGAGATGAGCCGTGAGCGCTTCACCGGCGCTGAGCCACCGCCTCCGCGCCCGCCCCTGCTGCGGCCGCGAGCGCGACCGGCGGGCGGGGCCGGGGCCGGGGCGGGGCTGCGGGGCCCCGCCCACCGCCTGGCTCCGCCCCACCGCCTGGCTCCGCCCGCGCGTTGCCGGCGCCGCAGCAATCTTGTCCCCCCCGCGCCACCGTCCGCGCGGCCGGCCGCGGTGAGAGGTCACGGCTGCGTCCCCGGAAGCAGCGGGAGGCGGTGGCGGCAGGAGGCGGGTGTCCGGGCAGCGGCGCCCGCAGCAGCCTCCCCCCCCCCCCGCCCCGTCCGGCCCCCTCCCCGTAGCCCCCGTCAGGGCAGGAGGATGGTGCAGAGCCCGCCCGCACGGCAGCCCCGCCGCCTCTGAGCCCCGCCCGGCCCGGGGGCCTCTTCCCCGCTTCGGGCTCCGGTAAGATGGGGACGGGGGTGGCTCTGGCTGAGGGGGCCCGCGGGCCTCCCGTGCTGTGCCATGCCGGGCGCGGGGGTCCCGGCCATCGCCAGCCTGGCGGGCCCGGGCGGGGTGAGCGTGGGATCGCCTTCCTCCTCCTCCGCCCCGGGGCGGGGGGGGTGGTCCTGCCGGTGCGCGGCGGGGGCGTCTCCGGGCCTCGAGGCCGGGATCCCGCTGGCGGCTCCGCGGGCAGGAGCGGGGCGTTGCGTTGCTCCGGTGACGGTTGTGTAACAGGGGAAACGCGGTGCGGGCGGCTGCGGGAGCGGCTGCCGGCACCCCGGCCGCGTTGCCGGGGCAGAGCGGTGAGCCGGGCGCATCCCGCCCCTCCACGGAGCTTCGCTTCCAGGTCGTTTGTTTTCAGGGCTAGACGGCGATGTGGTTTGGCCGGGCTGGTACCTTTTAGCGTTAGTTTTACCTCATTTTTTACTTCGAACAATTTTTGTAAAAGGTTGTTAGTTTAAACTTTGTATGTGTGGCGTCGTACCGGGAAAAAATAGTAAGAAAAAGTAATTACGGTAGCACTAAAAATATTTCCGTTTCAAAATAGCTTCTGAATAGTGACTGTTCGTGGGTTTTTTTGCTCTTCGCTACATATCTATGTTTTATCCTCTTCTGCTTGTTTGATTTGACCTGTCTAAAGGTGTCACGATGTTTTAAATACTAAAATTTCTGGTGCATCATGCCTAGAACATGGCTGCTAGATACCTAACGTTACATTTGAACCGTGTATCATAATCGCAGATATGGACATCCTGGGAAACATTTCTGCCTGACAAGGGTAAGAAGGGATTACAGCATAGCTGCTCTTTTTCTTTTTTTTTTTTTCCCCTCTGTTTGCTTTTTAAGGGCTTGTCTTCTCTGGGGAAATTTATTTGCATGATTAGCTCTAGCAGTATAATTATATGGGTAAATTTGCCCTGTTAGACAAACGTTGAGTCTAGATAAGAATTCATTAAGGATTATTCTCCGCATTGTCATCAAACTTCTCAGAAGTTTTGCAATTGGAAGTGTTCAGTGAGAAGAAAGCCTGTTGTGGCTGGGCTTCTCTTTTGTTTTTAAATCATTAATGGGTTTTTATAAACGGTTGAGTTAGGGGAAATACATACTAATCCTTCTGCTTCTAGGTTGGGCATATAGAACGGTTCTAGGTTCATCTAGTGAGCTACTGCTGCTTCCATCTGCCTGCCTTCCCTCCGGTCTCTGGGAATGAGCCCACGGCTGCAATCCGGTTTCTGGTCCGCAGGTGCCCACAGCACAGGGGACAACTTTTTCAGGCAGACCGAGCGGAGATAACACGGAATTGTGCCTGCGAGGCTGAATGCTCTTTGACCCTAGATTTAGTCCCGTCAAAGAGGATTAAGACCTTAGTAGCTCTGTTACTTTCCGTGATGCGAGGAGTGGCTCCGGGCTGGTGGAATGTGATTCTTCTTTCCGCCTTGAAAGACAAGAACTTGAAATGCCGCCTGATGATACAAAATAGGCAGTGTGCTCTGTCAGCGGAGAGGAGCGTCTGAGGGCACGGACAAACAGACCTCGGTGTCCTTTGTGTCAGCCGGATGCATCCGGCGAGAGACAGGAGGCTGGCACGTCCATCGCCCCTGGACGGATGTCATACCACGGGAGCGCGGCTCCCTCCTTAAACGCTCCCTGACAGTGTTCCTGCAGATCTGTTAGCTGTGCTCAACTTTTTTTTTTTCTTTTTTATTAGATAGCATAACATTTTTGGTAGAAATGAAGCTGTTTTGTCAAATGAGCCCTAAACTCAGTATTAATGAGGCTCGCTGGTGTCAGAATTTTGTTGCTTTTCCCAAATCTCTCCTTGCCAAAACCACGTCTGTGTTGGGAGTTTCATTTTTTTTGAGGAGACCGTTCTGACCTGTGAATGAAGCTGGTTCCCAGGACTCAGAACTCCCGGGTTTTGGCTTGGAAGAAAACTTACATATGCCCTGGCATGTCGGGTTTTGTTAATTATCTGTCTGTAAAAGGGGGACTGTACTTACCTATGTGAGTTTGGGCTAAGCAAATTAGAGTCCTATTTCTTTTGACCAGTGGGGGTGAAGTATGCAGGCATGGTAATGTTCCTGCCATATCCTTGATATTTCAGCTATTGCCTAAGTCCTTTATTTCAGTCATTTTTGCTGCCATTTGTGTTCTCTCCTTCACTAGTGGCCACGGGCTGTTTTCCTGCTTCTCTCACACAGCCCGTGTTACCTTCTTGCTACATCTAGAACTCCTTATTTTGCCATTCCCACTAAAGCTGCCATTTCCTCAACTTGTCAGTCGTTTTCTGCTTGTGATTCAAGCTGTGTATCTGTCTGCGTCTCCGTCACCTTACAGTTCTCATGGCAAGCAACAGTTCTCATTACAAACAGTCTGAAGAGCCTTTTCCTGGCATGTTTCTGCTGCTGAATTCTGTACCGCATTCCTTAACGGGTAGCCTTAATGAAGTCAACGATTAACCTTCTGAAATTGGTCACTAAACCAGTTTCTGATTGTTAAACTGTTACTGAGACTTTTCATACTCCTTGCGTAAAGCCCTTCTGTGAACTGCATTTGTTTGGGTGTTGTCAGTACGGCATATGCAGAATTTGATTTCTCGTGGAACTTTGACAGGTTCTATAAAACGGAATCATTTTGCTTTTGCCTTCCTCTCCCAGGTTCTCGTGCTAAGCAGCAGTAATCAGAATAGCTTTTTTTTTTAATACAACTTCAAAGCCCTTAAGTCTAGTGTTGTTTTACTGTAGTCCGTACGATCTAGATTGTGGTAAGTCATGTCATAAGTCACGACTTTGACTCATAAAAGTTGGAAGGTTTTAAAAATGCCCAAGCCAGAACTCTTGTACGTGAACGTGTACTCTTTCCCGTGGCGCAGGCTCACTTGGCGAACAGGGCTGCCTTATTAAAGTTTGGCAGCAAAATGTCTTATTTTCAACCAGCAGTTAGGTTTACTTTCATTTTACAGCTGGGTATATTTTAAATTGTGTTTTTCACTTTTAACAAAACTCAGAATTTGGGGTTCATTGAACCAGTGAAATAAGGCTTTCCTTGCATAATTTATATTTTCTGGCTTCTAACAAGACGCGTTTGCTGGGGAGGGCTGTTAAATACCTGGAAACTTTGCATACACAGAGAGAGTAACGCCTGATCCACAAATTGTCCTTTTTATTTTTTAACTCATCTACTTTTTATTGTAAGTTTTCCGTCTTTAACAAGAGCTATAGTCAGGAACTTGGGTGTTTGAAATTCAGTATCAGTTTGATCCTTTAAATTTACTATAACTCTGACCAAATTACTTCCCTTCCCTGGCTTTGTTTTATGGGTAGAACTGAAATGTTTGCTGTTTATGTAGCTCTTGGGGATGTTGAAACGCTTAATTATGCTTTGAAAAGCATTTTGAGAGGTGAAAAGAAACATTTCATGCAAGCATGAACCATTTTGCTTCGTTCGGTTCTTGCAAGTCCCCGGGCTCACAGGCTTTCATCAATAATCTACTTTCTGCCCGACTCCCTTATCAGAAGAACCCGGGAAAGCACCTCCTTTTCAACAGGTCATGTTCTCGCTCTCGTTCGCTGCTGTACGGTGTCTTCTCTCCGTGCTGTTTGCATGTGCAAAGGGCCAGGCCGTTTTCCTGCCATGCTTTCTGCTTCCAGGCTCTAGGAAAATGTTTTGGTTTTTTTTATCAGTAAACATATTTCTAGGATAAAATAGCTCAGAAAACTGTGATGAGCCACTGCCTGGTTTGAGGCAATTCACTGTTATCTCCCAGTTGGGTGCTCTCTCCTGGCGCAGTCTTGGGGGAGTAGATGTGTTTGTGTACATCTGGCTGCTGATCTTTTGGTTTGAAGGATCCCAGGTGATGTTTTCATCAACTTTCTTCCTCCGCGAGTCTTGATGACTTCTCTTCTTCTACTTTGTGAAGAAGTCTGATGGCATTTACTCTGCTTTGTTTTATTTTTTTTAACACTGAAGGACAGGAGGAGGGAAAGAGGATCAGCTGGACTGAAAAAGTGCTCTGCTCTGGAGGATTCCCTTCCCTTCGTTCCTCTAGGACTCAGCCCTGCCTGCCCTTCTGCCGCTGCCAGAGGTTTCAGGCTCTGCAATTTCATCCCGCAGGGTCTTGATGTGCTTCCTAAAAAGATGAATTGAAACAGCTGCAGATATTGGCACCTCTTTTTTTTCTCCACAGATAGCAGTATGGTAAAGTAAGCCTTCCTATAAAATTAGTGGGAAACCTCTCTTTTCCTCCCAACTGCATGTTTTATGACAAAAATATTAAATCGTGAAATTCTAACGAAGATTTAAAGGGAAAAAAAATAATCTTGATTAGCCTTCTCCAGTTCCTGAAAGAAACTCTCTGTAAAAGCTCTTGATAGTTTATGTAGTAGAAATTAATAGTTCATTTCGGGGCATAAACAGACAGCCTTCTGGTGAGTTTAGAAGCTTCTGTTTAATTTTAAATTGTGTCCTGTTTTCCTTCCCTTAAAAAAAGGAGGGGGGGTAATGATTGCTGCTGCTCTGAGAACCAGCAGAGGCTTTATTTTCAGTTGTGAGATCAGCTGAGGTTCCTTTTGCTAGTTCTGTTCAATAGGCTGGTGATACTAGATTAGAGATACAGCCATTCTTATTAATTAGTCTTTACAAAGCTTTGACAGACCATTTTGAATATTTTGAACTTTAATAGGCAGCTTCACAGTTAACACAACTGTGATCTATTTTGCTTTACTATTTTAGTGTTTTAGGTGTTAGACATCAAGTTCGGTCTGAAGAGAAGAAAACCAGATTAAAGATATTTTTGGTACCTGCTGCTGTTTACTGTTCTTAATGAGAGGCACTTTACTTTGAGATCAACACCATTTCTTTGTTAGCGTGTTATTTATGGTTGGTTTGCAAGGAAAATCACAGTTCAGTTGATTTGTGTTTATGAGTGTTTTTCTGGCACGCAACATAATTTTCATTCAAAGTGGTTAACCCTGATGTGACCCGTTTCCTAACGCCCATTGTACTACTAGTAATGGGGCATCTTTGAAAACATAATTGATTTATAAATCTGAACTGCACAGTTAAGATTAAACGCTGTTATGTGCGATAAGATGTTCAGGCTTAGAAAATGTGCGAGGTCTTAACGGAGTGCTGTTGGGATGGGTTAGCGCTGGCCTGCTGCCCTTCTCTTCTACCCACAGTTTTCTTCCTTAAGATATTTCCGTGGTGGTTTTTTATTATTTAAACCCCTCCAAATGTTTTTCTCCTCTAGACTGACTATCTTAGATGCACAACAAGGAGGGGAACTATCTGTAGGGAAATTACATGATTTTAAGCTTTCTGGTGGAAAGATGGTAGTTGACATTATGGCAAGATACATGTAAAAATTGTCAAACGTTTACTTTGATCTCTTTAAAATTCATATTTTGGGTAGTTTTCCTTTTGGCAACTGCAGTGTTACTTTTAATACCTGCTTTGCTATAGCACGCATTTTCTAATTGTTGTTAGGAATTCCTTTTGTTTAATACTAAGCCCCGAAATGGGAATTTAATACTTCTGCTATGACTCATCTCATTGACTTTTTGGGCTTTGCGATAGACTTCAAGATTTTCCTTATTTGTAATTTATTCTTGAAAAACTCATCGGTCTATTTCAGAAGTTGCCTTTTCTATACTCTTTCATAGACGAATAAGGAGGAATTTAAAATGTTACTTCTTTGGGGTTGCTGTATCTGGTCTTCAGCTGTACGGGAGGAAGACTCCCTAAAATGTAGAGTAAGTGACTGTTTCCTCGCTTTTTAGACGGCTACCCAATTCTGCGTTTGCCTGGGACTCTGACGTATGAGCTGTGGTGTGTTTCCATCCTTTACCATTTTCCTCTTTTTAACTGTATAACAGAATTTCTGGGGTTTGCAGGGCCTGATTTAAGAGCACAATCTCTCTGCAGCAGTTGTCGAGTGTTTCCCGATGAGTACCGTCAGCTGTAACTCTGCCTGAACGTGGCATTTGGTCTTGATGTATACACCTCAATACCGAGCAATTACTTTGGAGTTGGTGGCCAATGTTCCAGGCTGGCAGTTTTCATTCTTCCCGTTGCGCTTGAGCTACTTGTAAGGCTGACTGTGGAGATTTTTATTGCACAAGTATTAAAAGGCTTAGCCGGAGTGGAGAGCGGCAGGCAGCAGTTATTAGAGCCGCTTTCTAAACTATTTATTTAGCTAAAAAGTGAAATCTGATCTTGCTTTCCTGACCTGCCAGGAGGTAATAGCATTCGGTTTCTTTTTTTAAACTGTGTGAAAAAGAAATGAAAGTTTTTAAATTCTGTCCTTTAAGTTATTCATTTACACAGAGGAAGTTGTTAGTTACAACCAGAGCTGGTAGAAGAATAGCATTTGGGTCGTGTTTCTAACAGGTCCTAACAGAAAGGAGGAGTTTAAGTGTGTGGACTGTTAACCGAACCCCTAAAATCTAGTGGGAATATACATTTTGATCTACGTGCACTGATCTGTTTCACAAGTTCTTTGATAATTTGTGTTATTTAAGCACTTTATTTCATAAAAAGTCGGTAGTTCTTCAGGCAGCAGCGTGGAAATGTTCTTCTTAGTTCTGGTTTGCACTAACCGTGTCCAATTGCTATTTTCATGTCAGCTCTAGTATTGAAATCCGCAGTTGTTCCCTTTTCTCCCACAAATGCTCAAAAGGCATATTACGCTTTGGAAATTGCAGCTTATAGCATTTTCTAATTGCTTTCAAAGCCGCTGAGTTACGGGAGCATATTAAGCAACCGGCACTTAAAAGCTGGTGATCTCTTACGTAAAAATATTAGCCCAAATATTTTTATATGTATGCTTTTCAGCGCATCCAGTTTTATGGCTGATCTTAGACCCTGTGGTAAACAAGCGTGCTAATGGAGCTGTTGGAAGCCCCTTTAAAAAGGAATCACAGTGCTGTATGTGCTGAGGGTGACATTCAGCTTTGATTAAATGCTGTAATAAAGCCTGCATCTGTGTTATTATTTTCAAAAGGAAATTCAGAAGGGAACACGGAATACAACTCTGCTTTTGCTTTATCTTTTGATCCTTTTCCATCTCAACATGTGTCTCCAATGTTTCTAGACGGAGTGTTTGGGATTTTTAACTAGGGCTCGTTTAAGAAATTTGCTGCCAGTGACAAGGTAAGAGGCAGAACATCCAGAAGTGCAGATCGTACCCAGCGTGATCCTTAACACCAGCTCTGCCTTTCCCTCTCCTGCCTTCTCCCGAGATCTTTGCTGGCCTGTTTGGCTGTGGTACAGCTGGTCTTGGAGAAAGACAGTTCTGGTAAGGTGCACGGTTGTCATCACCTTTTCTTTCCTCTCTTCTCTCTCCATCCTTTCTCTGCACCGTGCTTTTCACTCTCAGACACACTCTGTATTTTTCTAAAGAGATGTTGGCAGCACCCAGTCATTCTCGCTGATAAGAAGTTGCCAGCTTTTCTGGTCCTTGCAGAGTGGATGAAAATTGGTTGATGGTGCAAAACAGTAAACCCAGGACGTGATCTGGTGCTCTGGAGTGAGCCCTGTTTCAGCAGATTTCACCGAGGCGAGCAAGTAGGTGTGTGGGGAGGAGACGGGGAAAATCAGCATGTGCAGCTCGGTGTTGTGTTATTACCACAGGCTCTCGGGTCTCTTCTCGGGGAGTTGAATTTTTCCCCTCTCTGGAGCAGTTTTGCAGGTTTTGTCAATATTCCTTCTGTTAAGAATAACAAGCATTTCTGCCAGTAAAATCTCGAGTATACACAAGAAAGTTGTGATCATTGTACATTGTGGGAGCTGAAAAAGGCTTTGTCTGAAAGCTTGTCCTTTTCCTGCCTCCTGCTTTCTTTTAAATCAGTAGACCAGCTCAAAGATTGCTCTCTCCCTCCCTCACCTGCTTTTCAAAACCTGTCCCTCTCTCATCCTGAGACCTACCATGGCTTCAGCCCTGCTACATCTGGATTGGAAATGACGTCCTACATCTGGATTGTAAAGGACGTGTACTTCTAATAAGAGTCAATGAGAATCACCCAGACCTGCAGGGAGCAGAGTCCCTGACTTAATTAAAAGTTATCAGATCTGTGTGAATGCTCACAGATTAACCATTGCAGAGCTGAATTCTTCAAATGCTAGTCTTGAAGCTTGCCCTTTCCTATGAATTTTGGGGATAAGCAACACTTTGCTAGGAACAGTTACCGCCCTTCTAGTTTATTTGGGGTTAAAAGCCTGTTCAACCAGGATGGTAGGTAAGGTGAATATAAGAGGTTTACTTGAAGTTCCTTCCTTGCAGAGCTGCTGAAGGAGATGCCGCAAGGCTGCCCGTTAACACTGGCCTGTTTGCTTTTCCTTGTGAGTGCAGGTGGGGAAGCTGATACCGTAAACTTACTCTGGCTCTTCCTGCTCTGCAAATGAAGAGAAAATTCGGAAGGGGAATCAGACAAAATACTGTATTTTGGATGAAAATTAGTGATTCAGTACATTTCCTCAGCATGTGTAGGGTCTTTTCTTTGTTTACAGACTCTAGCAAAAGTCTAGATCCTGCGAGAATCAAATAAAGAAAGGACTCTTCCAGCCTCCGCCCTAATGCAGTTGTTGGGTGTTTCTGACCACAGGATTCTTGACGTAATGACATAGCCTAAAATGACATAGGCTGCTTCTCAGACCCCATTTTGAAGGTAGAGGCATTTGGGGCTAGGGAGGGGGTAAAGGGGGATCTTTAAGGCTTCAGCCTCAGTTTTGAAGGCAAATGCAAGGATGTACGAAGTTTGATCTGTGGGCTGCATTACAACTCCATCCACACTGTAATTTGGTGAATTCGGATATTACTGGAATTAAAGTATAGCGGTGTATATCCTGCCTAGGTGCATGGGGAAAGAAAAGAACTGGTTTTATTGCTTATCAGTGATATTTGACTGTGCTAGAAGTTGTCCCTGTTTCTTAGAATCTGTTCCTAGCTGGCAATTTCAGGCACTGAGAAGGTGATGTCGAGCATGCTTTGATTTGTGCTTTATTTAAGGCATACTGTGTTCAATGAACAGTAGAGAGTCATATAATTGAATCTCATTTTGGTATAGGATTCCATTTTTTGTTGTCAAACTTCTGTCTTACTTGACCTACCACCCCCCACCCTGTAACACACACAGCCCAGTCACTCTGTTGTAATATTCCTTGTTTTCAGGTGAACAATCAGAATAATGTTCAACATAAACCTGTTGGAGAACCTGAAGGTTTACATCAGCAGTCGACCTCCGCTTGTGGTCTTTATGATCAGTGTAAGCGCTATGGCTATAGCTTTTCTGACACTGGGTTATTTCTTCAAAATCAAGGAGATCAAGTCCCCAGAAATGACAGAGGTACGTACAAAAAGTTTCTGAGCTAAACAGTGGGAATACTAATTTGAAAAACATGCCCAAAGCTAATGAGGTGGGTTTTTTTCCCCAAAATAACCCTCTCATGGGAGTGCGCAGAGTCTTATGGGGGAGGTTGTCTTCATTTATACTTGCCTCTAATTTCATAAGGAAAGAGGCTATTGGTATGAATGTTTGCATAGTCTTGTTTTAGTTTGAGGCCAAATCATCTGACATGGATCTTCCCTGATATGGCTGGGAGCCTTTCTTTTTCTTACTCTGTTGTGCCAGCTAGCTTGTTAGTGAAACTTATCTAGTAGTACTACTCTGTAACGAGGGAAACCTTGCTAGAAACCGCTCATACCCTGAGCGTGGTGAGAATGAACCAAGTTAGTATGTTCCTTCTTTAGTTTAAAGGAGGATATTCTGCCGCTGTCAGGCAGTGACTGCGATTGAACGTGTCTAACGTTTGTAAACAACTTGCCCCGTTGTTGAGATAGCCATGGTGGTATTTGCACTTGCTTTGTGAGCCATGTAGTTTTTGTTAAATGGCTTGGAACTGCGGGTGGGATGATACATATCAAGGTCTGCACTGCTCTAGAGAAGTGGCAGCCAAGAGTTAATTTGCTAATCTGTTTGAAATCTTCACATCTGTTTTAAGGACTGGAATACTTTCCTCCTGAGGTTTAATGATTTGGACTTCTGTATATCTGAGAATGAAACCTTAAAGCATCTCATCAATGATACCACAACTCCAGAAAGTACTGTGACTAGCGGGCAGGCAAGATCTTCTACGCAGTCTCCACAAACTCTTGAGGACTCTGGTCCAATAAACATCTCTGTTACAATCACGTTGACGCTGGACCCACTCCGACCATTTGGCGGATATTCTCGCAATGTCACACATCTAAGTTCCACAATTTTTGGACACCAAATTGGACTCTCAGGTATGCAAGACTTGACCTTTATAAATTTGAGTGATAACTATATAATCAAATACAAACTCACTAGCTTATCATTGGTGAGATAAATCTTTTGCTTAGAACGTACATGTATTTCCAGATTTGTTCTGAGTATATTCCTATATAGAGCCCTTCATTTGTTTGCTAGAAAAACAACTCCTTGCATTCAGAATGGAAAATAACCTGCAGGTTTACCAAGATGAGGCTTTGCAGTTTTAAATTATTAACCTAATGACAATGGAAGGTAATTTTTAAGCCAACAGAATTCTGAGGAGCGAAAGTTTTTACAGTGACTATCTTCAGTTCTATCTTGATCCATCTTCAAGTCCTTAACTCACATTTTGAAGGCATTAATGTATACGCATTAGAGATCAAGTAGCATGTTGTCTAAAAATACAGAGTTTATCTAAAATGCATACATGAATAAACTTTAATATCGCAAACAGCAATCAATTAGGTGATTAAATTTTCTGTGGTGTGAAGGGACTGATCTGTTATGTGGCTGCCCTGACAGTAAGTTTTGACAGGAGAGTGTAGAGAATTAGTAGAAATGGATAATAGAACCTCACTGAATTTTAGCTTTTAGCCAGGATTGCATTTTATAATAATGCCTGAAGGTGTCTTGAACCTCAGAGACCTGTGAAGAGACATTTGCCATAGCTGTAAACCTGTATTACTGTATTTTATGCTGTTATTTTGTTACTGCTTTAAGAGCTTTCAAATGCAAGTACCATTTCCAGTAGCCTGGGTTTATTTTTAGTGTAAATATATTCACATGGAGTTAACGTACGCTACTTAATCTGCAGTTCAGTATCTGCTGGCACCTTTTTGTCTACACGAATATCTCCAATTTGAAAAGTAAGCGTCAGAAAAAGCAATTGTGGAACAAAGTCTTTGAGAGGAGAAAGGCTAAAGATCTGTGGTTTTTACTTTCTAATAAAAAGACCATGCATGAATTCACTTATAAATAGTGAGGTTTTAATTTCTGAAAGGAGGCTAATGACCCCACTTCTTCAGGGGGCAGGAGAGATTAGAAAGACCAGCAGCTGGGGGTTTTGTAGTTTGGTTTTTAACTTTCTTTTTGCTCTCTTTGTTGATAGTAAAGATCCCGGATGACTTCAAAGGTACAGATTCAGGGTGATGCTTGCTGCCTTCCTCATTTGCGTGTTGTCCTTATCCTAGTGCTTGTTGCTCAGATACTTTTGTGAACGAAAACCAGCTTTCCTTCTCTCTTTCTCAAAGGCAGGGAATCCCATGAGGAGATCAATATTACATTCACCCTGCCGGCTGCCTGGAATTCGGATGACTGCGTTCTTCATGGCCACTGCGAGCAGGTTGTGTTCACAACCTGCATGACTGTGACAGCAGCCAGCAATGTATTTCCTGTCACAGTGTAAGTGCATTTTAAACACTCCTTCGTAGACTGCTTACTGGGTGATTAATTCCTCAGCTGGTTTTCTGAGGCTGCTACTTCTTGATGAACGTTAGTGTTGACTGTGGAAATTAGGTACCTGCCTTCCTTCCCCCACAGTAAAAACCCTGTCTTGAGACTTTTGCTGTCTTTTAGCAACAGCAGATTTTTCTGTGGATGTTTTGAACTATAGCCCCTACCTGCCTTTCGACATGCTACCTGTGATTTAAACTTCACTAGGAACAAAAGAATTCGTGACTATGTAAGAAAGAGACCCTATAATTGAGTTTCACTACCTTGCGTGAGAGCTAAGGCTTGACACTAAAGTTCTTATCCTCTTCCCTGCTGAGAGATCGGCGTAAGCAGAATGCTGCTTTGCTACCGTACCCCAGCAGGTACAGACTTTTCATCCAAATAGTTTTTTCCCTTTGTCTTCTCTAGACTGCCTGACACTATACCCTGGAGAACCACCAGATAGATTCACATGACTGTGTGAAGCCTGATGAACACCAGTGTTTTTCTAATTAAGCTGTGGGATGTTGACTTACTGGAACAACGTGCAGTTAAATTCTAATCTTAGTATAGGAATCATACGTTTTTTTATATACCCTTTTGGTTAAGCTTTGTATTTTGTTGTTGTTTTGGAAGGTCCAAAATAAACCCATGTTTTATGCTGCTGTTGAGAAGACTGGGCTTGACTCAGTTCTAAAAGTTAGCCTTACTGAACATGGAGAATGGCAGTTGGGGTGCTAATTATTTCTGTTTTTCTGCAGTCAGCCACCACATTGCGTTCCTGAAACATACAGCAATGCTACACTTTGGTACAAGATCTTTACCACAGCAAGGGACTCTAATACAAAATATGCACAAGATTATAACCCATTCTGGTGTTACAAAGGAGCGATCGGAAAAGTGTATCATGCTTTAAATCCCAAACTAACTGTTATAGTTCCAGATGTAAGTGCCGTGGTGTTTTTATATGTTATGTTGAGTAAATGCTTAGCAGTTGTTTAATTGAGTATGGGTCTGTTTGTGTCCTAAAATAGTCGTATCCCGTGCTGGTTTATTATGTAGTGCAGTGGTTGAGACAGAGTGGGGTATGCGTTACCCTTGGTGGGCGTGATGGTCTTCATGTAATCTCCATGTGCCTCACAGCTTTTAATAACTAACATTTATATTTTGAAATGATTTGACAAAAGACACTGCCAGTATATGGGAAGAGATTTCTAGTAGAGATTTTTAAGGTGAGGAACACTTTGGCTCTTTGTGCCACAATTAGGAATCACTTTCATTACTATGTCAGCAGCGCAAAGGGGAGAAAGTTGATTCATGAGGTAATTTCTGTGCTGACCTGATAATTATTGCTTTAATATAAAATGCCAGCTATTTGTGTGTTGTCAGTAAATGGTTTTAATTCTCTGTGCAGGATGATCGCTCTCTAATAAACCTGCATCTCATGCATACCAGTTACTTTCTTTTTGTGATGGTGATTACGATGTTCTGCTATGCAGTTATTAAAGGCAGACCAAGCAAACTGAGGCAAAGCAATACAGACTTCTGCTCTGAAAAGGTGAGTCTGTGTAATAACAAAATATTGACTCTGATAAGAAAACATAGAAAACCTCCTTTTTTACATAGTACAGACTGGTTTTTCTTATCTCTGGAGATGTAGATTTAATTCCCTTTCAGAGACATGGGTGTTTCATTGTGGACAGGGCAGATGGGTGCTACAAAATACATGTATGTGCTTTGTAGAGTCTCAGAGTTAGATTTCTCTCCTACAGAATTGGATTATTGCAGTTCAGCAAGTGCTGTAATTGCAACTTTCCTGCCATAATTCTGGTGTTACTTGCACCGTTTTGTATGAAGCAGTGAATAGATCGCATTGAGTAGTTTTATTTATCTTTTATCACAACAGACTAAAAACTTTGAATAAAACATGATACGTAATTCTAAGGCTTGTTAATCAGAATTAAATTAAAACAATGACAAAGCTATTGAAACAGTCATTGTTCAATACTGCATTGGAGACCTGCACTTTGCTTGAAGGATTAAATATTAATGTATTTAATTGTGAAGTAGGAAGCTAACATTGGCACCTTTTGATCTTAATGATATTTTGTAGTGTAAGCTGTTTTGGGGTTTTTTTGGGTTGTTTTGTTTTTTTTTAATTGATTATGCTAAGTACAAAACACCTTCAGATTTCCTTTGATTTCCCTTCCAAGTTAGACTTTTCAAAGTTCTTTGAAAAGGCAAGGACAGATATGCCAGCTGCATGGAGATAAGCAATATCACTGTTACGGGATTAAGAAATTGACTTTAATTAAATGTTTTCTTTTCTTTTGTTTAGGTTGCTTTGTCAGAAGCATAATCCATCCTCTCCTTTTACTGAGAATGACTGAGAACCGTAATCATTGCCTGCTGAACCTAGAATGGGTCTTAACACTCTGTGAATACATTATCTTGCAATGTTGGTTTATTCCAACCAAAGACATTTCAAGTGCCTGTAATTGATTTGTACATATTTATAAAAGTATATTCAGAATAGGTCAGACGATGCACTTGTTCCGCATTGTAGTGCGGCAGGAAACTTTCAGTCTTTACCTGTGGACATAGCCGAATGTTTGTGTAGATATGTTTAGTGATATGGCTACATATAGTCAGAGCAAGATATTTTTGTCTAGCTGCATCTGGGCAGGTTAAGATGCCTTTGCAAGTGTCTCAAACAAACCAACAGATCCTTGTTTTTTGCCCAATGATATGTACAGTGTGTTTGAAACAGTATGCACCTTTGATATAATACTGCATTTCCAAAGCCACCAATCTACTACATGAATTAAATGTGTATTTGTGTGGCCTAATACTTTCTTCCATTTGCTCCTTGCTTGCAAGAAAAGATATCAATATTTTAGATTTTTTTTTTTGAAGAAGGAAATACATATTCACATTTTAATAGTGCTGTATTTAGGACAAACTTGTGCTTTTATTCATAGTAAAAAAATTAAGACGTGAAGTCCCATTTTAAAACGTTTCTTATTAAAAAGTGCTACGTTTGATTATTTTTTTTTATTTTTTCATTTGATTTTTTTTTTTCATTTGGCTTGCTGAATGCCAGAGAATCAGTCAGCATAGAGACTATCTGGAAAGCTTTCCACCTGGCCTCCCATCCGCAGCCCTCAAACCAGGATTGTGTGTCTCTGCTGAAGAGCAGCTTTCTGTAAACTTTTTTTTCTAGAAAGTGAAACTTAATAAAAAGATGTATTGTATTAACAGTCTGTTGGGGCTCCGCACAGCCTTGGGCAAGTGCAAATAATGAAAGGAAAAGAAATCCCATAGTCTGGTATAGAGCTTCACTTTGGGACGCTCCATCCATCTCTGAAGGGCAGCTGAAAATGACACTTTTATTAGCTTTGTCCCATTTCCATTTAATGCTGTCCACTCAGGGGAAAATGACAAGGAGAGGACTAGGGCTGTTGTGATTAAGGTCAAAGAAACCACACAGTAAAACACACACTGTTCTCTGTGTCCATTCTTAAATCAGAGGTTTTATTCTGTGCATTTCTCCCTTTCCTGCTGTGGCTTTTTCTGTTTTCTTTCTGGCTTCTTATCGAGTAGCCTCCTTAATTTTCAGGAGTCGGGGTTTTCCTGCAGACATTTCCACCACTGCTTTTAAAATCTCACTGGTTGCCTTAATTGACCTTTCATCTTGTCTGTCAGCTTTCTTGTCAGGTAGTGTAACTGTAGGTCTGCATGCATACACATAAGCTTTTTCCTTCCTCCTTTTGCTCTAAACTACACAAAAGAAGAAACCCAAGTCAAAATCTCAGAGTCTCAATTATGCTGGCATAAGATTCTTAGTTTATTACCTATAGACACTATGGAGTGTGGTACCCTACTGCTCTGTAGGCCTGTATGTATGGGACTTCAGTAGGTTCACGAGTCTTCAGAGCGTTTGAAGCAAAATAGTCACACTTCTCTTCAGAACATATTTCCTTTATAGAATTTCAGTTACTTACGTGGTGTTAACTAACGTGCGTTTTTCTCCGGGGATGTTAAGGCAAAGCTTTAGAGATGGCCTAGTTTGAAGTCTGGGGTTAATATGAAGCTTCCAGTTTTCTCCTGATGCTGCTGTGGGCTAATACTGCTTCGCTGAAATGAGTCGGTGAAGTCAAAACAGGTAGACGGCTTCTCACGAAGACTGTCCGAGCTGTTCCTAACTCACCCGTACCCAGCCTTCTGCATTAATGCTGACTTCTAGAGTTGCCTACGAGGGTGGCTTGAACTGGGGACCAAAGGCAGAGCAGGAAACAGAGTGGGGGGTGTTGCACATTCCGGAAATACCTAGAAAGCACCCAACGTAATGCGACTCCTTTAAAAAAGCAAAGCCGTATCCTTCCTGTTTCAGCAAATTAAAAATCAAATTCCAAACGTTCTAACTGGAATTTGGTCTGTTGGGGAAAACAGGTTTATTTTTTTTAATCTGGTTTTGCTATTTGATAATTAGAGGAGCCTGCTTTGCAATTTATTACCCACTGTATCGAAGTACCCAGAAATACCAAGATCGCAACCCACAAACGGGAAAATGTTTAAGAGTTGTATTTTTTGGCCTTAGTTTATCCCTTTGCACCCCTGTATTGCAGCGGAGAGGTAAGGGTGTCCATCAGGTTAGAATGCTGTAATACTGAGGAATACCGGATGGTTCCTAGGTGCAATGTACAAAAGTTAAATGCAGCCAAACAGAAGAGTAAAAACTTAATATTAAAGTTCAGATCATATTGATCTTTCCTTTTTTGTTTTCTTTTTCTTTTTAACTATGACTTGAATCAGTTTTGATTCTATTTGTACGTGTTTTCTTGTTCTTAGAAAGCTGCCATTTTCTTTTGCATTTTTCTTTGGCATTACATAGAAAATCTGAGCCTTGGTTTTCAACCCTCTGCAGGTGATTGTAGGGTTAAGATGGCTTTTGGTTTTTGTTTTGTTCTTACATTTCACTTGTCTTGTTGCATGATGGTTAATAGCTGATTTGGAAATGACATTTCTCTCCTAGATTAATTTTGTGTTTGTAAGATGTGCATATTGCTTTGCAGAATAAAAAAGATGAAGTTTATTCTGTTGTCTTTATTTCGACTGCCCAGTTACTGTGGAGGTTTCATAAATTATATGTTACATGGACCATCAGAGGAGATTAGTAGTGAAAGTCCGCAGTGGATTGGCATTTCAAACCCTTTGTGTACCCATGGTGCAGGGAGCACCTTATGTGGACTGTTACGTATAGAATCACGTAGGTTTGAAAAGATCATTGAGTCCGGCCGTAAACCTAACACTGCCACATCCGCCAAGTATCGTGGGGTAGGGAATGTAGCTGGTGCCCAGCGTGAGAAACGCGGAATTTGTGAGCTAGAGCCATCTCTCCTGTTGCTGTTCCTTGATGATGATCGTGCCTTCCACTGCCTCCTCGCTGCAGGTGCTGTGTAACTTCCTCAGCTGAACCGAGACCAGATGCTGAGTGTTTCAGAATGCCTGCAGGTGACGGGAGGTGCTTGGAGGACGTGTATGGATGGCTGCTGAAATCAAGATAGTGTGACTTGTTAAATTCTAGCTCCAGTTACTGGGCAGCTGGAACAAGTTGCACCTGCATGTCTTCAATGCTTGAGAGTAGGAAGAACATACTTCGTTTTGCTCTTGGAAGCTTATTAAAAGCTAGGCACTGTGTGCTTGACAAGTACAAGGTGGCCAGCCTGTCTTGCTCCTCTGAAGAATGGAGTTCAAAGCATCCACATGGTGCCTGTTCAAATCTAGTGGCAAATGGGAACATGGTTTAAAAGCAAATCTGTGACGTATAATTTTTACTGCAGAGAGGGACTCTGAGAATTAGTAGAAAAAAGCTATTTTAATAGAATAGTTTTTATAAATCCCCTTGTATGGCTCTAGGAAACCTGGCTAGTTCTGAAATGTCTGCCCTGAATGAGCATTAACGCTCTGCATTAGCACAGTCTCAACTTTGAATGAGTCTGTCACTATTTTAGTCAGCAAAGCAGTTGTCTTTGGCCTCCGCTGAATCCTGTCCCTCGGCCAGCAAAGAGGAAGAGAAAGGCAGTCGGACACGTATTCACTTGTTTTCTGTTAAATAAACTCTTTCATAACTTGAGCAGCCACTATTTGGCAAGCGCCCAGCTTTGTTCAATGAGTTTTATAGGAGTGCAACTTCCTTGAAGACAATCCTGTTTTCACAGCTCTTGCGGCATCAAGTTACACTTGAGCAAACTTACAGGAGGATCTACAGTGAGTTCCCACTGGGGAGAAAGTACTCGGCAAATCAATATGTGATTGAATTCATTTTGTTCTAAAGTAAAGGTGAGCAGCCTCCTGCCTGGAATATTTCCCAAGCCTCTTACATAGGGAAAGTCGTGCTGTAATTTAGTGCCATAGCCTTAAGTAAGGTTCTCTCAAGGCTCCCCCCTGGCTCTTGATAGCGTGAGCAGCTTAATATTAGGTGTTCCAAGCCGGTGGTACAACGGAGGGGGAAAAGGCTGTTTTGCTGGTATCTCCAGGTGCTGGAAGGGTGGGGTGAGCAGAAGGGATCCATTTGATAACACTGTAATAAGGCTGTTTGCTCATAACGATGATGTTTGTTAACAAACTAAAATAAGGGCAATGAAAAATTATGTAAAGCTTGCTCATCTGGAAAAAATGCACGCGCTGTGTTTGCAATCAGATTACATCTAACGTTAGCAGGCGGCTACAGACTGGGATGGGAAGTACCATCTGCCATCAGCGATGGCATTTCTTTAATCGGGTGCTTTGTGCCAAATATTTTGGTACTACGTGAAAGTATTGCTGAAAATTAGGAACAGCATCTGTCTGCCCACAGCAGCGCCTTCTTTCTGCAAGCAAATTGCTTTAGCCTTCTTTTTAGTTTCAAAGAAACGTTCTCAAAAGTTCGTATGAAGGAGTATGCTGGCAGCTGCTGAAACTGGGATTGTAAATTCTCCTTTTCTCCTCCCTCCAGCTCTAATCAAAATTTTGCTAGTGATGAATTCCCTGGCAGAGTGAGAAAATAAAGCTGTAGCTAAAGGTAGACGCCCATGTTTCTGTTAAACTCTCGCGACTTGTTTGTCTGCCGTTAACCAGCTAACTCAGTGATGTTCAAACTTCTGATTTCTGAGCCCCACAACTGACCTCCTGGAAGATCCCCGAGAAGCCGCACACACACATGAGGTTCCTTTGTGGCATCCAGTGCCTGGGTCTCCTTTCTGTTAGCTTGTACCAACTCTTCAGCGGTAGCCTGGGGACTGACCTTGAGGTGTCTGTTAACCCGGGGTTGAAAACAACTCAGCTGAATAAATAGCAATGCTGAGAAGCGAGGTGCAAGCTTGTTGGATCCGCATCTTCCTTCAGCGCTGATGCCAAGCGGTGTTCCTGCCCCTCCGTGCACCGCACCGGCTCTCGGGAGACCTGGGCTCCTTGCTGTGCCTCGCAGGGTGACTGGGGCAGCTTGCTTTGTGTTTGCAGGGCTCAGTTTCTCCTTTATAAAGGGCTTTTACAGCTCTGCTGAGTGCTATGACCTTTACTGATAGAAGTAACTTATCCTTGGCTAGAAAATACATCCGATTGACTGTGCTGCTACAGGGAGGGGGGGCTACGTGCTCACCTGCAAGGCTGCCTGGCAGAACCAACGTTCCCTATTTACCTTTTGAAGGTGTTTCTTTACAGGATGTTAAAGAAACAGTTGAAAGAAATAGATTTCCTTGTGTTATCTCTATTGTTAGCTCCTTGCAACATGATTCGTGCACCTTGATGAAATAATTAACAACATAAGATTTAATCTGTAGCTACAAAAAAAGAGTAGGGCAATCCATGGACCAGCTTTTTCATTGACCTTATTCATGTTTGTGAATAAAACATTTCACGATACACCAGGTTATCATTTATCCTTTGAAAAGATCCCTTCCGGTAACGACCGCTATCTTCTAGCAAGAGGGGGCTTTACAGCGAGGAGGATGGCAATATCTTCTCTATGGTCTTGGTGTAAATCACACCATGGAGTTGTTTTGTCTGCGGGGAAGCGGTGAGGGCCCAGAAACAACTTCAGCAAGGCGTGTGACTGAAAAGTGCAGGTAAACCCAGTATGTCCTTGTACCCATTTCGCCCCAGAGCCCCATACATACAAAACTGTCATCTTCTAGCTGGCACAAGCGGGTAAGAAACATGACTTTGTGGCCGTAGATGGGGCCGTGGCTGTGTGCATCTCCTCCTCCCAGCAGCTCTCACCACAGCTCAACACCCCGGGCAGGGTTTTCACCCTGAGTTTGATTCTGTTTCCCCTGGCTTCGGACCCTCTCTTTCCTCTGGCAGCAGCGTTTGCTGAGCGGCTGGGGCTGGGTTATTGCCTGCTCTGCTGCCGAGGGGCTCAGGTGAGCGGATTCACCACTTTGCAGAGTGACGAGGACAGGGAATCACGGACAAGGAATCGCATGTACGCCACCGAGGGAGAGCCAGTCGGGTTTTGCTCTGGCACTTCGCTCCAGCCAGGTATGCCGGGAGCCCTGACCCGCACAGCTGGGGAGGGCCGTGGGATGGAGCCTGGTGATTACCCACAGGAGATGCTGATCTCCCCTGATTGCTCCTCAGCCGGGCGGTGGGAGGCTGTGGTTGAAATAGGGCAGCCATCACCCAGCACTCCCTGCTGCTCCCTGGCCAGAGGGGTGACTTGTCTCCCCGGGGGACCCTGGTGAGGTGTTTCAGGCAGCGAATTGATGGTTTGGGTGCGATGGTTCAGCGTGATATGAGTAACTGCTTGGATGTGAGCAGGCTGCGCTGGAGCTACTGGATTCCTCCGGCCCCGGTGAGTCCCTGCCTGTGGGGAGGGCTGTGGTGCGGGGGGCTGCAGGGCTGTCTCCAGCGGTGGAGTGTTTGTGGGGCAAAACTGGGCTTCAGGGTGAGCTCAAAGGGTTTTAGGAGGCCGTGGGCCGAGGACTCGCGACAGGGCTCGGAGCAACGGGGGTGGCCGAACTTGCCACTGACCTTTGAGCCTCACCCTCCTGAAAACCTGGTTGTGTTCATCACGGCTCAAGGAGGGACCGAACAGTTTGCAAATGAAGATTTCCGAGGAAATCCTGAGGGAGATCAGAGCGAGTACATGTGCCCTGGGAGAGCCTGGAAACAAGGAGGCTCCAAGAGCTGATCCGCGTCAGGAAGGGACAGTCTGTAACTCCTGCAAGCAAATACTTTGAAGCACTGGGAGAAACCGACAGCTGCCGGCTGGGGAAGGGGGGCTGCGCCCCGAGGCGGGGCTGTGCGGGGTGAGCCCGGCGGTGGCTCCGCCGGGACGGCGGCTCCGGCGCTGCCGTGGGGCGGGGGCGCAGGGGCGCGGTGGGGCGGGGGCGCGGTGGGGCGGGCCGGCTCTGCCCCTGGGGCGCCGCTAGGGGGCGCCAAGAGCCCGGCCTTGAGCCCGCGCCGCCGGGCCGGGAGCGGGTCCCGGTCTGGGCGCGGGCGTTTGTCCTGGCGTCGGACACACGGACCCCTCTCTGCCTCCGACCCTGCGGGGAAAGGGCAGGAAGGGGGAGGATCAGCTCTGGCAGAGCTATGCGAGGAATAAGCGGCAGAGCGGGGGTATAAGGTGTCCTGAGTCCTGTTCCAGGGCACGCGGGCTGGTGGGGGGCTGCGTGTCTGTTTGTCTGTCCGTGCTGCCGCTCCCCCTGCTCAGCCAGAGCCCCTCGGGGACTCGGGTCAGCAGCAGGGGCTGGTGGCTCTGCCTGGCGCTGTAAGGGCCCTTTTCTTAGTGAAGAGCTCCAGGGACCCCGCAGCCCTCCCGGGGTGTCTGCGACCCCGAAGGGGGGTGGGAGCATCCCTCCCCGGGGAGCCGGGGTCTGCGTCTGTCTGTCTGTCCGGTGTCGTGGCCGCGTCTCCTGAGCGAGCGTTAGGAGCAGTAGCGCAAAGGCAGGCTGCTTCCCTCCTGCCCCCACAAAGACTTCCTTGTCAGATGGTTTGGACCCCCTAAAATAGGGGGGATTCATTTAGGAAGGGCTGGAAAATTGTTTGAACAGCAACAGTTTTCCAGCCCTTTCCCCTGATGTTCCCAAGCGGTCTCTTAGTTCAGGTGCTCATTCGGACTTGGTCAGTGCCCAGGTTTTGTGCAGCGAGCTCAGGTGGAGGAGTGGAGACGGGATTTTTCCGCGAGGTGGACTTTATCTATAGCTTTTCCAGTCAAGGCAGTGCCCCTTGGCATCCCCTCTGGCACCCGGCCCAGCCAAGGTGCTGCTGGGGAAAGGGAGAGCCGGGAGATCTCCCTGTGGGAGAGGTGTTGGCAGCCCACGCACAGAGACCTGCTGGGTTTAGGGTTTAGGGGGGCTCTGGGTGCCAGCCAGGAGCGTGCCCGTGCTGCTCCCCTCCTGCAGCCCTGCTCCCCACCCCGTTCCCGGTGGCCACCGCGCACAGCAGGAGACCACGCTGTCCCAAAACACCTCCCACCTGACAAAATGCCTTGTCTCTTTGTCCCCATCTGTATTTTAAATGAACAACGCACCCAGCCTTAGCACTCAGTAGTAGGCATGTAGTGTGCCCCGAGTAGCATCTGAGGCCACGGATGCACTCTTTTAATTAGAAACAAATCTTTCATGTGACAGAGGCCCTGTAGCGTTCCGAGGGCTGCTTTGTAGGGCTTTTAGGCTGGCTCAAAGCTGGTCCTACAAACTGGTGCTCGCTCCAGGTGAGTGTTGGAGAGAGGTAGCTCCTTGATACATTCGGTGTGGCAGAGACAGATGATACCTTGGCTCAGTTCTGTTCCCACGGGTCCTTCCATGTCTGCGGTTGCTTGGGGAAATGGTTCATTTTTTCCTGGGTCTTACTCCCAGGCAGGGAAAGGGAACAGCAGGAAATTTGTAAGGAATACATTGGGCTTGTGGATCTCCCCTGCTGAAGTCCAGCCTGGTGAGTGGGAGGCTTACTGACCAAAGGTCAAAGCAATTAGACAAGCCTGTTCCTGCTATCGATTAAAGGAGGTATTGCAGAGGATTTGCCTTTCTCTGTTGTGACAGTCATAAACCTCAGCCCCCCAGGTCTGACACTGGTGCTGCCTAACAAGCACAGGGTCTGTCTTAATTCAGAACTAATATCAACAGAGATATCAGGAGGAGAGAGGCGATGTTTCTGCAAAGATGGCTCAAAACCTGCTGGCAGCAAGACATTAGCATCTCTTGACCAGGACCCACCTCCTGTGCCTCACTTTGCTCTGAAGGGAATGAGAATTAGGCACCTAATTGGAGGATTTGAGCTCCCCCGTCTATTTTAAATAAAGCCATGGTCCCTGGGTTTCTGGGCCATGGTGGATGAGGGAACTTTTCTCCTTTCTCCCACCACTTTGGATCTTGCCTGAATGAAGATGCTGTGTGCACGGTTCCCGCTGGCTGTTAGCAAGCGAGGCAAACTCCCGGCAAACCATGCTGCACTCGGTGCTCCGGGAGCACCGCCTGCTTGTAATTATTTATGACACTCCATCGTGCATGAATAAAATGGTTTGTAGGAATACAGGAAGCCTTCATCGCAGGAGATCTCCCAGCAGCGCCTGCCCTGGGCACACCGCTCGCATGAGGATGCTCTGCCATTGCCAGAGCGCTGCAATCTGCCTGGTGTCAATGCAGCCCTTCTGCGGGGGTTACTCTCTCCCCAGCGCTTTGTGTGCAGGAGGGATGTAGACCAACACAAAGCAGTTTTTCAGCAGAAAAGCTCCCTCCACCAACCGGTTGCCCGGGCATGACTGTACATGCGTAAAACAAACAAGTGACTGTAGCGCGGGGGGAAGCCCGTACCCTGGCACACAGGGCAGCCGTCATCTTCTCAAAGCCCGGGCGCAGCTGGAGGCTGGCGTGGATCCTAGTGTCGATTAGAGCAGCTTGAAAGCTGCTGTGTTTGAGCTGACTGGCTGGAGGAAGGAGTCCCTGGGTGTCCAGGGCTTGTTTGGAGCCCAGCGCTGCTGGGACTTGCCTGCTTTTGCTCGGCGGGGGTGGCTGAATGCGCTGGGGCAGATAATGGCCCCCTGGAACGGTCGCCCTGACAAAGTCAAAATACTTAGAGAAGCACTTCTCTGTCGTTGAGAATTGGGATCTGAGCAGATCCGCTGCAAACTGGACGGCTAAGTGTGAGTATGCACTGAATAATACAACCTCAGGTCAATGTGCCAGCTATTGCAGCATCAAGATCTCCCCTCAGGTCATTCGTGGCATCATAGCAGCAGATAGAGTTAAATTTGAGCTAAAGTTCATAGCTGCCCAATAATGAAGCTCACGCTGCCGTCCTGGGATGGGATGGGGAGGACATGGTGATGCTCCCCAGGAGCACACTGAGCAAGGAGGGTGCTTGCAGCCCTGCCGCCGAGGCCGGGGGGCTTCTCCCATTACCTGCTGTCTGCTGCTGGTATCTCCACTAGATTCTCGCAAGCCCTAAGTCCCTTGAGGCTGTCTGGTGCTGTGCTGATCTGGCTGCCGCGTGAATATCTTAACCACCAGATTAGAGCTGAGTAGTCTTTACCCAGGTGTGGGGAGCTTTAACCTTTGGGGGCTTATGGGGATGGTCTGGCCAAGGTTTGCTTGTGGGCATGAGCTGCTGCATATGAACAGGGTTGGTGTTTAAGGTCACGGGCAACAGAAACTTGCCGAAACCAACATTTCTGGTGTTGTTGGATCCTTCCATGTGTGGCTTATAACCTACTTTGAGTGGTAGGTGTGCGACGTGCATTGACCTGCAGGTCAGAAACCGCCGTGACTTGAGAGCTGCTGCTTCCCCGTGTGCTGGTGAGACTTGGAAACGCTCGTGTCCCCGGGTTTTTGTTTGCTGCCATGCTTAGGACAAGATGGTAGTGTGTTTTCTACCGAGAGCATCTCTCAGAGGATCTTCAAAAGCAAAGAGCATCTCTCTTTGTCTCCAGGCATGGCCTGCAGGAGCTTTTAGCACTGAGACAGCTCTGCTGTGGTCTGGAGGAGGAGGCTGGTAAATGGAGTAGGAGCTGCTATGGGTGCTCTCCTTCTGAGCCCCATGGTGTGACCTCAGGAGGGCCAAAAGCTTGTAACTCTTGAGGATAGCACAATGTGTCTGCTATTTTTGGCTGAATTTCCTGAGAGCAGCTTGCAGATGTTCACGTTGTTGGAAGCACGATGTCTCCAGGAGCTGCTGTATCTGCATGGGACAGCCCAAGAAAGCCATCAGCTCTCTGCTGGAGAGGTCTCTCTGGTGGGGTCTGTCTCTTCTGGGGCTTCTTAGTAATACTGGTAACGCTGCTGCCTCCTCCTCCTCCCAGACTTATTTCATGTGACACATGGCTTTGCCCATAAGTGTGCCATTGGTTGCAAAACCAGATGGTACCTTGCTGCCAAAAGATTTTGGGAAACATCCCCCCCACTGCCCTCTCCATGGGGAGAGGGTGCTCTGGGCACCGTTCTGCTCATTTCCCCAAAATAGGTCACTTCCAGCCACAAGCCTCTGCGGTTTTTGCTGTTGTAGAAAGCTGCTGGTAAGACTGCAGCCTTCGGCACGCCTGTGAAGCGAGCCCGTTCCTGGAAATGGGAAACCCTCCATTGAACCGAGTGTCCATCCATCACATCACCCAAGCTTCTCCATGCTGAGCGTTAGTAGGGGTTGCTTTTCCTTCTGGCAAATGAAAGCGTTTGTTTTTTTTGTTTGTTTGTTTTAACCTTCCGGGAGAAGATGCCAAGGATGTGTTAGAGGAGTTTAATTTAATTTCTTGGGCTTCCAGAGGTGCTGAAACCAGAGGGTGAATCACTAACCCATTCCGTGTGGGAAGGCAGGGATCTGTGTTGTGTCAGCACAGACGTCTGTAGACGGGGCGGGGGGAGGTATTTTCGAGACTGACGTAAAGAGAAAGCAAAGCGATTGATTTATTTGCTACCAAAGCCACCGCGGAGAAGAACCCCCTTGGCAGTGCCAGAAAGGTCATTTAATCCAAAAATGTCTTTGCTGTCTCTGGGTTGGTTTGGTGTTTGTGTTTGGGGCTTTTTGCCTTGCTTATCCAGGGGGGTTGTTAACAGTGGGGAGGGATGCTGGTGCGGGGGGTCTTCTTCCGTGCCTGGAGGGATGGGGTGGGAAGTGCTGCGTGTCAGATGGGAGTGGGCAGGTCCACTGGTTTCATTTTGGTGTTTTGGGGGGGCTGTCATAGCTTTGACAAATGCTGATATAGAGCACCTAAGTCAGGATGCCCTGCTGCGATGTAGGACCTGACCAAGACGGTTTCTAAGTTGCAGGCAGTTCCATGCTCTCCGTGGATGGAAGTAGCTCCCTTGGGCTGGCCCTCACCCGCCACAGCCATTCACCGCGACTGTGTTAAAAAAAAACCCCAACAAACAGTAGCACCTCTCACCGTGTACAAACCTCGCCTGTCTCGATGCCTTGGTGCTGAGGGATTGGGTTTGTGTGTGTTTCTATTAAAATTCATGACGCACAATAAAAATTGTGGCGAGACTAACCACTGTTCATGAAGAATTTAAGACTGCTGTTTTTGGTTGGGAAATGCTTTACAGAGCTAGGGGTGCGTTAAGAGGAAGCAGGCTTGAATAAGAAGCATAGCTGTACCTCTGCAGTTTAGGGTTTTAAATAAAAAACAACAAATCAACTCTCCTGCTGTGGCAAAGGTAAGAGCTCGAGTGAACCTGAGAGAGACCCTGACCTTGGCTTCTGGAGACCACCTTGTGCTTCTGCTCCAGTCTGCCTCTTGCTTTGAGTCCTCGTCTGCAAAACAGGGATAAAACCTCTCTGTCCTGATGGTTGAGAAGATAGAAAGACCCCCGGGGTTGGGACAGGATCGATACACCCAGCAGGGAGGAGCGGTGGTGTGAGGCTGCTGTAGTCAGTCTCGCATCTCTGTATCCATGTTTGTTAAATGGGAGGTTGTGTTTTGGAAGGATTTTGTGGGGGTGGCAAGGTTTGTAAGCCTCCCCGGGATGGCCAAGAAGAAAGGCAGGGCTCAGTGCTTCCCGCCGTGCTCTGGGTTAACGCTGCTGGTGCTCGCTGCTCTGTGCTGCCGCTTGAATCCAGAATCAGATGTTCAGAGCCCTCTCTGCAGGAATTCAAAACGCTCCTGGATTATTTCAACAGCGAAGGTTGTAGCAAGAGGGAGAGCTGCAGCATTTAACTTTGATTTGATTTCTCTTTCTTCTTGTGCCTTTTAAGACTTTCAGGCCCATAACTTTCCCTCCCACCCCCTGCGATCCGCCCCGTCGTGTCCATCTGCTCATCCCTTATCTGCAGCTGCCAGACAGCCGGCTTCGCTCCCGTCCTCGGCAGCAGAAATGCGGCTGGTTATGTTGACAGCTGTCTTGATAGCAAGAGCGAGGACAAGAAGGTAACTGAGAGTGGAGGTCTCCCCATGCTTTCATGAGTTTTTCCTTCTGTATGGCTAGGGCATTCCCACAGGACAGCATGGGGAAACCTGGTGTGTCTGTTGCCCATCCTTGGGTTGACCTTCCAATACCAGATGCGCTGCTGGGGCAATGTGTCCAAGCACGGGTTTCCTTCTGAAGGTGTTGTATGGAAATCCAGACTCCATCCCCTGCAAATAGCCTTCGGTGTGATCCAGAGAGACCCGTGCTTGGCTTTCCCCCAGGGATTTGCCTTACGGGTGGGCTTACTCTGGCATTTGGGAGCCTGTATAGCCTTACAAACCTGGGTCTAAAATGTCCAAAAATGTGAACACACATTGGCAAAATTGTTATTTCAGGGGTCTGAGCCAGGGTCACAACCAACTGAAGTTACTTTGAAGAACTTTGGCTCTTCTTTCTGGATGGGGGTGTAGGCTATCCCAGGTCATCTACTGATTTGCCCCCACTTACAAGGAAGGGTGAGGCTGGGAACATCTAGTGCAAGATCTGAGACAGTTGGGTCTTGGGATGTCTCATCCCCTCCTCTAAATAGCAATACTCCTTTGGCTCTCCAAGATTTAACACCCTCATCTTCTTACTGAGGAAAATAAGCTCTTTGCTCAAGAAGTGAGGGCTTTTACCTAGATTAGGGCTGAGAAGACTAAGCAGGGAAGAGTCCTTTGAATTTGGTCTGGACTGCTACCATCTGGCGCTTGGATGAGCTTTGTCTATTCTTTGCTGAATCTTTTTGTGGCTTTGGCTTAATTTGTGCTCGTTATGCTGAAATAAAGTAATAAATCACTGAGTGTCTGAACTGGTTGTCCCAGGGCAAGAGCTTCTCAGCATCCTGGCTGCTCTCACCCCTCTGATGGCAGCTGGTAGTAGCAGAGGCTCTGGGTTGAAGAGCTGTGAAGTGATGGCTGTTATTGCTGTGCTGATGACACGGAGTCCTAAAAATGCTGCTCTGGGCACGGCAGCGTGTTGGCTCTGCAGAAAAGCTCCTCTGCTTGATGGGGTTTGGAGGGTGGCCTCTGCGTTGGGTCTCTGCAGAGGTGTGATGAAGGTCTGATCCATCGGTAGTTGATTTCGGTGATAGTTTTCAATGTTAATTTTGAGAAGTGATGGTGGCTGTTTTAAATGCTCTGAGATTAAGTCCAGTGACTTCATTTAAAAATGTTGCTCTTCTGATCCTATGGTAGTTTCATGCCCGCATTCCTCTTGAATGCGGTATCGCTGAGATGCTGAGCAATGCCACAAAAGGAGCCCTACCGTAAAGGGAAAGTAGATCCACACTTCTCAACACTGTTTCTAAATTTTCCCCAGATTTTAGGTCTAAATTTTGGTTTGTGGCTCATCTGCACAGCTCATCTTTTGCTTTCTAAAGTGCCCTAAACTTTTGATGCTCCCATCTGCAAAGGGAGAGGGCCGTCCACCCGCATCCCCTTCCTCCAGCCCCGTTCTCTTTTTCTGTAAGAAAGCTGCAGTTTCTTTCCTTCTGTTTACCCTCATCAGATGGTTTGTGCTGTTATTTTCTCCTCCTACCTCTGCTTGTCGTGATCAGAAAAATAATCCTGTTTGTGCTGTTGGAAAAAAATGAAATAGAGAGGAGCAGATTTTGGATTTCCCAGGACTGGGTATCACCTGCAGCGTGAAGGTTGAGAGTTGTGCTGCCCTGGCTGTTTCCCTTCCCTTCCTGCCCTTCTGCGTTCCCCCACAGTTGTTTTGTATTTAACATCTTCCTTTTATGAACACATTTTCCATCTGGGCTGGATTATTTAGGCATCCCAAGGAATGTTTTAAGCTGCATCTCCCCTCCCCCTCTTCCCGGGAAACAAATATTTTATGCAAAAGACTTCACCGGCCCCTCTGTACAGTGCTGGTTAATTAATTGCCTCGTGGTGAATGGGGCTGTTGGATAGGGACAAGCCCAGGAGCTGGAGCTGAGTGAGCTCTGGTGGCTGAGCACCCGGGTCTGAGCTTCTCTGCCAGGCTGGAAAAGGGAAAATCCTCGATTCCATCAACTCTTCTGACCCTTTGGGGGTGACCGGGGGAAGAAGGGGAGTGTTCATCAGCGAGGTTAAAATCTGAGCTGTACCCACTGCTGCAGTGACGGGGGTCTTGGGCAACTTGACTGGGAATTAGGGCTGCTTACCTGGGGATGGACTTGGGGACCAGACCGAGGGACCGTCGGGATTTTAATGCCTGAATAAATCCTTTTGATATAATCTAAAATCAGGCTGGTTTCACAAAGCCCTCGGCCGCTCTGCTCCCCCACTGCGGTGGGAGGGGATGGAGGGCCGTGACCCTGCGAGCACTCGGGATTGCTCGGCAAATTCCCCTCTAAACACGGCCGTGTTTTCTGCCAGGGGAGCGCCGAGCGAGTATATCATGCTGGATCAGGTCAGCCTGACTCGCATTACTGTGTTTTGCTGAAATGACCCCAAAACCTTTGAGTATTTCAATGAGACAAAATTGAATCTTGCTGCGGGTGCATTGCATGATGCAAGTTGGGTTTTTATTACCTATTTTATCCTGTGGATGAGGCTTCCCAGCAAGGTCTACCCCTGCACCGCCAGGCAGGTACCTTGTTAGGTCAGCTCGGAAAGAGGCATTGTCCTGGGTTCATCCCTGGATCCCAGCCGGGCCGGGGACCCTCCCCGAGAGGGAGGATGAAGGCAGGAGGAGATGCATTATTAAAGAGAAACACGGGGTAACATTGATGCCAGCTGCCTTGCTTCCAGTCACTTTGTCACAGTAAACCAATAAGAAAATTAGTGTTTCCGAAATGAGAAAGTTTTCCTTGCACAAATGAATGAAAACTTTGATTTATAATTATTATTTTTGAAATATCAACTTTTTACTCCAAGTTGGAAAGAAACCAGTGGTTTAAGCCTCTCTGTGGCCAGGAAGTCTTGGATTTAAGTCAGTTTTACCCCACGCTTGAGAGATTTGAACTGCAAATACAAAAGGCTTCACTTATTCCTTCTCAAAAGAAGGGTCTTTTCAGTTTTACAAATAGAGAAGGTGCCTGAGCTGGATCATAGCATCACTTTGGACTTTGGCAAGGTCCAGATCTGGGTGCAGTCCGTACTGGGGGTATTACTCCTGCTTGGAAAAACACGCCGTGTCACTCTTTCCTCTAAATAGAATCTAATTCTTTTCAGCTTTATTTAACAAAATTAAAATGAGGAGGGTAAAACTGGATTTTGCAGTTAAACTAAGACTAGGCTGTTGTGCTGCGCAGGATGGAGTTTGCTTCTCATAACTGAGAGTTTAAGTCTAAATTTGCTGCTCTTCTGAATGCCCTGGAAACACTTCCTTCATCCCAGATAAAGCCCCCAACGACAGCACAGCTTGCCGAGGACTCATCCAGTCAATGAACGTACACAATCCAAAAGGGAGATGAAATTATGAGGATTTATTTGTTGCCCTTCCCCTCCCATCTGCAATTATTTTTCCTTCCAGGTTCTGTTGAACAGCAGGTAACTGAGCCTAGATTTTTTTTCATTTATTTATTCTTTTAATCCTGAAGAGCTGCATATTTCTAGCCTGCTTGAATTGCAACCCTCAGGTGCCGAGGCTGATGGCAAACCCAGGCTGTAAACTTGCTTTTCCCTGCCCCTTATCAGCAAACGCGCCCAACCCTTGCACCGGCCAAAACGAAAAGACTCCCAACAAGAGGGTTTAAGCAGCTTTGCACAAATAGGATTTGTACCAGTTTGTTTCTGATAAACAACCCCCGAGTTCAGCTCCTCCTACTCAGCCTGAATAGCTCGGGTGGATAGAGGTTATTTTGTTCCTCCCCTAAACAAAAGGCACCGTGAGCTCGGCTGACAGTTTATTGTGCGCATTTGTAAAGGTAACCGGGCTGGCATCGCTCTTCCCTTGCATCTGGCACTGAGATTTGATGGGGGTGAGGCTGCCAAATAGCAGCAACGTGATCTCCGGCGCTGAACTCCGTGTCCTGGAGCAGCAGATGATGCAGGGAGCAGGAGGGTCGGGATGGAGGAGCTCGGGGGCATGCGCGGCTGGGGACGTTGGTGCTCCTGATGTGAGAAACCCTTCAGCTTTGGAAGCCACCGATTCGAATCGGGAATAGGTAGTAATGGCTGGAAAGGCAGTGCCTGTGGTGTGAATGGGCCAGTGAGCTCGGTTTGTGTCCTCGTGGCCCTGTGTTGTCCCCAGAAGCCACCTCAGCCTGTTGCTCGCAGCAGCACATCCATCGCTCCAGGCCAACTCCACCAAAGGGATGTTAATGCTGAGCAGAAATTAGAGAGCAAATAACCGCAGTGCTTAATCCAGAGACACCGGCACGTGCAAAATGGACTTAATAGACTCCCGTAATGACTGATGTCCCCTCTTCCCAAGGCCAAACGTGGTCAGAGTTGGGCTGTGGCAGGGACGGATGGGGTCAGCCTCTCCAAAACATTCATCGTCACTTCGCGGCTGGATGCTGGGAAACATTTGGAAAGCATCAGGAGCATGAGTCAAACTGTCTCGTGGCTCTTGGCTCCAACCAGGCGCTGTGAGCGCTTCTCCCTCGCCGCAGAAATGGCGCGGAGCGGCCGGCTCCTCCAGGAGGGCTGGGCGTCATCCTGGCAAAGCGCTCCCCAAGCCTGGGGCTGGTCCTGGTTGGGGTTTCCCCCTTCCCGGTGCTTCGCCTGTCTCACCAGGCAGCAACCAGCCCTTTGGTTTAGGCTGTGTGCAACAGCCCTTCGCCCCCTCCATCGCTGCCAATGCACCGCGCTCAGCTGGTGATGGATTAACCGCTGGAGCACTGTTAGGCGTTCACATCCCGGTGCGGATCGGGTACCGGAGCCTGGCAGGGGATGCGACTCCAGGGCACGAAGCTGTCTTCAGGAAAAATTCAAGAACACTCTCCCAGAGTTTTGACTCCCAAATCCATATTTGAATTGGCCATTTCCCTGCAGCAAATCTAACAGCACAAAAGGATAATTCTCCATAAAAATGCTCATTGATCTTTTTTTACTGTTAAAGCATCTCCGGGCAATGATTTTTCCCTACAGACCGAAGTGCAGAAAACTGTCCAAGCCTTTTTAATCCTGCTGGAGGGAAAGCAGAGGGTAGTTTTCAAGATGACTCCAGAAAAATATTTGGCAGCTTTAACCTTTTGCTAAACAACTTTTGGACAGTGTGTAAACAGTCTTCTGGTTTTATAAACACAGCATTCAGATTGTTGAGTGGAAAAAAAGCTGAAGCCATCATGTGAAGGGAAGATGTATTGCTTCCGGCAGCTTAAGTATTTTTATATTCTCTCAGGGTAAAGGGTTTGAGTTTGTATTTTGCATGGGAAATCTGGGAGGAGAGAGAGGTGGCACTGGAGGGGGAAAGCACCTGAATCTGGAAAAATATGAGATTATAGAAGTGTTTCTTGACAGCAATCCTCACGCACATTTGATACCTAAGCGTGGGGGGGATGCGGACCGGTCCCTGCTCCCCTCTGCCCTAGAGGGATCGGTTTTGGTGCAAAGGGATGCATCCTCCCAGCACCCATGGGTGTAACGCAGGCAAGCACCTCTACAGGCCATCCCTTTTTATTGAGCAAATGCTTCTGGCAGCTAACAAATATTTTTCTACTCTTCTGATTGGGCTAAATGATTAAACACCAGTGGGGGGGAAAAAAACCCAATACCCAAACCCCCCCAAAACCTAAGGCAGCAAAAACCCCAACAACCCCCACCATGCATTCTCTGGGAGGTGAATATAGCCTTTGCTGGTTTGTTTTTTGGGTTTTTTTAAAGTTAAAAGCCCCGTGAGTGAGCACTGGAGGGACCTTCTCTCGTGCCTCCCCAGGGCAGTGGAGGAGAGGCAGCGGCTGTTGGTGGGATTACGGGGTGATGGCACATTTTGGTGGCCCCCAGCGAGCCCGGCTTTGCGAGGAGAATGGGGCATCCGGAGGTGACATGGTTCGGCTCAGGGTGTTGCATGAAAAATCCCAATTTCCTTCTGCCACAGCAGAACTGCTTGGAAGAGGGTTAGGGTTTGATTTAAACATGAGTTCTTTTCCTCTAAAAACATTTGTGTAGGTACAGTTATTCTAGTGTAATAAAAGTAATAAGGTGTGGTAAATTAATAATTAAAAGAAAGCTTTCCACACGGTGGTTTGGGGATTTTGGCAGCTCTGTGCTCTTGCCTGCAGTAACTTTTTTCACCCTGGTACCCAGGCTCTATCAACTCATCTCTCCTTTCCTCGTCTCTGGCCCTCCTCTAACCATCTCCCGTGGCTTACACCGAAAACGGACGCCAGAGCATCAGGACAGATTGCAAGCAGCAAGGAAGAGGAGGAGGAAGGTGCTTCCCTTTATGCTGCACCGATATTTCTCTGGCTACTCAGGCTGTGTTCTTCCTTGTTTTGGGGAATGAAGACAGGGATATTTTTTTCTTAAATCCTTTTTTTTTTTTTTCTTAAATCCTTTTTACTTGCCTCTCCTAGCTTAAGCCAAACACGGGTAATGAATTCAAAGGTGAATAGAGGAAGTCTTCATCCATTGCCTGGAGGAAACATAAGTGCTTCTGTGTGAGATTCTTTCATTTCTCCTTAAAAACATCTCTCAGTACATGTAATGTTTCTCATCATTCTATTGCCCCATTTATCCTGGAGTTTTGTTCATCTACAATTACATCTTGCAGCATTTCACGAGGCCCTTCAACCCTGTCTCACTGCTGTGCCTTGTCAAAGCTGAATTGAATCAAGCTTAGGATATGGATAGCCTTTTGTTCTTTTAAAATCATATTTTTCAATTTGGCCTTCTTCCCCAGAGATTGCTTATTGAGACTGACTGCTCTCCTCTTGCTGGATTTGGTGGTGTCTTACAGTAAGGCTGCTTTGTTTTTATTTTTAAGTAAGAGACAAAAATCACATTAACTCTGGGATTCCTTTAAATGCCATCTTGAAAATAATATTTCTCATAGTCAGCTTAGTCCTTTCCACATACTGAATCTAACCAACCTGAATCTGATGCTGACATTTAAAATTAATCTTAATCATTCCATCCCTATCAAGAAAAATCAGCGCTGCCTTCCAAAGCAAGAGGGGTTGATGAGAAGCAGAGCTTGGTCCCAGCTCAACCTCTGGTTTGAACTCCTTGAACATTTGGGGAAGGGATGGATGTAGATGAGATGGTTGGTGCTCCGAGTGCTTGCAGTTGCTGTGGCTTTGTTCAGTCCTGCCAAGATCTGGGTTGGGGAAAAGATTTTTGGGGTGATGAAATGGTTAAATGCTGGGGGGGTAACAAGCAAAATGAACAACTGTCCTTGAATTTGGGGGTGTTTCTTAGAGAAACAGTAACTGTGGGGTTTAGACCAAGAGCTGAGCTGCCAAGAAACCCCCCCAAGGCCTGTCAGGTGAGGAAGAAGTCATAAACTCCACGGTGTCACATAGCTGGGTGTCTTGGGTGGAGTACAAGAGCTCTCGAATACAGAAGTGATGGTGGGGATGTCTTGCAAAACACCCATTTATGGAGGTCTACAAGCGTTTTGAGCAATATCCCTCTTTTGAATATCCCATCTTGGACTGTACTTGTCCAGGGTGGATTTTCTAGTTTAGGATGGGAGTTCTGGTCAAAACTGGGGATCAGAGAGGGGTTTTTCTACCTTAGGCAAGCTGCAAAATTAATCTCCCCCATCTAAGCCTGTGAGTACATGGACACAGGGGTTAGTTGCAGCACTTCAGAAAGCACATTGCAAAGGACAACACAAGCAGGCTGGCAAAAGAGAAGTGTGACCAGATAGTGATCTTCCAGTAAAACCAGTCAGTCCTTCCTGGGAGTGGGAAGTTAGTTTTATCCGTGACTAATCCAAAACCAAATGTATATGCGTACATGCGTGCAAAGCGGTTCGGTAGTGGGTACCCACACCCGGGATGTCAGGGAACTGAGGCTGCGTATCTCTGTTTTCAGGTATTTGATGTTGGATCTCCTCCACACCAGTTTATTCCATCAGGTTATTGACTCATGTGGTATGGATGTTCCCTGGCTTCTGCATAATGCATTGGAAAGCTTTAGTTTCATTTTGACGTAGAAGTGAGAACATTCTTAAATCTGAGTTTTGTGGGAGAGGAGAAACGGTTTTCTTCCGTGGTCTCATGACCTGAAGTTATTTCCTTTTGATGCAGTAGACGTTTCTAACACACCCTTAATATTAGATATCATAAGGAGTACGAACAGAGGGCAAAAAAAAAAAAGCGCAAACTCCCTTAGACAAACATCTACCAATTTGCAGTTTGCACACATCTGCACTAAGGAAAAAATGCATATTGGCTGTGGATCGGCTAATGAGTTTAGCAGAATATTTCAGCAGTCAGAGAGCTGCAGAGCGAGCTCCAGCCCGTGGCGAGCTGTGGGGCAGGCTGGCTTCCCAGCACACGAGGGCTGGGGTCATGTTTTTCGGTGCTGGGTGGGCTCGGTTTGTACACAGGTGTTTTGAGCATCTACGGAAAATTGTGTGTGTGCGTGGAAGCTGAGCGTTGCCATGAGGTTGGGTCTGTAGCCAGATGAGATCTTTTTGCCGTTGTAGAAGTAACACCCTGGGACGGAGGATTACTAAGGGATCTGCATGTCTCGTACCATCGAGCCACCAGTGCTGAGCCTGGAGGTTACTCCTGAGTGGTCACGGTGCCTTTGCATCTGCTCACGGGGAGCGTGAATCCAACCCGGCAGCGCTTGGCATTTGCTTTGCATTGGTGTAACAAGAGTACACACCGCACTCTTGTCTTTTTCTTTTGCTGGCTTTGTCCTGGGTGCTATAAATAAGTCTGATCAGGAGCAGCAGATAAACTCTCTGCCCTGCTGACAGAAGTGTCGTAAGTGCAAGGTTGGGTTTTATTTATTTACTTGGGGCCACGGTTGCTGTGCAAAACTGCCTCCGCGGCCAGGATACGGCTCTGCCCAGCTGGGCTCCCCGGGGGCTGACCTCCCCTCTCCCCTGGGGCAGAGGGTGGTGAAGGGAAGAGGGTTTGTAGCTCCCATTCCATTGGGATCCCCAGGGGATGGGTACGGTGGTCCCCCATGAATGTGAAATGGCCCACGGGATGGACCTGAAGAGGTGGCGAGATGTCCATGTCTTCTGGGCACCGTCAGTCCCTGCAGCCTGTGCCAACGCTGCCCCATCTAATGGGGGCTTGTCACAAACAGCCTTTTTTAAGTGGGGAAAAATCAGTTCTGGGCTGGATTTGGCTCTCCACGTGCCTTTAGAAACAAGGCATTTAGCCTGATACAGCCTTAGAAGATCAAATCCTGAACTATCAAAAGTAGTACATTTTCTCCCTGTGCCCCTCAGTGGCTTCTCTCTTTAGACCAGGCTGTGTATCCCAATTTTGCACAGATGAGCAGTTCCCACCAGTGCTGCTTGGTGTGAGCAAGGATGCTGCAAACTGGCCTTGTGCTGTCCCCATGGCCGCCAGGTCTCAGGCGAGCTCAGGAGCGTGCTGCCGGGTGGGTTCGCTCAGCCGACCTGGTGTGAGCATCCTCCTCCCAGCCCAGCCGGGATGGTCATGTCCAAATCCTTTTTTCTGCAGGACGAGCATCCGCGTTGCAAACCACTACCAGAGCCGGTATGGACCAGCATGAAGATTGTAATGGGCACAGGACCCGTGCTTGCTGCTTGCTCCCTGGCAGAGGTGAGGCTTCATGGGACATTTGGGGTCCCGGCCGTCGGCCGGACGGGCTGCAGGTAACTGGTCTCCTGGGCTGGTGGTGTAATAATTTGGCTCTTGGAGTAAGGGAGGTGCGCACTTTTCCCTTCATCCCGGGCGAGATGCGCTGTTTGTCTGGCAACGTCTCCTTGGAAGAGGCCCTGTGGCCATAAATTCTGCAGGAGCCACGGGGAGTGGGGGATCCCAGCCCTGGCAGGGGTTTCTCTTTCTGCTTCTTTTCCATTATTAAATATATTTGTTGGAGAGGTGAACTGACTCGGTCTTGCTGGCTTCTTGCTGTACAACAGACTTACAGATGTATGTAAAGAACAGGCTCCGAGATGAAACTCGGGGACAGGCAGAGGATTTTAGGGCTGGAAGCACCTTGTCTGCCAGCTCCTGTTAGGCAGCGAGTTGTGTGTATCGGCAGGACTGAGTGCGCGGTTGCTGTTCAGGAAAGTGCTGATGATGCTCAGTCGATTCAGGTGGGAAAACTGCCTTATGCAGAATGAATGCACGAAGTGACCAGTCCCATTCCCATCGACTTTGGGGCACAGTATCCAGCTCCAGGTTTGAAATGATGCTCCTCCAATTGGATTTTTGGGCATGGGCCCCATACAGCGTCTTGCAGGGTCCCAACAGCGTTTGATTGTTTAATGTTGTTACGTGTTATCACCCTGCTAATAGCACGAAGAGGACTGATCCTTTTAAAGGGAGGAGGCCGTACCTAGGATGGAGTCTGCAGGGGAAAATGCTGCTGGGGGGGGCCAGGCATCACTTCCCGCTGCCTCCTGTTGACATTGGCAAATTGGCTGCCTCGCTCCGACTTCTCTGGAGAGTTTTACTGCCAGGTGAGGCCTCTGGTTAACAGAAACTTGTGGTTTCTGCAAACCATGTGGCTGCGTGTTTCCTCACGTGACATGACTTGATATGGCTGAACCAGTGAAATGTAGTTTTTAGCGCATGACAGCAGTATGATACACCTTGGGGGGAGACACCGGTGTTTGGTCTGGTTTTGGATCCCGTGCAGCATGGGTCTGTAAACCAGAGCCAAACCCTCGTGAAGACAGTGGGGCTCCGCATGGTTCTTGTGGTCCATGTATAAAAATGCATTACAGTGGTTGGTCTTCAGAGGTTTTGGAACAACTATGTGGGCCTCCAGCAATTTGGCTGTCAAGGAGAGCTGCCTTTTATTCATTGACACCACAGAGTATTTCTAACACAGTTGCAGAATGCCCGCAGAGCATGTTCCCACTGCGGGAGGAGATGCTTTCCCAGCCCGGGCACTGCGCAGTGCAGCGGCTGCCATGGGTCTTCTCCTGCCCTGGCCAAGCAGCGGCTTGGGATTGGATGGAGAGTTTGCGGCATGTCTGTGTTGGAAAGCAGCCCCTTGCATCGGGCGAGGGTCTGAGGCTATTGCTGGGGCCTCGGCAATCCCAAAGCTTATTCCTCCCAGGCATTTCTTGAGCAATCTGCCTCGGGCAGCAGGTGAGCGGTGCCTGTCTGGAAGAGAGTTGTTGGTCATGTTCTTTATCCAAGAGCTTTAATCCTTGTCCTAAGCCCTGCCGGCGGAGTGCTGGAAAGATAAGGAGTGATTGAATATTGGATGGGGAGCTGTGGAAGGAGCAGCGTGGGCAAGGGGCGGTTGCAAGCGCTGGATGAGGGTGGCGGGGGGACCTTGGCTGGGGCAGGGGGTGGCAGGGCACAAGCGGTGACTTCCAGATGGGCACTGGAGCGGCTGCTGATGGGGGGGTGAAGGCGAGGGAGGAGGCCAGGAGGTGCAGGAGCAGCCACGGTTTGGTGTGGCACCGCAGCCGGAGCCGGGAGTCCCGCAGGATCCCCCTGCCCGGTGCCTCATCCCGGGGATGGGCTCGGCGGAGTACCCGAGGGGACAGACGGGGCTGCGTGCGGGGCCCTCCCCGGGTCCGAGCACAGCCCTGCGGGGGACGGGCACGGCCAAGTGCCTGCAGGTCCCTCGGGGTGAGAATACAGCGGGAAACCCCTCCCTGCTCCTCCCCGGGAACCACCACCGGGGATGCCCCACGCTGCCTCCCGGGGGCCACCTGCAGCCCAGCCCCGGTGCACCCCCCCCGCTGCAATCCTGTACAAGCCCGCTGCAGCTCCCCTCCATGCAACGTCCCCCCCGTCCCGTCCCCCCCCCCCAGGTGCAATCCCCAGCGCCGCGGGGCGAGATGCGGCGGCGGAGGAAGGAAGAGCCCCGTCCGGCTCCAGCTTCCTCCGCAAGCCCTGCCTCGGTGCACGGTGCCCGCCCCCGGCCCTCCCCCGGCTCTCCCCGTTGCATGCACCCCGCAGCCGGGCGAGCCGCGCCGCGCCGCCTCCCCGGGGAGCTCCCGCCGCGCAACAGTTGCCCCCAAGTCGTGGCCGCCCCCCCCGCCCGCCCCGGAGAGCCCCCTCGGCACCGGGAGGAGGAGGCGAGGGCTGCTCGGGGGGGGGGGCTGCGCGAAGCCGCCGCCGCCGCTTTGCTCCGCAGGGCTGAGCACTGCCGCTCTCATCGCTCCGCTGCCGCCGCCGCCGCCCGGGGCCGGGAGAAGGAGCTCCTCGGATCCCGGCTTCTCGCCTCCCCGCAGCCATGGAGCGGGGCGGCGGGGCCGCGGCGCGGCTCCTCTCCGCCGGGCGCAGCCGTCCTCTCCTCCGCCTGCGGGAGCGGAGCAGCTCCGCCGCCGGGCACCGGCCCCCCTGCTAGGCTCCCGGGGGGCGCCGAGCCCCATCCCGCACCCCCTGAACCCCTTGTGCACCCCCTGAACTCCTCGTGCATCCCCCCAACCCCTTGTGCATCCCTTTGTGCATCCCCCCCAACCTCCTGTGCACCCCCAAACCCCTTGTGCATCTCCCCCACCCCTTTGTGCATCCCCCTGTGCACCCCCAAACCCCTTGTGCATCCCCCTGTGCACCCCCAAACCCCTTGTGCATCCCCTCCATCCCCTTGTGCATCCCCCTGTGCACCCCCAAACCCCTTGTGCATCTCCCCCATCCCCTTGTGCATCCCCCTGTGCACCCCCAAACCCCTTGTGCATCTCCCCCATCCCTTTGTGCATCCCCCTGTGCACCCCCAAACCCCTTGTGCACCCCCCTTCTGTGGCTTCCAGCCCTAAGCCCCCCCTTGCATGCAGCCCCAGGGCTGCAGGAGCAGGGGCCACACGCCATGGGCACCAAGCAGACCAAGGGTTGCCAGCCGGGCAGCGCTGGGGAGAGCCCCCCGGCCCACCACCGCAAGAAAGTACCCCCCAGAGAAAGGGGGGACTTCCTCGCCTCCCTCATGGTGAAGTCCGGCGAGAAGTTTGGGAAGGGTGGTGGCAGCGGCTTGCCCCCTTACCACCGGCGGATCTGCATGATCCAGGACATGCTGGTGCTGGTGAAGCAGGGGAAGCAGGAGGAGGCCACCGAGCTGCTGAGGCACCTGCGGCAGGTGAGGATGGGCAGGTTTCTCCCGGGGGGCTGCCTGCTTGCGGTGGGGAAAAGGTAGTCTAGGAGCAAAACACATCCCGGTTTTGAAAGCCTGCTAGCAAAGAGGGGGGCACGCTGGGTTTTTGCGGGTCTAACTCTCGTGGCGTAGTTTTGGGGAAGTGGCTGAGGAGCTGCAGGGTGGTCATGGTGCTGGAGATGGGAAAATAACCCCAGGGAGGTGCTGTGCATTGTCTGCAGCGAGGAACCCTGCCGGGTGCATTTTTCTTCTTCCCTTCATCGCCTGCGTTGATAGCTCTGGGGTTTGCAGTATGCGCAGCCCACTCAAGGAGGTTCCCCCTCAACTTTCCAAAAGTTTGGTGTTTAAAGCAGATCTGTAAAAGCGCTGAGGCAATTTGAGCTAGCAGCTTTTGAGAATCGGCTCTTTTCTTCCCGGCTCAGAAATACCAAGAGTTGGCGGCTTCGCTTTTTATCTTGTTCTTTTTGACGCACAATCTGTTGGTGGAGTTTTGGTGGTGTTGACTGGGGCTTGTAGAAATCAGCGTGCGAGGCACTGTGCGAGAGCGGGGAATTAATTGTACGGAGCTCGAGACCTTTCCCCTTGAAAGTCTGTTTGAGCTGGGCATTAGCTGAGAAGAAACACTACGGAAAGTTGCTGTGAGCAAACAGAAAGGCAGCTGAGGAGCGCTGCTCTGTACCCAGCACATCAGCATTTAACCTTTTCTACTGATAGACCCTGATAAAAAGACCGAAGTGCTGGGTATTTTCAAGGCTCTGGGGTACCCAGGGCTTTGAAAAACAGCAAGTTTTCCATGCAAACTGAAAACAGACCTGTCTTCAAGCTGGATTTTTCTCCCAAGGAGCCCGCGAGGCACCCGGCTGTTCGGCGCAACCAGTTCTACCACCCGGGGAAAAGTCGCTCAGATCTTTGCTGGGCATCGGGTGCTGCTTTCTCGCCCCGTAGATCGGCTCTGTGTCAGCCTGTCCATGTGAGAACAGCTGGGCCAGCGTCTCGCGGTTTTCTTCTTGATCTTGGTTTTTTTGCATTTTTTTTCCCCATTTTCTGGTCCTATTCACTTTTTAGCAAGTGGATGTGTTGTTTGGGGCATGTCCGTCACCCCCCACCCCCCCGAGCGGCAGACTTCCATTGACCCCGTCGGCCAGCGTCCTTCTGCCTGGCCGGTTTACGGGACTTGGGACTATCTTTGGAGCAGTCCAGCTGAGAAATCCGAACAGCTTCGTATGTGTTTGCGTTCCTTTATAGAAAGCTCTCGCAACTTACTCCCAACCTCAAGATAAGGTGCTTTTTCCAAGATGAGCGTGCCCCCTCCCCGGGAGTCAGGGGTACGACTCTTTGGGACAATGACCTCTCCATGCGGGATCTGTGAGGCCGCAGTGGGTCAAACCCATGGCTGGGGAAAACCCCGTGGGGCAGAAGTGGCTGTGAGTTGGGCAGCAGATCTGTGCCAAAATGTTGCACCCTCTCAGCCCCGCCAACGCTTTTTTGTCGCACCGGCAGCCCATTGGAGCTGGCAGAAAGGCAGGTGCTAATTTTAGAAGGTGTTTATATCAGGCACCCCCCAAAAAAAAAAATCTCAGTGCCTGTGAAGTACCGTGAGCGGCTCCCAAGTTCTCTCTGGCTTCAGATACTGTTTTTTCTCAGCGATGCTCTGGTCTCTCCTCTCCCTCCCCGCGGGCTGGCCGTGCAGGGCGTGAGGGAGCTGGGATGTGTCGCAGCGTCTGCCCCAGTGACAAATCTGACTGTGGGGGCATCCCATCACCTGACTACGGGGGAAAAAAAGCTAGAAATTAATTTTAAAAGGTGGGGGAAGCGAAGAACCTGTTACAGTCAGATAAGTCTTTGTGAGTGAGTGTTTCTGAAGAGCTTGCTCTGATAAAATATATCTTAGAGTGTCAAAATAGGGAACACTTTGTCCTAGATACTATAATAGACTCGAAGCACATTTTTAATGAGACGGTATTATTCCTTGCCTCTGGGTAGCGAATGTGGGATGCCCCACTGAACAAATTCCGATTGCTGGGGTTTTTGAAGGGCTGCCTTTTGGGAGATGGTGTTTTGGGAGATGGTGTTTTGGGAGTGCATCGGTGGCTACCAGGGATGCTCTGTTCGCTCCCAAGGATCTGGGGCTGTGAGGCAGTGGGAGTCTTCCAGAGCTGAGCTCTTGCTGTGTCCCAGCCTGAAAATGCGGATATGGGGGGAAGGATCCATGCAGAGAGGGATCGACGGGTGGGGCAGAGACCTCTTCTCATGAGCTATTAATAGGGCATCCACCGCAGCTGGTCTGCGGTGTTGGTTGGTCTGTGTAGTTGCTAACGTGACATGCGATGATGCTGCTGCAAAACTGGGGGTTTTGAGCAAACCTAGTGCCCTGGTGCCCAGGTCTCAGTTTTGTTTAGTCTTTTTATTTTTTGAAAAGCCCGGCCATTTAGGTCACTGGGAGCCTTTCCGCTGACTTCACCAGGTTCTGACGCCAGCCCAGCGTGCTAGCGAGGGGGTAGGTGACAGCATCCCCACAGTTTGGAGGTGCTCCATCCTTTTTTTCGAGCGGGATGAGCGTGTTGCCAGACCTGAGGCTGACCAGCTTTTCAGCTTTTCCTCGACATAATGTCCTGCCCGACCCACCCTCTGCAAGACGAGGTTCGGGGGCCTTCTCCCACCTGCCAGGGCCCCCACAAAAGCTGTGTTTGGTAACCAGCCAAAGGGCAGGGCAGCAAGGCCGTATTTTAAACACGCCGGAGCATGGGCAGGTCCACGCTGGCACCAACGTCCAGCATGGCCTTTTGCATTTCACCAATTTCATCCATCCTGCTCCCCTCCCCTGAAATGGGAGTGATGCTGTTTTCTTTACAGGCTCTCGTAAACTTTAATTCATGTTTCCAAGAATGCTTGGAGGTTGCAAACAACTACAAAAGCGCCGAGATACAAAGTGGAGTACTTTTTGTTTAAAAAGGTAAAAAAATGTGAACAGCAGACGGACTTCTTTGCTTCGAGGCTGCTCCTCAGAGAGGTCAGAAGCGGTCTCCGGTGCGGAGGCAATTCGATTCCACTGCCTGCCCTCAAAATAACACTTATGTTATTGTTGCGTGCAAGGGCTGGCAGCAGCCGTTAGAAAGGGTACGTGCTCCTTTGGCCCAGCCAGCCTAATTTAACGACAGGTTCTTTAGCTAGAGATACCGGTTGCTCTTTCCCTCTGCTCTGGTAACGCTGTCAACTGCCCGGAGCCCAAACCCCACGCTGCGAAATTAAAATCCCCTCCCCGCTGCCCTCCTTGGATGAGGTGCGTTTTCCCGTAAGCCATCCTCACCAATGCGGCACGTAGGATGCTTTTTGCAGTTCAATGCATTGGGGGATAAGTGGAAATACACTGAAATACTTCACATTTTATTGAGGCCAGAGTGTGGGGTTGCAAGAACCTTGCTAGTCACCTGGATGGAGCCGGTTGCCTTTCATGGAACTAATCCTTGCGCTGAATAACTTTGAATTCTTTTTCTCTGCTATAAAGGGACTTCCTGGATTTACCTGTTGGCATCTTCTCTGCTTTCCTGCAAGGAGCTGCTGTAGGGCCTCACCCTAAGAGAGGGTGAAAACTGAATTAATTAAGGGTGTCCAGCACTTGGAGAAACCTGGACCCTGTACCCCGACCCTGCCGGCTGTCACGGCTGGGAGAATTGTGGCTCCTCTGTGCCGATAAACTGCCGTGCTCGTTTCCACCGGTTGCAGAATAGGCTGGGCTTTAATATTATCTAGTGTATCACTTTTTTTTTTTAAACTTTTTTTTTTGACACACTCTTGAGTTTCAGTAGTTAAAGCAGCCAAGTGCTGTCAGTATATTAAATTCTGGGAGTGTCTCCTGCTGGGGAGAGGATTTGTAAAACAAAGCATGTTTTCCTCCTCTCTGCTGCCAAACGGATCGTTTTCCCAAGTGAAATAGTGAGGCGCTTCCCAGCACATTACGTTTCACTCGAAGAATTTGCCATTGGTTCTGGCTCAATGTGGAGTTTGTGCTGGCCTGTTGCTGCTGCTCCGGCGGAGCTGGGCTGGTGGGAGAGGGGAGGGGGAGGAGGAGGAGGAGGAGGAGGCATCCACCGTCTCTGGGCATCACCTGCACGGGGCAGGGGGTATGCAACAGTTCCAGGAATTAAAACCAAAAAAAAAAGGGAAAAAGAGGGCAAATTATAATAATAAAACCTCCTGGCGCTGAAGATGGCCAGAAGCCAAATGGCAAGGTCCAAGGCGCAGCAAAGCTTTATGACATGTAAGGTGGCTTCTCTGCTCGCGCCAGCCTCGTCTGGGCGGTGGCGGGGTGGAAGGGCAGGGCAGAGGGGTCAGTGCCCCGAACGGGGGCAAAGACACCGCAATAACTCCGATTTGCAAGAAGGGGCTGGGGGCAAACGTGCTCTGATGCCCGCCGAGCCGCGCAGACCCTGCGCCCGCAGTGCAGGCAGCCGCCTCTTTGCCACGGGCAGCCTGCGATCCCCGTGGTCTACCCCCCAAACACATCCCTGCCGTAGGTGCAGGCGTCCCCCTGCCCCGGCCCAGGCCAGCCCCTGGGTTTTGCAGCCAGCGGTTGCGGGGAGCAAGGCACGACGTGTCCCGACGTCCGCCCCGCTGGGTCGGCGATTAAATGCCTGCTACTTCTGAGCAGCTGCCTGGTGCCGTGGGGACTGCGTGGCACAGGGATGCTTTGTTAATTAAATGATGAATATCTCCATCGGAAGAGGAGGCCTGGCCAGGGGGAATAGTTTTAAAAAAAATTTTAAAATGGCTAATGTAGAGACAGTTCACTTCGGGCTTCTGTGGCCTTCTCCCTGCTACACCAGGGCAAAGGGCTGCACGGCAGAATTAAAAAGCAATTCTTAGGGGCAATCCTTCTGCTTAATCAACATTGGTAAGTGCATTAAATGGCAGCTGATGTAGATGGAGGGCTATTTATCCCAGTTGTCCCTGTGATTTATATCGCACCTATCCCTATTTTCTTCCCCCAGTTGCCCCAGCACTTGGGATTTTGCACTTCCCGGGGAGGCAGGAGCTGCCGGCGAGAGTTTGGTGCAGGGCTGTGAAAGGCAGCGAGCCACAGCCGACGGCCGGGGCAGCCCATGAGGGAGCAATGAGACATCAAAAGGTTGGCAGCCTTTCTGGGGAGGGTAAGCACTGCTTCTGGAGCTCTCGAGGGTGCTCAGAGGTGCTGAGATGGGGAGGAGAAGGTTTACCCCAGTTCAGACCAGCGTTATACCTGGGTGGGCTAGAAAAGCAGTCACCTGTGAAGATGCGTTTGTCCCCTTGGTGTAACTTTGTGCGCTCGGTAAAAGCTCCTGAACTATTTCATGGCCCAATATCAGCCTGGTCTGCGTGTTATGCAGCGTGCACCTTCACGGCACATGCTGTGGGTCGGGGTGCTTTCAGGGTTATTTATATCCCCAGACTGCACTTATGAGATGGAGATGCTGTTGCGTAGTAGATCCCCATCGAGGTGGATCTGTTGTCAGGCAAGTTTGTGATGATTGCGGTGTCTCTGGCAGCTCATCAGGATGAAGGGGATGTTTTTCGGTGCCGCCTTGTCTCGGATTCAAACTTTCTCCCCGAAGGATGCTGGCCCCGGCTTTGCACCAGCCTCGAAGCACGCGCTTCAGCCCTGGCGATGCCAAAACCGCTTAAACGTTCCTCCTCAGCCGTGCGGCTGGACGTGCATATGGACGTCTAGAGCAGACCTTGGGGAGCACTGTGGTCTGGTTGATACGACGCAGCTTGGCCGCAGCCTGCGGGTGCCTTGTAGCTGGGTTGTGCCCCTCTGTGCTCGCTCTCAGCCCTGCATGCGCCAGCCGTGGGGCATCATCCCCACGGAGACCATCCGGTAGCCCCCGGGATGCTGGAGGACCTTCAGCATCGTTTCCACCACACGAGCAAAGGCCTGGACCCTCCTCCTGAGCGCTAAGCCCAGCCGATGCATCAGAGGTGTCTGGGGCTGGAGTTTCTCAGCTCCCCGCAGCCTGCGAGCTGCTGGCAGGAGGGCAGGGATGAAGAGGTTTGCAGCATCGCGCTTGGATTTTTGCAAGCCGGAGCCCCCGGGGACAGCGAGCGGGGACCGAGGCCGGGTGCTCTGCCTGCAGCGGTGGAAGTTGGGTAACCCGGCGGGGCGGCGTTGGGATTGGTACTCGTTTCCTCTGGTTTGGGTTGCTGATGAAACCACCAGCGCTCCCCACAGTTATTTTTAACCCTTAGGCTGCTGGAGGCGTTGACAGCAAATGACCGTGCCTGGCGGTGGTGGGGTGGTTTCTGCCCCAAATGGGTGTCTCTGGTCTCCTCGCTGTGCTCGCAAACCCTGCCCAGGTGCAAGCTGCTCTCTTGCAGCGTCCTTTCTCCGCTTGCTTCCCATCCTGGCTCCTTCTGCTCTTTTTCCTTTCCCCGTGGGATTTGGATTCGCAGGTGGATGTGTGTTGGCTTGGCATCCGAGCAGCCTGGTTTTAATTAACCCCTGGAAGTTGGCTGCTGCCGCTGCTCCTCCTAAGGAGAATGTGTCTTTGGGGGATGCTGAGATGCAGGGAGGGGGGGAAAGTCAGGCAGCGCTGAGGAGGGCAGAGGTGGTACGTGCTTGGCACTGTAGGTGCCATCCCCTGAGTCCCCATGCTCCCCATGCCTGCAGCAGCAATGCTCACCCTGCTGCTGGCATGGAGCAGAGCGGGTTTTATCTGCTAACAGGGATGTCCCCCCTGGGATTGGGGAATCACACGCATAAGAAATCAGTGTTGCTAGTGGATGCATTCATGCAATACACACAATGCACCCAGGCAGGCCCTGCTTGCTGCGGAGACAGCACTGAGCGGGGCTGAGCGGGGCTGAGAACCATCTTCATATATCCATTTGCATCTGAGAGGCGTGTCCTGGACTATCTCCCTCTATGGCCAGTTTTCCAAGGGTCTCCAGCTCAGCCTTTTCCCCATCCCAGCTGCTGGAAGTGCTGCTGGCTCGGAGGGCTGCGTGCCCGGGGAAGGTGGTGGCTCCCACGCGTGCCATAGCTCAGGATCTGGGAGGTGATGCAGTGAGAGGGTGACTCGTCTGAAAGGGTCAGAGATGCAACTGCTGGGTCAGACCTTGGGTTCCTTCCTCTGGGTCTGCAGAGCCGGGCTGGGTTAGGCTGGGCCGGGCTGTCTGCTGCTGCCCAGGGGCAGTGGGCAGGCGGCTGCTCCTGAAGGGAGGAGGAGGTACCCTCTCCGGAGCCAGAAATCTCCAAGCTGGGAGAGGTTAATGGTTGCGGTTGGCAAGCCAGCCCCTATTCAGCACTCTATCTGTTTATATAATAGCAGGAACGTGTCTTTTTTTTCTCCCTAGGCTGCTGCTGCATCTTTCACATCCGATGTGAAACGCAGGCAGCTCGGGGCTCCAGCCCTCAGACAGGCTGGCATGCACTTTTTTTTTTTCCTTTTTCTCTTTATCTTGCTTCAAAATGTGAAACCCCTGTGCCTGAGGATGTCTTCTCTCTCGCCAGCGTACGGGTGTGACGGCTGTGCGGGGAGAGACCCCCCTGCAGATCCCGGCGCTGGGCCCTGCGCTGTGATGGTGTGCCTGGGTGTGCAGGGGGTCTCGGCGGGCAGGGGTACAGGGGAATGCACTTGAAATTCAGTATATTGTGGTTTCTTGAAAGCTTTAGATCAATAATAGTATTCCATGTGTTGGGGGGGTTGGTGACAGTGGCCTCCTCTTAGGTAAGGGAGGTGGTTATATATTAATATTCATTTCAGTCTCGTACAAAGAGATACGGGATTTTTTTAGCATTTAACTTCTGCAGGTCCCAGCCAAATGCCTAACGTGATTTAGTGCTTAATTCTCTTTCTCTCGTTTGTGTATCTCAGCTGCCTCCTCCAAATTTTGGAGAAAAGACCACCGAGTGGTAAATTTAATCTTGCCTCTACAAACAAAAGCAAATTGTCCTTTCCGTTCCTCCCCAAGCAGAAGGCTTTAGCTCCAATTACTCCTGGCTCTGACCTTGCTGCTTTGCGAGCAGGAGCTGCTTCGAGCTTTCCAGCTTTTTCAGATCTTTCCAAGACTCTCTACCTTTCAGGCTTTGTGTCTTTCAAAGTCAACGACACTTTCTTTGTGTGAGGGTTTGAACGCACGGCATCGCCAGCTCGAGGGAGAGCCTCGGACACAGAGCCGACGGGAGATACCTCCTTCCTCATGCCTTTGGGTATCTCAGTGGGTATCCCATTCCTTAGGGCCTCTTTATATCTTCCTAGAGGCCTGGCTCTCTTGCCATTGCAGAGCAGGACTCAGGTTTGATATCGGTGGAGGAATTTCTTTACGAGAGGTCTCTGGGTTTTGCGTGGAGCCTGTGCATCCTTGTTGGCCCACGGAGGGTTTCCTTGAGGTCTGCTATCTGCAGGCAGTGGATCGGGCTGCTGCTTTCAGTCCTTTAATGTCCCCTTTGCCTTTGAGGTTGGTTTCTGGGAAATAGCAGCAGCGTTTCCAGGGCTGCTTCGCTGCAGACCTGCTCCTGCTTCCCACTGCCGCTGCTCCGTCCGCCCATCCCTGCGAGGTTTTGCAACGTTTGTGGGTGTGCTTATGGGGCGCAGGGGATTGCATTCGCATGTTGCACAAGAGATCATTTCTAAGGCACTGTCCCGAAACTTCTGATAGTAATTGAGCTGAAATGAATGTTAATTAATTAAAGAGCCCAATCAACCAGCCTGCGCTCTGAGCAGGACCCTCGGGTGCAGGGGATGGGTGGGTGTGTTTTCTTGGAGGACGGGGAAGCGTGTGCTGGGTTTCTCAGATCCTTGCTTTACGTTTAGCTACAGAAAAGGAGAAAACGAACGCTAGCTGGGAAAGCAAAAGTATGCCGGGTTAGAAAAGGTGAGCCACCAGCGTGGGCCGTAGGGTGCAGAGCAGTTCGGCCGAGCTGGGGGGACGGGGCAAGCGCTGGCCGCTGCATTCCGCCGGCCGGGGGGACGCTGTGGCACCCACTGGGGATGGGACCACCAGCTACGTGGGAGGTGAAGCACCATTTTGTAAACCTCAGCACGCAAAGCACGCCAAGGCGAATGAGTGCCGTCTGTCCCTTCCTCCCCCTCCGAAGCTTGGAAAACACTACGTTAAAAAACAACAATAACACCTTTAATGGTTCTCATACCTTCATTGCCCGCAGGCAGCAGCTCTTCTTGGTGCAAAGGCAGAGATTCCCCATGTTTGTGTAACGGAAGGGTACGGGGCTTTAAGGAAATCTGTGCCTGTAAGCCCCTGGTCCCGTGGCTGGGTACCACGCTGGGAAACACTCCCAGAGCTGACTCCTCCTCTGTCTCTGGGGATGCTTAAACTGAGCCCACTCGGGGGATGGCTGGGAGCTGGCGAACAATTAATTGCTATCTCGTTCTGCAGAGCTGTTCCTTCGCCCCCATCCTCCCCAAGGCCAGGCAGATCTTGGCACAACAGTTAAATCCCAGCGGGGGAAAGCAAAATCTGCTGAGGAAGGAGAGCAGATGTGCCCTTTTTGCAGTCTATGGTGGGAAATGGTTGTTTTAGCCGGAGACGTGCTGAGGGTTTTCGCTGGGACACCTCTCTCTCCATCCCCACCCTGCCTGCAGAGCCGGTCCCACGGAGCACGGTGCCTGTGGTGGGGACTGGTACCATCTCTCAGACCGTGGTTTGGGGGACCCCCACCTCCAGCGGGAAGTGGAAAGCAAGAGGTTGGGGGTCCTGTGAGATGGCAAGTGTGGGGGCAAGAGCTTCAGGTTGTACCTGAGGGGTGCAAACCCCAAAAGGTAGAGGAGGACACTGGGGCAGAGCCCCAGCTCCCATACACAAGGGATGTGTTTACCCGCTGCAGCGTCTGCCATGGGTTTTGGTCATGTTGGATAAGCCCCAGGCCCTGGTCCAGCCTGAGCTCAGCGAAATCAGGATGGCAAAGCACAAATCTCTGCAGAAGCAGGACTCAAACCTGCCCAAACAGCCCGTCCTTGACGGTCCCTTCTCTGAAGGTCCCTGTTGACCCATGGTGGCACATAGAGCTAACAAAGCTTTCGTTCATTCTGGCGTTCCTTCATATATTTCCATGTATCCCATCTATTTGGATACAGCTCTCCCTGCTCCAGGATTGGAAGAAGGAGGGATTTGGGGGGAATCTCGCTCCCGATGGCTGCTGTGGGCTTCCTGGGTGAAGGCAGAAAGTGTGAAGCAATTTGGGATGCGAGTGCGAATGACCTACATCCATGGTGGTGACCGCAGCCAAAATCAGCAAGGAGGGAATCTTGATTTAAGCAGCCTTTTTTTGTGGGTAGGATTCTTTTTTTTTGGTCATTCTGTAAGAAAGAGGATGTTTTCCTGTTTGGTTGTAAAAGGCCGATTCTGCTTGGTGTAATCGGATACTTCCTTTTCTGAGCAAGGAGCCTGGTGTATTCGTGGGCATTTATTTAGGCAGCTGTACAGCTGGATGATTAGGTTTGTATGTTTTTATTCTGGTGGGAAATGGTGAATTTTGGGTTTACACGATTGATTTATTTTTTTGTATTTCTGACTCAAGTTACATGGAGATGAAAACGAGTTTAAAATGCAGAAAACTAGTATTTTAATGTTATTTGATCAGTTAATAAACTCAAAATATGCTGGATATGTAGGGCAGACGAAGTAAACGTCTCAAAACACATTTTACATTTAAAACTAGTTGATTCATTAACTAGAGTATTAACTGTACATAATGAGTTACACTTCTGGTCACCATAATTAGCGATCTTGGCCCCTCAGGTTGCAGTTTTACTTGCAGATTGGAAAACACCCATTTCTCCTTTGTAATCCTGATTTGTTCATTGACTTGTTGAAGTTAGGTGTTGAGTTGGACTAGGTGAATCAACTGATGTGAAGGTGTTCTCTTTGTCCTTGTGAGATCTGGGAGAATCCCACCCCCGTAGCTGCCGTACCTTGCTCACCCCCAGTTTGGAGGCATCTGCCAAGGTGGATCCTCGCAGAAGCATCCAAATTCCCTGGTGCCAGACAGGGAAGTTACTATGAAAGTCTTCAAGAAAGATTTTACTTTCCAAGCTTTTTCCCTCTGAGCCAAGTACAAAATACCTCTGACCAGATCCCAACCCAGAACAGCCTCCGCTCTATCTAATGGTTAAAAATCTTATGCTGTAAATAAAAACACACAAGCATGGGATAAAACATGGGAAAGACTTAATTTCTTCCCTTAACCCCCAAAACCTCCTGACTTTCCTTCAGTGATATATTCCTGTAAGATGGGGGCAAGGTTCCCTGTGGTGTAAATAGCAGCGCTGGTTGAGTCTTGGCTGGGAAGATGGGAGGCTTTTGAAGCACCCTGCAAAAAGTGGAGTTAATTTGCCCCAGTTGATGGTCTCATCCATTACCTTCCCAATCAGCGTCCCATTTTTCTGAGGGTGTTTTGAGACGAAACCCTCATCTCGGCAATTCCCTTCCTCTGGCTGCCTGGCAGCCTCTCGTACAGCAGACAAAATCAATGTATTACGTGTGCCATTACCAACCTGTCAGGCTGTATAATGGGACTTACAGACTGCCTGCCCGGCACGCAGCGCGGAGGGCTGCGATTTATGCAGCTGGTCTGAACAGCGGGCTGCGCTCGATAGCATTGGAGGGGAATTAAGGGCGTTCAGCACGGTCCTGTTTATCGCAGGTACGGAGCCGTGCCTGCCGCCCTCGCCTCCTGTTCTCGCCATCGCCGAGCGTGAGGCTGTGCTTTTCACCCTCGCTTCAGATTACAAGTGTAGCTCTTAACCAAATACCTAAGTGCCCTTAAAAACACTGAGCATCACCAGCGTGGGTGATGCAAACAGGGTCCCTCCACATCTCTGCGGTGTTACTTGCGGCGGGGCTGCGATGTCTGTGTTGTGATGGGCTTGGGAAAGACCCCGACCCAAGTGAGCGCTTGATGGACATAGGTGAAAGCCCTATTTCTGCCCAAAATGAGAGGCAGCAGTGTGTCGAATGCACCGTGGCCGGTGCTGTTCATAGCAGGGTGGTGTAGCTAGGGACTTGCTAGTGCAAGCACACTTTAAGTACTCAGCCGAGTTATTTCACTGCTTTGGCTTAAGCAGGGGAAAAAGGTGTCTGTGTGCACAACATCTGCTTTCTGACATCTCCTTTTTGAGTATAAAAATTCAGCCCTTTCCATGGGTGAATGCCAGAAGAGACATTTCTTCTCTCTTGTTGCTTTAGGATGAGGGTGTCAGCAGCTCTGAGAGCTGCTGGGACTCCGGCTTGTCCCAGCTTTTAGGATGCATACATCTCTGTAAACCTCCTGGGTGCGTCGTAAGCAACGTGAGACTGTGTGTGTATGCAGCATCTGGCACAGCGGATCCCTGCTCCCACATGGGGACCGGCTGCTGTGACTGTACCACAAGTTAACTTCCCAATACGTGGCACTGGTCAGTAAGTGGATAGGCTGAACTGCAAAAAACAAACAGCATGGATGCTCTTTCTGACCTTCTGCACGCACGGCTTGGGGCTGGTTGGTCTTCCCTCTGTTTTCCTTCCCACCCTGTTGCTGTCCAGAGAAGGAGGGTGGAGAATTTGGCACGGTGCAGGTGACAGGGTCAGCCCGTCTGCACCAGCGCAAGGTTTGGCTCCGGTGAACCGCTCCATCCCTGTTCAAACAGTTCTCTGATGAGATTAACTCCCTAAAACGTGGTAAGAAGTCTCTGCTTGGGATGCTTTCATCTCTTGCCCATCGGCTGTTATTCTACACCAACACAAAGAAATTAAATAAGCTAAACTACTCTCCTGCAAGCCATTTTTTAAAAATTCTCTTTTAGTGTTGCCGTATCATGTAAATCCACTGTATTTTCTGGAAAGACTCATGTTTGCTTATGTGACCTTCTTTTGGAGGAGACAGTGCCGGAGCAAAAATATGGAAGCCTGAAGTAATCCCAAAGGCAAGGATAAAGAGCCATTCCTGCAGGTTTAGGTAATTTTCTAGTGCTGCCTCCGTTGATTGCAGAAGGATGCGAATGACATCTTGCTGCTGAGCACCACGTGCAAAGTCCTGGTGGGACCCAACGCTGACCAAGCTCCACCTCTGGATACGTTATCTGTGACTGACCCGTCCACGAGCCGGCGGGGTGCCGCAGGGCTGATTTGCAGCTCGGGCGCTCCAGACCATGCCGCTAGTTAAACTGAAAGGAACTGTCTCCAGAGAGAGTTGCATAAAGCAAAAGAAAGAGTTGGGAGAAGGAAAAGTTGGGTTTGCGGTTGGGTTCTGGAGTAGGACCTGAGCTTCTGCCATGTGTGTTTGCACAATGTATGCGTGGAGGCATGCTTTTTTGGCCTGACCCAGGTTTTACTGTTGCGGCAGCTAAACGTAGAACAGAGGCAGTGATATGGAGGGAGCAAGCAGCAGCAGGACCGTGGCACGTGGGGAGAGATGTGGCTTCACTGCCCGATGCTGGTGGGCTGTGCTCAGCCCTGAGCGGAGGTCAGGAGAAAGCCCCTGGGAAACGAAAAGGGGCTGGTTTGTGGGTGAGGTCAGCTTGGCCAAAGGGTTAGCAAGGGCTGAGTGCTAACAGGTGAAGAGCGACGGCGTATTGCCCTTGGGAAGCAGGCAGATGGGGTCTCGTGGCTCCTCTCTTGCAGTAGCTGGGCACCTCGCAGTCTTTGCCTTCATCACCCCTCCGAAACCCACGTAATGGGAGAAGGCATCTGTCCTACTCACTTAGGAGAGGGAATGGAGGGGCGGACAGGCTGAGCATCCTCCTGGTAAAGGGGAAGGGGAGCATCCTCTGGAGCAGGGGAAGTCCCAAGAATAGGGACAGCAATGTCTGGAGGTGGCAGAGCCACAACAAGAGCTCAGGGCAGCTGCTTTTTATCTCTTTTTGAACATGCATGTCGGGAAAGATAAGGGGAGAAAAAAGGAAAGCGATAATGCAAATTGAGTCTGCTTGTCAGCCTGCTGGCCCTCAGAAGCAGGTTTTTCCGACCTTTTCTACTTGTCAGTGGTGATTTTGGATCAGCGTGTGGCATCTTCAGAGAGAAACAAGTGTTTTTTCTTCTTGTTTAATGTCTTGCAAAAGGAGTCTTTCCTTCAAGCATGACTCTCTGGCGTTTCTTGGGGGGGAATAAGGTCCCAAGACTCATTTGGTGTTATTCTGTGTCAAATGCCACCCCAGCCCATTGCAAATGCTGTGGTTTACCCACATCTCATGTGTGTGAGGCTGTAGGTGTCTGGTTCACCATGGGCCAGTTGCTTCTACACTTGGAAGCCAGCCCAATGACTGTATTAGTCACGTCTCAGTGCTGTCGTGATATTGAAATCAGCTGTTTCATGGCCAACTGAGGAATTTCAGCCCAGGGTTGTGGATGTCTCGGTGGGACTGGAGCAGGGAAGGAAAAGCTCGGCTCGCTGGCGGACGGGCTGCGCAATGAGCTCATCCTGGCTTTGCTCTTGCTCAGCTCATGGTCTTGCATCAGGTTTCAGCGATTATTCAGCCCTGCAGTTGTATCTGGAAAGCAGTATTATGAAGTTGATCCTGCATTCTGAAAGCTTCTAGAGTTCTTCATCCTCTGCTGTTAACTTCAGGAGAAATTGGTGGTCAAAAATATTAGTGTTGGCTATTTTGAAGTTGGAAAATAAATGTTCCTGGCTTGTAATGCCGGAGCTGTGGTGGGAGTTTCAAGCCAAAGACTTTGTTCTAGCACCTGTGGAAATACTCTTTGGCCATAGCATTTCATGGGGTCTAGTTTAGTTTTCCCAGCAAGGCTCAACCACCCGCGGAGAAGGACGAGGGATTAGCAGGGTACTCTGTTACCACCAGCATTTCAGGCCTCTGCTTCTGGCTGGGGATGCTTCCTGGCATGGTGTCACATTGTAAGGAAATAGGGAAATAGCCCAGAGCATGGAGACAGAGGCTTTCCTTGCTGGGCGCTTTGCTGATGTTCCTCCAAGGTTTGTGTAAGGGGAGGTTTTGGCTGTCCCCGCAGACTACATGAGCAGAACTCATAGGCAAGTTTCCCAGGCGCAAAAACTGCTCCAGAAATTGGCTCCTTGTAGCGAACAAGCAAAACCCAGCGTGAGCCATGGGGATGCCTGCCCCGGAGGCTGGTGTGTGTTGGACCCCGCTGGTGTGGGCAGCAGTGCTGGGGGTCAACAGCCGGGTCTGGGGGGTGAAATTCAAAAGGATGCTGGGAATTACTGGAGGAGGAAGGATCTGCAGTAGGGTAAACAAAGGAAAAGCCAACAGCAGGTACTGATAATGACCTAAAGCCATTAGGGATAGGACGGAGGGGCTGATCTGACTTGCCAGCCATGTGTTGAGGGAGAGATCAGCCCATGCTTCTGCTGGATCACTGTGGTGGAGGATGTAGTTTCTCTAACGTGCTGCCTGAAGATGCCAGTGTGCAGCTGACAGCCTGGACCTTGCAGGGCTGGAGGTGACAAGAGCCAGCCCATCGGTGACCTGCGCCTTGGTGCCGGAGGTGCAGGCTACAGGTCTTGGGCAACGTCAGCCATTTGGAGCTGGGATGGCTGCTCTGCTTCAGGAGATGCAGCTGAAGGGTTTATCTGGGGGTCAGTTGAAGAAAGATGTGCTTGAAATAACACTTCTGCTTAGTGCCCATCCACTTCAGGGAGACCTTAACACTTGAGTCCAGTTCAGTGTGGTTTTGGGGGCTTTGCCAGGTTGGGACAAGGTAGTGAGGAAGGCTGGGTAGGCAACGTGTTAACTGAAAAGTTGCTTTGCTTCTCTGTGGATGAAGACTGCAGAGTGTTAAGATGAAGGACCTGAGGGTTGCCCTGACCTGCTAACATGCTGGATGCTACAAGCCTTCATCCCAGAACCACCCTGTGGAGGTTTATGTCAGCATCTTCGTTGGAAGCTCAGGCTCTTCTATCTGAAAGAAAACCAGTGCCAAAAATCAGAGGGAAGCACCAGCTGTTCTTTCATCCTTTGGTCCCTCACTGTTGCTCTCCAAGAAGAAAACCCCAGGAGCCTCTCGGGCACCTCCATCCCTCCGTGGAAGCTCCTGCTTTGGCTGGTTCCAGACAGGATATCTAATGGTTGAGTCAGTGGTGCTTGTTCTGTGCAAACAGTGACTCTTTGCTGGTGCAAAGGCTCTACCTTCCTAATGGGGGAACCCATTTGTGTGGAGCTGGGTATTTGGGAGATGCAGCTCAGCCCCAGGCAGAGGAGGAGGCGGCATGGTGGTGTATGGGGCACTGCGGACCTCACTTGGTGTAGCTCAGTGGAGCACCATGAGCCACAGCTCACTGCCAGCCCCACTTTCTTCTTGCATCTTGGCCTCTCTGACCATGCTAAACTTGTGAGAACCAACCGTGCAAGCCCAGGCTTTTATCCTGAGCACCAGGGCATGGAGCTCAGCCGTGCTCCCATGGGCGTGAAAACACAGAATAGGAGCTGACACAGAAATCGTGGGTTCCAGGGTAAACGTCTTCGAGAGCTGCCTTCTGCCTTGTTAATGGGACTGACTGGTGGTCCTCCTGGTCCTTGGCTCGGACCTGAGCGGTGGAGGTTGGGTAGAAGCCGCTGATGGAAGGGAACTCCTAATCAGGTTGGGAGCGATGAGAAGCAAAAGCCTGTACCAAAATCTGCACTGCATCAGCTAGAAGTGCACGCACGCTGCGTGACTCAGCAGTGGAAGCAGCAGGTTTTCGATGAAGCTGTCTCCTGCAAAGTGAGCTTAAGCCGTGGTTATTATCACGCACAAGTGTCGGCTAATAGCATGCCATCATCTGCTGGGCATTGCACCGGCACAAATCCATCACGCGCTGAATTTCCTTTGCAGAAGCTTCCTGGGCAAAGGTGTGTTTTCTGTCTAGGTCATCCTGAGTTCATTTGGCACACGCTGCCAGCAGCTTTGCTGGGAAATGGAATGTCAACAAGAGCAGCTTAATGGCCCTGACTGTCAAACAAAGCAGAAATATTCTAATTTTTAAGGGGGAGGGGGGCAGACTTTGACACCTTTTATCGCTCAGTGAGATGTACTGCTGCCTGTCCGAGCAGGAGGCAGCTCCCGGGCGGGCAGGAGGGGATGTGCTTGCTTCTCCCTGCCGCCCCCCAACCTGCCTGGCTTAGGGGTGCTGCTGTGGGTTTGGGGGTGCAGAGAGCACCTCTTCCTCCTTGTAAAGGACCCAGAGCCTGCAAACGGGGCAAGAAGCATGCAGCACAGCAGAGAGGCTGTTTATTTTCCGTGTCTGTTCAGCACCCCTAATGAAACAGGGATGAATTTCTCTTCTTGGCCAAGTACAGGGGCTCTCTGGCCACGTGCGGGTTAATCTGTCGCATCCCAGACAGCCCCTGGGGCTCGGAGGAGAGAGGCCAGCAGCCACCACCCTCAAGCCCTTCTGCATCGATGTGTGGTGAAACGAAGAGGAGGATCTTAATAGCACTTACTGGAAATGTTTGCTGGCAAGTTAGTGCACTGGCTCTCAAAGGGCAGAGCGCTTCTCGGACCAGCCCAGCCTTAAAATTGTCTGCGCCTCCTGGGATCTCGTTGCCTGCTTTTGTGCTAAATGCTCTTCTGGTGATCTCTTAAGCGGCATTTCGCTCTGGCGAGCTGACGGCTGCGGTGTGTCCTGGCCGTTGTTTCTCAGGTTGTACCCTTGTGGTGCCGTGAAGGGACTGGGGTGGAGAGGGCAGTGGAGGAGAGAGGTTTTGCCTAGCAAAAACCTGCATTAAGTGCTCTGCTAATCAAAGCCCTTTGGCTTCAGTGGGACTTAAACATGTGCTTGTAGTTAATCAGGTATTTAAGTGGTTTTCTAACTTGGCAAGCGTGAGATGAGATATCCCAGAGGAGAAGGAGGAAAGCAGAACTGTGGCCTCCCAACTAAAGGTGTTTGCAAATGTGGACGTTAAAGGCAGAAAGCAGCAGTGTGTGAGTCTGGGGAGGGGGGGTTAACTTGCTGGGACTCAGTTTCTCTGGTTTGTTCAGGGGAAGACTCTGCATACCCCACAGGGGCTTTCAGGCATCAAAGATGAGAAGGGCAGCGGTTAAGTGAAAGAGGAGACGAGCTGGGATCGACGTGTCGTGGTAAATGCATCTGAGCCTGCAGTGGAGGACAGAGAAAAGGTCCCACCGGCAGCTGATCAGGGACCTCCCGGAGAGGAGGGCTCTGCCAGGCGCCCAGGGCGAGACCAGAGGGGCTTGAGGAGGGATTTTGAGGGAAATCATCTCCCCTCGCACCGTCAAAAGCTGCTGAGCGTGAGGCGCTCGACAGCTGTGCGGTAGAGCTGCGCAGGAGAGGCTAATGCAGTGCCTCGCTTGCGGCTGCTCGGGGCTGTAGGAAATACTTTCCCTTCCCTCCCTGATTTCACCCCGGAGGGACTAAGCGTGGTTCTCAGGATTAATTCGGTAAGCTCACACTGCCCCGGGGCTGGGGACCAGGCTTTTCAAAATATGGGGGGAGCTGCCCGCATCATCAGGTACCTTTGCACCGCTATAGATCTGCTCAGTTTTCCATCATTTTCTCCTCCATCTTGCTGCTGGGGAAGCTGAAGAAAAGAGAAATTAAGTTATTTGCCCAAGACTCTGCAGCAATTCAGCAGCTAACGTGGAGAGCCCCGACTCCTGCCGCTGATAACGAACGGGGTTGGGTGGACCTCCCCAAAACCAGAGTAACTCCATCATTTGTGAGACTTAGGGAGTCTTCGACCTTCTCCTTCCCCTGTGAAAAATTGGGAAAGTCACTTAATATCTGCCTGAAAGCAGAAGGAAGAGGTGGGGACAGCAGGTAGCAGCTCTCCATGGCTCCTGCCCTACCTCTCTATTTGGTGTCAGCTCTGACACCTTTGCAGTATCTTTTTATGCAGATGTGGAGCTCAGCAGTGATCGATTGGAGTATCACAGGCAAAGCAGTGCCAGTGGGAAACCCTCACAGTGATGGATGTTGGTGCCAGGCATCCTTTGGGGCTTCAGCTGTACAGCCGTGCCGTGCCTTGCTGGATGCAGCCTTAGCTCTCGCGCTACATATCACCTTGGCATCACATACTTTTAGGCACAGCTCCTGCAAAAAAGGCAGTCTGTTGTCATCCTCTAATTAGGGGGATAGCTCGCCGGCTCGGCGCCGTGGGTATCTTTGTGCAAAAGCGTGTGTGGTGGGTGTTTAATAAAACTGCTTCTGAACCGCCTGCTGTCGGTGTCTGGAGAGAAACGAGGCGCAAGCTCCAAGTCTAATTCATGAAATGGGATTGCTGAGGAGTTTGTCCCTTCCCTGCGCTGCTCAGACAATCCCTGCCCCTCGCGTGGCTTTTGGGAACACGTTGGATGGTAACCATGGGTGTGCATCTCCATTCAGCGATGGAAGTCTTTTTTATTTTTTTTAATAATCACAAGGACACGATGGCACATAATATATCCTTTTCCCTTTTTTTCAGGTGAGGTTAGGAGTGCCAACCCTCTGTGTTAAATAACATCCTTCCTGATTTCTGCTACCTGCTGCAACCGCTTCGGGCACACTTTTAGCCGGTTTTCTTGCTGGGTATTTTTTCTGGGGCCGTTCATTCCTGGTGCTGGCTGCATCCCGCTGCAGGAGAAACAGACCCCGCCAAGCTCTTCAGGTGGCCTGGGCTGGTCTTGAATATGTCTCCATATAAATACACAGTATTGTAGTTCACCGTGATTATTATGTGAAACATAGATTATTCTGGCATACAAGTGTGTTATGTATTGATTTGCCATTACTTTGAATCCCATTACATGAATCTGCTTTATTAATGGATTTTGTCCATGCTTGAGATTAACTGTGATGCTGGATTTGCAAATGAAAGAATTGAAATTCATGTTGTCCATATTAATTACTTGTGTGATGCTGGCTTTCTTGGCAAGCTGTTAGAAGCTGTGGAAACCTTTATTTTTGTTCCATTCCCGTTGCTCTGGCTTAAGTAAGAAAATGAGTTTGATGCTGTGGGATTTGTTTGTTTTGCTCCTTTGCTGGAAACCTCTTTTAACTGTTGAGAAGGTACCAAGTGTAGAACGAGGCTTCATCCTTGGTGTGGAATAGGCTGTTGTTAACTCAGGATAGGCCTTAATGCAGAAAGGGGGAGGGAGGTTTTATTTCAATGTCAAGTTCAACCCTATTTTCTCATCTCTTGCTTTGGGCTAAAATCTATCTGTATCTTGTTCCCGCTAAGGATTTACAGTGCAAAATCTCTAATATGTGTCTTCTTGCAGCAATACGTAGCCAGACTCTTGCGTTAAGCGCAGCAAGGTAGCTGCAAAGAGTAACTCCAGTCTACTTGCTGGCAGAAGACCAATGATATACCTGGACTTCGGATGTCCGTGTGCCTGCAAACCAAGACTGAGAAGACCTGTTGTGGATCAGGGAATCAAGACTGCTCCTTCAGCCGCTTTCAGGTGGTTGACGCTTAGGTCTGGCCAACGTGGAGAAGCCAGTGCAGTTCGTTTGGTGCACGTTTGGGCGGGGGGAAGAGAAGACGACAGAACTCTGTTTTTGGGAGGAATGAGGTAGGGCGTGAAGCCTCGGGGCAGCGGCAGGACCAACATGGGGTGCCTGGGGAAGGCCACTGGGGCTGTGCGCATTGCAGGACATGGATGTGCTCCTGTTTCTCCCGCGGGATGCACCCATGGGTGCCTGCATAAAGGACAGGGTGCTCAGGCTAAGACAGGAGAGGAGCATACCCATTGCCTTGCCTACACCCATTGCCTTGCCTACTGGGGCATGGTTTTGGCTACGGCAAAACATGCCACCTTCTGATTCAGCCATGTGTTTGGTTTCTGGAGGTAGCGATGGCAGCCCAAGAGCGCGGCAGTGCATAGGAGACGTATTTGGTGTGCTTTGGGTGGTGCTGGTGGTGCACGTTGTGGTGTCTGGCTCTTCCCTTGCTGCAATCTATCCGGACCCGTTTCTATCCCTGCTTTCCTCCCACCCAGGCTCCTGCAGTGGTATAAATGGCACAAAAAAAGGCTTGACATGGTTTTATTGGAGTCAGCTGCAATTTGTTCATTTAAATGATCTTTTTGTAACGTTCACATTATTCTGTGGCGGGCAGTTTAAAGAGTTAATTGAATATTTCTCTCTCTCAAAGATGTCTTAAATTACTTCCCTTGAATAACCTACTCTGGAAAAGAGCTGTGTTGAGGAGTCATTTGATGCTTATTTTTACTAACACCTGTATCAATAAGATCTTAGGCTTTATTCTAGCACCTCTCTGCTTTGAAGGATCCCAAAGCAATTGTCGAAGCATTTGTATAGTCTTCCACCACCGAAATTCAATCCCTTTGAAGTAGAGCTTAGGATTCATTGAGCGGTAACAATACGTCCCTCCATAGCTAATGCAATAATAATCAACCCAGGGCTTGGAAGTGAAACCAGGTTTTAGATAGCAGTTATTGGATTGCAAACTCTTATTGTATGTGCAGTAACGGATTGATTTCTTTTGGGTGCTGGGGGGATCCGGGAGGCTTCCTGGTGATACGGTAACATCATTATCAACGCTGCAGGTTCAGCGTGATGTGTCTGGGAATTTCAGTACTTGGGGATGATGTGGGAGTGTTTTTGAGCAGCTCACATAGCTGCCTGCGTGCAGCTATGTGCTTGGCAGAGCTGTACATCAAAACAAAACCCCCGTATCAGATAGGTGTGGGTAATCCCCATCTCAGCATTTTTGGCAGCACTGCTAACACAGACCTGATTGATCCCCCCAAATTATCAAGTTTCTTTTTCCATCATTGGATTGCAACAGCTCTCCTTGTTGAGGAGAGGAGGGGAGATTGTCAGAAAGCAGCATTTTGAATGGGTAGAAAAGCAAATGTGCCTTTTCGACCATGACTTGCAATTCCTTCTGTACTTGGCTGTATTGGGATCGCCTTCTCCTGGGAGCAGCTGGTTACGCTGCACTCAGAGAGGGCTTTTCACCCGGCGGGCGGGACTGCACGGTCATACATCAGAGGGAGACCTGTGCTGACCTCCTCCTGAAATCTCTCATGGTGGCAGCTGCTGGAAACAGGAGATGGGGCTCAAGTGGGCCAAGGCAATAAATCCTGCTTTCCCGCTAACCGGAGGCTGGTTCAACAGAATTAATGCCAGAGCTGGGCAGCTCATGCTGTGTTGTGTTAATCTGTGAAGTGAGGGCAACTTGGAGAAAGTGGCTGAATTAGAGCAGGGAAGAGTGAAAGGTGAGGACTCCCATTCTCTCATGTTTTCTGCTGGAAAAGAAGGTGGTTCCCAGTGCAGGGCCGGGTGAGGCTGGCTTTCTGGCAGGCTTATCTTGGGTGTCCATCACATCAGCCACACCTCAGCTCTGGGAAAACCCAGCTGCTCCCAGTGTCCTCCTTGAGGTCCCAGCTGGGCAACCCTGACGGCAGCTGTGGACCATCTGGCCCAGCTGCAGACCCTCTGTCCTCCTGTCCATCCATCCGCTGCCATGCAGGGTGTACCGCAGCCAAGTCCTGGTCCTTCCCTTGCTGGGGTCTCTTCCTTCCCCTGACACCGATTTCCCAAAACTTACAGGACCTTAATTACCTTTGAGACTTTTGCCCCTTTCCTATAGTTGAATGAGACTGGCCAACACACAGAGTTACTTGGGGAAGGACAGAGGGGTGGAAGGATGGACAGACAGCACAGTCGCTCAAGCCTTTTTGCCTGTTTGATTCATTATTAAGGTTGGGCCATCTGAGTTCAGATTTTTGGACTCGCTTCTTAGCGTATCCCTTAGCAGAGATATTTGCAGGGATGGGTAAAGCAAGGGTGTTTGGCTCATTACTGTTAGTGCACTGCAGTACATGCAGGTGGGGGATAAGGAGCAGATTGCACGAAGTGCTTGTAGACTCGATGTTGCTCCAAGAACTCTCATCAATTGTAGCGTGTGTGGGGAGAGTCGTCTGTAATTTCAAACAGGGAAAGACGTGTGATTGTGAATGCTGCTCTTGTATTGGGAATTGTTCGCTTATTATGTGCCCAGACACTGGGGCCGCCTCCAACAGACAGTGGAAATTATGAAGACAAGTGATTCCTCCCCATCTGACAGTGTCATCTTCTATTTGTAAACCTCTTCCCCTTTCCTGCAAGGATCTCAGTTCTGCCTTTTTTTTGTTTTGTTGTTCCCATAAATACTCATTATAAAGATATCTCTGTGTGTGTGTATTTAGTGCATGTGAACACAACATGGTACAATATCTGCATGCACAAATAAAAGTCTTCAGTGCCCATAAGGCATCTACTGTCACCTTCCAAGGACAAGAGTTGTTTGAGCTCCCGGTTACCTCTAACAAAACAGTGGGGGCCTAAAGCAAGACTTAAAAAGGTAACTAGTGTTGATGGATGATCAGCTGCAAAACAGATGGGGCTGTTCTTTGGCTGGGTGAGTGGGTACGAAAGCCATGCAGAGCTCTGTGCTCGCTGTGCTGGAAAACAAAGGTGAGAACAGTACGAGTGGGATTTTCCTGCTCCAGTTGCCTAAACATTAAATGTCTAGGATAAGCTAATTAGAGGGGCTTTTCTTGGTGGATAACTGAGAGAGACAGCCACATCCAGAGACTGACTCAGCCCAGCTGCCTTAAAATAGGATGAATCACCATCTTCATATGAATTGACAGTAGACTGAGCTTAAGTGACAAGCCTGGATCCTTACCTGACGGGAGATGAGATGCATCTGTAAGTCTGTCTTCTGACAGAGATCTCAGAGACTTTTGCAAGGGAAAATAAGTATTTTTTTGCACATGGGGTGGCAGGGGGGTGAGATGCGTAACCTTCATGCTGGGGATCAGCCACTGACCCATGCTGGGGCAGGAGTCCCTGTGCAACCACTACTGCCTTTACTGGTCAAAGGCACTAGTCACAGAGCAAAAAGAATGATAAACTGAAGTTCTGCTTCTGACCTGTGGCTTGGATGCTCCGGTTGGCATCTGGGTTGCTCCAGCAAGCTCTTTGAGCAGACACATGAGGATGGAAATGACAGATGCTTGATTAAATTTGTCATATTTCCTTTTAATGCTTCACCACGGAGTTGTTAATGGGAGTTCCAGCAGCAAGAGCAGAGTCAACAGGGTGGGTGTCTGGCAGGGTCGATGCATTAACCTTTTCCTTTGGATTTTAGCCACGTGATGTGGTGGGCTCTGGGTGGATTTGGCTAGCAGGAGGTGAGGAGGCTGTGAGAATGGCCCTTTGGTGTTTCCACTCAGCTGTCGGCAAACTGGAGAGATCGGTGTTTGCTCACAGCCTCCTCCATGTCTTGCCCTTAGGCCTGTGGCTTTTTCTGCCCCCGTCTTTCCTTTGCAGAAGGAGAACCATGGGGGATCGCTCTCCCTGGGAGTGTTTTGGTGCAGAGCAAAAGAGGTTCTTGTGCCTTGGGGATGAGTCTGCTGGGAGGTTGCTGCTGTCACCCATCCGTCTGGGGAGCAGGAGGAAGAAGTGACAAGTCCCACCAGAAGCCATCTGGTGCAGGCTCTGCCTGGCCAGCAGGATCCTGGCTTGGGGCTGGAGCCCCGGATTGATGCACCGGGTTGGATGGGAAACCGGGACGTGGGCAGCTCCTGCTGGTTTAGAAGGGATGAGTGAATAATATTTTGTGAGCTTAAGATGAACGCTTGTGTTAAAGGCAGTGATGGATCTAAATTTTTTCAATTGTTCAAAGGAAGGCCTGGAGTCACCTTCCCCAAGTAGTGTTTCCAAGCTTTTTCTATACTGGGATCCCACTGTAAATCAATATGGGATGGGTAGCCAAAGCTATCTATTCTCATTAAATATCCACAGGCGCTTTCCTGAAGAAGTCTGTTAGCTGTGGTCTGGCCAAACTCCAGTTGGGGTAATTGCATTTGCCTCGGAGTTTAAAATAAACGCAGCGCATTCTTCTGCAAATCTCTTATTCACAGTTGTTTATTATCTGGATGGCGGCATCGTATCTCTGCCCATTAATCCTTCTTTCCAAGTTTCTATAATTCCAGCCTCCTGGAGGGGGTTCAAGCTGCCGCCATTAATTATTCGAGTCAATCTGCCAGGGAAATGTTTACTTCTTCTGTGAAACATTGACTCTTTTCCCTAACTGCACCCTCACTTGAGGCTTGAATGAGCAATCGTTGGTTCCAAACCAATGTTTACTCTCTTAAACAGAAAATATCCCACATATTTAAACTCTGTTTTTGCACCTTTCTGGTGGATTGGACATAGAAATTTGCAGTAGCAATTACTGGTTTGTGTGGAGGTTCCCAGGGTGCCTTCTGTGATGCCCCATCTAGACGTACTGGTCCCACCACCGACTGCCTGGTCACAGCCGAGCCATGCGTGGCTGCTCACCGCTGCCTGCCCTCTTCAAAGGTGCAAACTTGGATATCTTTGCATTGCCAAGGTCTGTTTTTTCCCAAAAGCTGTTGGAACGTCATTACCTTTCAGATGGTTTACTTCTCTCTCAACCTGTGAAATTGGTTCCTGTGTTAAAAAGCTGTTTGGGGAAGAGAAGGAGATGGATGGACAGCATGACTATCTCAGCCTTGTTTCCTTAAGACACCCAGTTAAGAATAAAGCTGTTTATAGCATGTGTAAAACCCCTTATTGCGATGTATAAATGGATGGTTTACAGGGGGTGTATGCAGATGACCAAAGCTGTTGGGCTGCAATAAATGCACCAGGCAGATAATCTTTCCAGCAATGCAATTCTGCATTGCTTGGTCTTATCTCATAGGAAAGTAAAGCAGCACCAAACTTATTAGCTGTGAAGCAAATGCCGGAGGGCTCATCACGTGCAAAACAGGTGGAGGCTGATTCTAGACGCCGTGGCCGATTGCAGCTGGCAAATCCATCAATAGCAAGTTTTACAGTGGCTTGCTAACCTCATAAGTCAACCAGACATCGGAGGATTTGTGATGGAGTCAAACATCCTAAGGATCAAAGGCAAGAAATATTTTGTTTGCTTCTTTTCAAGGGGGGACTTCACAAGGCATGGGGGTAGAGCAGCTAAATATGGCCTCCATCAAGAAAAACAACCCCGTCGCCTTTGAGCAACCCACACTGTGCTCGCTGTTGAGTCACATCTCACATGCCTGTCTCTCTGAGCTGACCTTACTCACTGCATTGCTAATGCTCACCTCATGAAATCATTTTTCCCAGATAAGCTGCTGCAGATGATTGATTGCCCACAATATTAATCCTTCTCTTCCTTCATGCCCGACCCTTGTTTATAATACCAATCTCTCTGCTTGGTAATTCGTTATGCTGCCCTGGCTATTAGTGGAGATAAGAAACAGTTTTGGAAGAGGTGCTGGCCAAAATAGCAGCCATCAGGATATTTATGAGCAGCCGTGATTGCAGGAGCTCGGGGTGATATTTTACACAGTAACCTCATTTGGGCAGCCAGTAACTGCATTCGCTCTGTGTTAATGAAAGCAGCAACAGCATAACCTGCTTCGTCGTATGACTTCTCACATGGACCTGCTGAATTTTCCTCTAATTGCAATTCAATTTGCAGTGATAAATAGTTTAATAAACTAAAATGGGATTCAATTCCGTTGTTTATGGCTCCTTGTGGCTTCGGGGAGTATTACACGATGCTGCGTCTCATGGAAACGCAACTTGGAGCTTCCAAAGCCGGTTGCTCAACTGGTAGCTGTTGTCATACTGCAATTTTTGACAGGCAGCACAAGGAGAATAACAAGTAATTTTGCCTGACACTAAGGAAAGATAAGCTGGCGGTACAGCTCCCAAATGCCTTGCTTGCATTTATTTTTCCTTTTTTGCTGGGAAAACGGCATTGCTTGGTAACGTTGGCCTGGGGAAGTCAATGGTGAGCTCTTAGTTTGGGCTGTTTTTTGGGTGGAAGGGATGTTTCTGTGATTGTTGCTTGCAAAAGGGACCCAGGTCGAAGATGGCAGCGAGTACAGCATCAGCTGCGCGGGGCAGCAGGACTGACCATGCCTGGGCTCTCACTTGTCTTGGTGTTTTTCCAAAATAATTGGGTTCTCTTATACCTTTCATGGCTGTAGCTGGGAAGTTTCTATGGCTGGCTGCTGTGGAAGGAGGCATAACATTTTTCTGCTGGACTTGTTTGATTTAAGTTTCTAATCCCTTCACAGGTTTTTTTGTGGGTTTTTGTTTTTTGGGGTTTTTTTTAATCTAATAGCTTTGCATTGCTACATTTGCAGAAGACTCCTCCTGTAAAGGCTGAATGCAACTAGTTGGTGGCTGAAGGCTTTCCTTCCAGCGGGTAAGCCATCCCCAAGGACTGACGAGTGGTTTGGCTCTCTCTTGGCTTCCTACAGCTGGAAACAAGTCAGATAAATTGGAGGAAGGGCACGGGTGACGGCAGGGAGGATGCGCAGCAAAATCAATTGAGCAAGACTTGCTTTTGTACTTAGTCCCAAAGTGATCTCCTCTCCCTACTCTAGTCTTGCCTGGCAAAGCAAGACTTTAGCTGATGTGCTCAGCAGACGGCACGGTTTGGGTAGGGGCTCAGGGGCAGCAGCTCAAGTTGCAGGGAGCTCCCTAACATCAGGGTCAGCACCTTCTTCACCGGTGCTTTTTGATCTAGTTGGCAGCCTTTGGGTTGCTTTCAGTCATTTTTGCATTCCTGACTATTTCTGCTTGTTTTATGTCATTAATCCCAAATCCTGCTCGAGCTGGGCATTAGCGCCGGCTGCCTCATTGGGGGTAGGTGTGCTGTTGGACGTGCTGCTCTGAAATGTCCTCTTGGCCTCCTCCTGCCAGTGCCCATGGGGATGTCAGGACCCAAGGCGGCTCAGGGATGCAGAGATGTTCCCCTTCTCCTGCCGCACATGCCCCAAACCATTTCAGCACTGTGCAAGGTTTTGGGTGCACACTAGAAAAACACCCCTCCAGCCTACACCAAGAAAGCCATGGTCCTGCCTGGCTCATAAATACCATCATCTTAAACCCTTATACCCTTCCTATTGAAAGTTGCATTTGCTATCCAGGTAAAGATCCCTGGGGAAAAGGGAACGTGCTGAAAAAAACCCCAAGTGACTCAAGCCAGATGCTGGGCGTTTTCTCCAAAGCTAGCGATTCGTGATTTGCTGCTGACAGCATGAACTGGTGTTAAGTTATTAAATTGTAGATGAGCTCATCACTTGGCCTCGAACGGGTTTCAGCCTTGAGTGGCTTTAAAATATTACATGTGGTGGAAAAGAGACAATGCTGGTGTGGTAGAGAGATTTAGGGAACAGCTGCGAAAGACATCGGTGCATAAAAAATGTGTACCAGGAGGGAGGAGGGAATACTTCATGTGAAAAATGTAAGCTCTCCCAGGAGAGAAGAGGAGAAATTCTCCAAATTATTGGTTCTACGTTTTAATTTTAGCTTAAGAGAAAATTGTCAGACTTTTGAGATGCTTAAAGGGAAGTGGCAAGATGCTAAGCCTGGTTTGATCCTCAAAGATCCCAGTGTGTCGAGAGCTGCGTGTGCGGGATTACTTCTACCAAGCCCCCAAACCAGCTCCTTCAGTAGCCGTGCTGTTTGCCAGCGATGCCATGTGACCGTGGGCCAAATCCAGCTTTTACTTGATGTTTGCTTAATCCTAATGTTGAGCTCTACCAGACTGGGAAGGTAACATCCACACTGCTGTTAGGAGAGGTGTTTCTCTCCCTGAAAGAGTGGGAGTTGGCTTTGAGGATCCCCCTGCCCTACCTTATCTGCACAATTTCTATTTCTCCCTTTTTTAACTCTTGCAAAGGAGCCCGAGCTCCTGAACCCACCCGGTTCTGCCCAGTCGCCCGTGGATCCATGCGGTGCCGAAATACATGAGGAGGAAGACGGTCTTGAACAAAGGAATTAGTTTTTCCAGCCTAATTAAACTCAACCATGCCGGAGCAGCCTTGGTGGGGTGGCCTGGCCGTCATACTGCTGCTCCTGGGGAGCACAGTGCGTGCCCCCATCTTAGCTCTAGATCTCGACGCTGAGATTAATTCCTTTTTTTAAGTGCCAACTTGGCAGAAGCCATGGGATAGATCATAAATCAGTTCAGCCTCTCTATTTTTCAAACTAGGTATGTTTGCGATCAGTGGGTGCGTTGGCTGGTTGGGTTTTGTGGCTGGTTGGATTTGTTGTTTTGGGGCTTTTTTGGTGCTCCTGGCAAGGGAGAACAGCCCCACATGTGTGGTTTTTTAACTGCCTCGGCTTTTTTTTACCAAATGGCGTGTTTGCAGTCAAAGCGTCGGCAAAGCCGGTGTTAACTCAGTCAGTGCTGTGGTGATGCCCCTAAAAATAACAAGGAAACCGGTACACTGAAGACTTGCCGCCTCATTTGTGACATGATATTACTGGCTTGGATTTGCTGTATTAAAACACTGGGGGCAGGAGAAAGGGAACTTTTTCATGTAAATTATTAACAAATTGCGTGTGTGGCTGTCAAGTGAGCTGCAGACTGCGACCCTGGAGCAGCTGAGCTCGGGGACATCGGCTGGGGGAAGGTTGTCTCGGGGTGCTTTTAACACACACCCCCCTAAGCTGATTGAATTACAGAGTGTTTCCAGGACTTGGGGGACAGTCCCTACCCTCAGCCACATGTTTCTGTCCCCATCTGTGCCCTGGGGCTGACAGGGATCATGAATTTCTGATAGTTGAAGCTCCTGAATTGTATTTCTATTTTTCTGCCTGGTCTTTATCCACGTGTACATGGACAAAGGGAAGGTTACTCAGATCTATGGTTATCTTCTTTTTCCTTTATTTTTAAAAAATTTTTTTTTCAGTTTTTAGACCATGTAAAGCTGCTTTCTTACAGCTGTGTTGATTTTTTGATTTCCTACAACAGCAGCTATATCCAACCCTACTGCACTTCTTGTTTGGGCAAAAGCTGTGTGTATATATATATATTGTGAGGGCTGGGAGCTGCGGTGCTTTGGCTGTAGCGCGTATTTGAGGTGGACTCCTTTCTCACATCTGCAGGGCTTAACATCTCACTGAGCTGCTCTGCTCAGCTCTGTAAGGGAGCTGATGCCTCTGTGTGATGCCTTCCTTTTAAATGCATCATTTATAAATATAAGTACTTGTGGTTGTGGGTGATAAGTGCGATTTGCGTTTGTGAGATGCTCTAATGTCCTCTACATGGCAAGTTCTGCGGAAGTGCAAAATGTTCAATAAATAACAAGTTATTAGTCGAAACTAGAAATAAAAAGAGAGTCAGGAAGGCTGCTTTTTGCAGGATGATGGCGAATAAGGTTGTCTCAGCCCTGTGCTGTGCGTCTGACAATTTTCAATTTTTTTTTTTTATTGAGTCACTTAGCCAGACTGAGACTCCCACATGGCCAAATAGCACCTTCCTATTACTGGCACCTTAAAAATAACTTTTATGTTTCACTTTCCCCAGCTCCACACAACGGCACGCCCTGCCCTCGGGGTCCCCTCCTGTATTTCATCCCTGTAGCCGGTTGGTTTTCCCTAAGGAGAGGACCAGAGCACCAAATGCTTTCCCCTTTATGCATGTTTCTTGCATTGCTCATTCCTCCTTCACCTGAAAGACCATCTCATTTTTGCAGCTCAGGTCTTTCCAGCCTCAAAGTCTTTGTAGAACTGGACCGGTTTGCTTTGATGGCACCACGATTAATCCACGGGAGTGCTGCCATTGCTGGGCAGCAGGCCTTTTTACCCCCAGAGACATGTGTGTTTTCAAACATCATGGAACTCTTCATGCCAGATGCTATCAGCTATGTGGGAGGAGGACTTGGCGTTTGATGCAGTTGTGGACAAGTCTCTGTCTTCAGTGTGGCTGTTCTTGGGGGTCAGAAGTAATTTTCCTCAATGCTAGTGGAGATACGGGTATGAGGCTTTCTTCATTGCCTGATCTTCTGTGGATAGGTGAAATGATCCCTCATTTGTGCTGTGTTTTGGTTCAAGAAGCAGGAGTAGACAGAGCTGGACCACCCCACCAGCTTACAAACCCAGCTTCCATTGCCAGTGAGGGCTTGAAGGACCAGAGGTTGTGGCTTCCTACACAAGTGTTTGTGCTGGAATGATGCTGGTGGTCAGTTCTTCCTTACCAAGTTATATCTCCACTATTCAGTGGTGGCTGTCAAACAACTGCTTCCACATTGTTTTGGTAGTGTAGGGGCTCTATCTTGCCAAAATGCATGGCAGGGTGGCAGGCAGGTCTCAGCACGGGTATGTCTCTGCCCACTGCGTCTTGTAGAGGTCATCTGGAAAGTCAATGCCTTGGGGTAGGTGTGGTGGTGTCTCTGCTATGGGAAGGTGGACGCATTACCCAAAGGAGAGATGAATTTCTTGAAATGCAGTAGGACCCATGGGTCTTCATTTTGCTAAATCCCATCCATACCAAGTAGAGGAGCCTGCTTCTGGGCTTCACTCTTTAAAAGCGAAAGCAAGCCCTTGAAGAGAAATGCAAACTATCTTATTCCTGTCAAAAATAAAACGTGAAAGGGAAATGGCTTGCTCAAGCTCACCCAGTAAGGCAAGGCTGGAAAATGAGCCTAGCTCTCCTGGCGCTCCGGTGTTGGACGGGACCCGCGAGGCACATCTCCTTGATGCACTTGCTCTGGCCATCCTATGGGGTGGGTGGTGGACCTTGCTGCAATGTGTGTTGATCTGCGAGGAGTGCTGTCCTATCCCCTAATCGGCTGCTGCTGAGGAACAAAACATAGTGGAGATAAAATATTTGAAGTAAAAGGAGTATACTATATATAACCCCACTCCTCCTTGTCCCTGTGCACTAACATATTTCATATAATGATGAGTTCTCTGCCAAAATTCCTCAAATTATTATGTCTAAGCGTTGAAAATCAGAGAAAATAGTCTTGGAGGGGACCTCAGGAGGTCTGATCCATCCCCAGGGCAGGGTCAGCTCGAGCTGAACTGTTCCTGACGTATCCTTGCCCAGTCTCCAACGGCAGAGCCTCCACCCCTTCCCCGGGCAATCTAGTCCAGCACTTCGCTCTTCCCAAACCCCCCCAATTTATCCTCCTGTTTCTCTTGCTGCAATTTTAGGCTCATTTCTTCCTCCCTGTGCATAGCAGACCCAGAGCACATCTATGCTATATTTATTCTCCAATTTCAGTTTCATGCTGATCGAGCTGTCATGTTCTCTGGAATCATCTTTGATTTTTACCTTATTGTAAGCATACTGTTCGCTCGGTGGATTTATGGCTTGTGAGAGGCATGAGGGTGTTCATCCTACAGCTCTAACGCCTCTTTGCAGAGCAGATAAAGCACAGGAGTGCAGCTTTCCCCAGGGTGACGTGCTTATGTGTCCCTTCCTCGTGTTAGGTGGTGGTGGGGATCACTTTCTTCTTGACTTCTTCATGGGGACCACCAATGTGGGCTAATTTTAAGATCCATGCTAGCACTGGCTTTTGTAGCACAGCTCATATTGCTCCTTTACCCTCTTTTCTGCAGGATTTAGGAATGGAGTCGACCTCTCTGGATGATGTCCTCTATCGATACGCCAGCTTTCGAAACCTGGTGGATCCAATCACTCATGACTTGATCATCAGCCTTGCTAGATACATCCACTGCCCCAAACCGGTAGGTACCATGGTCTCATCACACCTCCGTAACTGTGCTGGTTTGGGAAACCGTTCTGCTGGGAGCGTGGAGCTATTCCCTGAGTGCCAGGGAAAAAGCCTCCCAGTTGCTGCTGTGCTTGTGTGTCTTTGGACCGAGAGGACCTGCTTGGAGATGGTGGTTTGATCGAACAGTATTGGGCTTTCCAGCTCACCAAGTGACATTCACCTCGTGTCAGTACTTTGGGTGTTAGCACTTTGTTTTGCAAATGATTTCTGCTTTCTGCCACTTTGTGTTTCTGTGTTAAAGACCTTACCCCACCAGGAAGACTTTCTTCCTCGCGAGGATAACAGACCGTTCCTCGCCCTCGTGCGATATTTATCATGACCCCAAATGACGAGAGGGTCCTTGGCTGTGCCTTCAAGGCCAGGTTCTCAAAAAAGCTCAGCCTCCGTGGACTGCTGTTTGGGCTCGGACATGAGCAGGTTTCTCTGTGAGCGCAGCCCCAGACAGCTGTGGCTTTTAAAACTCTCAGCCCCATTTGATCACTGGCAACTATAGCAGCATAAGGGCTTTTGGAAATCCCAGGCTGGCTCTCTTCCCTTCCATGGTAAATGTGACTTTGCGCGGTGGCCACTGGCTGTTTGGATAATTAAGGTTTCTTTCCCCAGGCTTTCTTTTAAATAAGCAGTGCCATCGGTGTCTGATTTGCAGAGCAGCACAGGCTCAGAAAGGTGTGAAATGTCTGATCTCTCAAAACACGCTGGATGAGAAGGAAGAGGGGTAAGAGACAGGAGCAAAAGCTACCAGACAGTGATCACAGGAGATGTCAGTGGCATCAGATCTCCGGGGATTTTTGAGCTCTTAGTCCTCCTGTGCTGCAGTTCCCTCCCTGTAATTTTGGGAGGATGGCACAGATCTGCTAGATCGGTGTGATGTGTCCTGGCACTATAGTCGAGGTGACATGTCGTGCACCAAAGACGAATCGGTTGCAAGAGTCTAAGATATGCGCCTTTCAGAGGAAATACCTTTCTTCTGCAAAGCACTGTGCAGGCTGTAGGGCGAGCGGGAGCTGTAGTTGGTGACGCTCCCTCGACTCCTCCAGAAACTCCCAGGAATGGGCTTCCTCCTAAAGAGACATTTCTGTCCGTGTTTCGTCTTGTCTGGTACAGGTCGGAGTGTGGTGGGGGAGCTGAAGGCTCATCTGTCATGGTTGTGTTTTTCTTCTCCCCTGCACATTGCTTGTCAGGAATTAAAGTTACATTTAAAACAAATGATGTGAATTGTAGGAAGAGGCTGAGTGATGTTTTCCGGTAAGCCCGAAGGAGGGTTTGCAGAGCTTCCTGATGGGACATCTTCATTGTAACAGCTTCCCTGGGAGTGTGGGAGCTGCGTGGCTTCCCTGAACTTACTGTCTGGAACCAATAAGGTACCAAAAAATTCACTTTGAGCAAAAGGGAAGTCCTTCCACCCTCGTAAACTGTGTTTGGCTGTGGTCACACTTGCAGAAGTGATGGAGTTCTGTTTGAGGGCCACCAGGAACCGCCTCCCAGGCCATGTTATTCCCAACACTCTCCTTCCCCATCCTCCAAACCCTTCCCGTGCCTTTTTGTCCTTGGGAAATAGCTGCCTGGAGCAGCGCCACGGCATCAATCACCCAGGTTCATTACTGCACGTAAGACTTCATACGCTGACGTAACCTGGAGCGGGCAGGAGAGGTGTAAATGCCCCAGGCGGGGTGCGTACCTGATGTTTGTGGGTCCATCCCCTGTGACGCAGAGGCGTGCAGCACCACCAGTGTCCCAGCCATGTCTCGTGGGGGACATCTGAGCAAGACCCAGCCCCTGTTGGGGATCACACGGTGAACCCCAGATACTTTTCAGGTGTTCCTGGGGGGGATGTGTGTATCTCCCAGCAGGTCACAGCGAGCTCGTCAGGCCTCTGAATTTCTGCCAAGAGCACACTTGTTGCACTCTGTATCCTTGGATTTTGTTGGGGAGGGGGGTTGTTTGTTTGGTTTTCCCTCCTGGAGACAGCAAACTCAGAGCTAGCTCATCTGTTCTCATCTCTGCTGCTGAACTGCAAGACTTTTACACATCTCATGCCTCCTTTTGATTTGCATGTGGCATTTTTAAGCTCTTCTTGGGGAGGGACCATCCACAGGGATTATGTGCCCGGTGCGATAGGGCAGGGTTCCAAGCTGGGACCCAGAGGCATTGCTCTCCTGTACTTACTGCTAAAAATGGGTCTTTTCCCAGTTTCTTATTTCCTGTGAAAGTGTATGAAGGGTTAGAGTCATTCACTGCTGTTTCTTGTGGATGTCTTACTTAATAATAACCTCAACCACCATTTAAAAATGAGGGAAATTGCTTTTTTGAAATATGTAAAGATTCCTTTAATTTTGCTGAGGAAAAGCTGCGGTGATGCTTGGGGTGTGTCTGCCTGGGCCACGGTGTGAAACTGGCTCTGGAAGTGCTTCATAAAACTCTCTACACTCAATAAACCAAGTTGGGAAGGGTGGAGTGAGTGCAGCAGCGAGCAGACATGGCTCGGGGACATCAGGAACCCAAATCTCCATCTCCAGACCAAGGATGGGTGTCCCATGTCCTACAGCTTGAGCTTGAGATACAGACACATCCCTGTGCTGCGTAGCTAAACCCCTGCAAGGAGACCAATATATCCCTTTCCCTTTTCTTACGGAGAATAAGATCCTTTCCTCTCTCCTCCCCCATGGGGCAATGAGATGGGAAACTGGAGAAATCTATTTTGACGGGCGTGTTTCCAGGCAGAGAGGCCCTGTTCCCCCACTGAGGTTACCCTTTTCCAAAGTTTCGTGACTAAGCTGGTTTCTCCTCCACGTTTTGCCCTGGGAGACTAATGGTGAGCCACGGCCAAACGTGCGCTCTGCACGCCTTGTAAAAATAACCCGAGGCCGCTGATGCAACGGTGAACTGCTCCGCTGCCGAATACCTGCTTTTGCATGTCTCCCTGCACGTTTCTTTTGGCACTAAGTGCTGTGAAGAAGTTAGTGCCAGTGTAAGCCTAGAGATGCAAACTCCTAATACTGAATGATGGGCTTCTAGCCAACTGTGGTGGTAAAACGTGCCATAGCAAACCCAAATAACACCAGCCCACGGAGCACTGAGGCTCTTCTTCTGCATGAGATGCTGCTCATTGGATGCACTTGTGTTGTGGATGGAGTGACAGAGAGTGCACTTCACTCGTAAGAGAGAAGCAACAATATGTTTTATTGATATAAAATAGTGAGTTAACAAAGTTCAGTGGTAAATGCAACAGTGGTTTAACAAGATTCGATGGCAAGGTACACTTGATTATTTACTGCATAGAGGACAGGGTCAGACATAACTGTCAGGGGGACCCTCCCGTTGAGTCATGAGATTCAGAAAGGACTCCCGTTGCATTCTAAACTCCTTCTCAGAGAGGAACCTAGGTGCAGCTAGATCCAGACTTGGTCAGCGGTTTAAGTCTAAAGGATTATATATGCGCAATCAATCCTTTATATCACTTAGCTAAGGTTTCAAGGTTTAGCATGCTATTAGTCACTTACCGAGAGTCTGTTGTGGCAAGGAATCTCTCAGCCTGGAGGAGTAACCTTGAGAGGCGTCCCTACTCGAGGGGAGATCCTGGCGTGCAGCCCGCTGCCGTGCAGGAGAGCTCAAAGGGCTCTTGGGCTGCTCACTATTTATAGGGGGTAGGGTGATTGGCTCATAGTCGTATTTGCATACCGACTACAGATTTTACATTGACCAGCACTGTGGTTAGGTGTGCGGATTGCCCAAATTAGCACTTGGCTGTTGTGTTGCTATCTGTCTCCCCCGAATCCACTTTGAGTGGGGTGCAGCCATCGCGACCACCACTGGTAGTTATCGCTTGACAAAGGTCAGGTCAGGGCAGGGGAAGCATACCGTCACAACTTGGTCCTCTCCCCCTCCTTGGTGCAGCTCCAGGTTTGCACCATGCCGTGCAGTTGCTTTGGTGCTGGAGCAAGTGACGGCTTCTCCGGGCCAGCGGTCCCTTACGAGGCTGCTGCGGCAAATGCTGGCAGGTGGCAAGTGTTCGCGTGAGAGCAGCGACAGCTGTATTAATACAGCAAAGAAAATATCATCATATTCTGATGTACAGCGAGGCGCTCCACCGGAGATCCACAGAGGCTCGCAGACAGTTGCTAAGCCCTGGAGCATCCCTGGGAGATTGATGGGTGTTGCCTTGGAGAGGAAAGCAGGGATTGTGCGGGTGACTGACAGCAAGTCTAGCAACAGCAGGACTGTGCTGCAGCTCCTGGTCCATGACTTAGCCTTGCTCGGGCTTTGGGTGCCACCAGCTGTGCTTTAAACCCTCTTTTTTTTGGCAGCTCAGAAAAGTAATTTCATCCCAATGTTTGGCTGTGATTTTCTGAGACGCGGGTTTTCTTTATGTCCCCCAAAATCTGCATGCCTTAGTCACCTGGGTTCTTTTCCAGCATCCAGTCCTCTTTCCCCCCAGACCGCTTTCCCCTCCCACAGTTTCTTTGACAGAGACTTGGCAGCAGCGTACGAGAGCAGGAGAAAGCTCAGAGCCGGGAGTGTTGCAGAAGTTTTGGCTTTTGCTCTGCGTGCCGAAGGTATGCCGTTGAATCTTGTCGCATGAACGTACATGAACATATAGGTTGAGGCAGCTGTGAACTTGCCACATCCATACAGGGGTGGGACAGATGGGGCTGAAGAATGGGGCTGACCTGGCCCCTGGTCGCTATTAACCTGCTGTATTAAATACGTGTCTGCTCAGGGTTATGGCATCTCGCTTTCCTCCTCCCTCCTGGAGAGAGCACTTCTCTGGCTTTCTGTGCATTGCTTTTTTCACTCAGCCTCTATTTATACCACCCTTAGCTTAAAGGTGACCCCTTGGTCTCTCTTCTGAGCTAAAATAAAAGTTGAATCGTTTTTCCAAGCTCTGGGTAAACACATCCTGGTCTGTATGGCCAGAAGAAAGTTGGCCTGGGCTTTCCAACGTGGCTGTGGCTCAGCACAGTTCAGTGGATGCTTATTCCAGTGAGTAAATTCAAACCAGCAGCAAGGCAAAAAATTTAACTTGTGCTGGAGGAGCCTGGAGTGCTTTGAATGAGCCTGAGTACAGAAATCGTTTGGGTGAGCTTTCGTATGGACATCAGAGTATGTCGTGCAAAGGATCCTGTCTCTCCAGACCCCGCTGAAATCCCAGCCTTCCCCAGGGCGCTTGTGTTCGGGTGATTTTGCTAAAGGAGCCAAGTGAAAACTCTTTTCCAGATCACTTGGAAGTCAGGGTTTGGATTCAGTCCCATCCCTACTTACAAACCTATCATGCGGTTCAACCGAAACCGGGTGTCTCGAGTACCCCTTCCTCGAGGGGCCGGGACGTGCCTGCAGCACGACAACGCGGCGTCTCCAGAAACGCTGATGGAGCCGTGCGAGAGCAACCGCCCAGCTCTGGCGGTGGCTTGCTGGGTTGCTACCTGGTGGGGAAGCTTTCAGATCGAATAAATGCTGCCATTGCACATGAACGCTGTGTTGAGTGGTGGCCGTAGATGTTGCAGTTGGTGTTTATCGCCTCATGCAGCTATTGTAAACCTTTGGGGTTTATTATGCCTTAGAAGAGGCAGTTTTGCTCTTCAGAGAACTCTCATACTGTGCAGCAAATTTTCAACGTCCGCTCAAGGGGGAGTTTGCATAGGATCAAAGACATTTGAACAAGTGTTTTCTTCCCCATGGCCATGACCTTGGGGCTGTCTTTTATCTTCCTGCCTCTCTCCAACCCCAGCGCCCATGGGAAGGTGCCAGGCGGGTTCCTCGGAAAGCGGCTCAGCTCCAGGCACAGCCCGCAGCCACCGCTTTCCAAAACATGAGGCAGGGTAAGGAGGCAGTTGGTGCTGCTGGTGCTCTCGGTCCCCGAGGCGGTGTCTGTCCGTCCATGGTTGCCCTGTGAATGGGCAAAGGGGACAAAATGCTTTAGCAAAGCCGCGTGGCGTAGGACGGAGCTGCCCCGATGCCCCGTACCTTTCCTGCAGCCGCTCAGGTTTCCAGCGAGAGTTATTCCAGGCAAAGGAGCTGAAAACACAAACGCGTAAGGAGCAAAGGGCCCCCGTAAAAAATTCACAGCTCTTTTTGCCAGCAGGAATATCTGGCCGTAAACTATTGGAAAATTAAACTGGTTTCTTTTTCCATAGACCAAAGCCACATGTACGGATGACTGATGACCGTGATAGGGAGTGAGTCAAGCTTTCCTCTGGTTTGAGGACTTGTTGAACGTGGGGTAAGCACTGAGCAGAGCCAGGGGAGAGGAGAAAGTGAAGCCTTGGGCAAAAGCTGCTTTTTTCCCTTGCGACCTTGGGGTGTTTGATTGCACCAGCTCTTACTGCCCTGGGGATGTACCATGGAAGGTCTTCCATCCCTTGAAGGCTGCCCAGAGCAAATCCAAAGCGAGATTTGGGGTTTGCTGATCCCCATCCTGCTGTTTTCTGTGGAGGAAGGCTTTTCTGCTGGTCAGTGGCCAGGGAAGGGCTGGCAGAGCAGCTTCACAAAACCCCGTCCCAAAGTCCAGCTTTGCCTGTCCGTTCTTCTGTCAGTGCCTGCACCTTTTGGGCTGCAGCTCCACTAAGAAGACAGGTGAAAGACGCAATCCTGTTCGCACGTAGGGTGCTAGATATGGCCAAACATCTCAGCGTGGAAGCTGTGTACGACAGATAACACGGTCCTCAGCTTCCTCACCAAAATTCATAGTGTTTCAAGATACATGGGGACAGCAATGTGTTACGGAGAGCGTTTAAAAACTCTTCTAAGCAATTGGTGTAGCTGGAGAGGTGACGTGCTGAGACTGGATGCAAAATGGATTTTGCCTGCGTAGCTCCGGATAGAGTGACGATCTGTTTTCTTGTTCGCTTTTGTGTCATTTGAGAAATACATGCTTAGCCGCATCCCTGGCTCAGATGTCTTTTCCTGCATGAGCTCTAAATTGTTCAGGTTTGCAGTATGGGTTTGATTACATTAATTGTCACCCATGAAAAAAAGAAGTATAGAAAGAAAAAGTGGTTATTGTGACCTGGATGAAATAATCTATTTCTAACACTTCTTCAGCCCTGTGGTATAAGGATTTAACTTACAGATGACATTGGGGCTTTTATGCCCTGCATTTTAAAAATGTATTATTTCTGATGGAGCTGCGTTGAAGCTGAAATGAGCATTTTTCCTCTTGTTTACTATCCTGTGTGCTGTGACATGTGGCTAAAACTGTATTAATAAACTCAGTTTATATAGGACAAATATAATCAGGATACTGTGACCACCAGCTCGGTGCCTTTATCCCCAAACCAAGCACGTAATCCAGCTCCTCCACCATGCGTGTTATTATTTGATCTTGAATTCAAATTATCATTCCAAGTTTCTGACATCACACTCATTTTTACAGCAGTACAAGCTGAGATTATAGGTATGAAGTGATGACACATTGAGGGACACTGAGGCACAGGCTGTTGGGTGAGCATGTCAGCCTCGACGAGTTTCTTACCTTTCCCTTTTACTATTAGATGTGCAAGGAAAATGCGTCTCACACGTCTTTTTGCAGAGGACTCAGATACCAGAGGCAAAGTGCTGTGAGAGCACTAGGTATTATTTGTTCTTTGCTGTAAGAAACATCATAAAAGGAAGCTGATTTATGAATGAAAACCCTCTAAAACCCCAAATACCTGATAGAAAAGCAAAGGGGATGATGAGGATTCAACTAAGTCAATTGTATTCTGTATTAATGGCTCTTTTTTTTTTTCTTTTTTCTTTTTTTTTTTTTTTGCTGGTCTTGCTCCAAGTGTGAAGATCACTCTTTATGGGTATTTAAGACATCTGCAATACATTAAAATATCCTGCAGTATGAAACAGGCTGCAAAGCTCAGACTCTGCTAACGACAACGCTGGTTCTTTCCTAACTTAACGTGTCATGCCCTCTGCTCATCTTTTCTTTGCAAAAAGAGAGATGTTCTCTAAAGCCCCTGTGTGTGAGCTAAAGCTGAGCAGAGTGCCTTGGAAACGGGGGAAAATTGCACAAAAGGTTTCTCCTTGCAGGAGTTTTTTTAATATTAAGGCTAAAAGTGAAAAACGGTGAGGTCTAGATGGGCTGTGATGGTACCAGTACTGGCAAATTATTGGTTTCTTTGTGAAATGGGACTGCAGCGGGAGAGGGGACGAGCCCTGCCTCAGCCTCCTTCTCCAAACCCCGTGTGAGGCGAGGAAGCCCCGCTGTCCTCGTCCCTCCCTGCCTGATGAATTTGCTCCCCGGCACTCGGCCCGTTTGCGCATGGGGATGTCGAACAATTAATCACAGCCTGATCCGTGGCGCGGTTCTGCTGGCGTCTATTTTTCTTTTTAAAAAAATACACCTCGCCGGCATCAGTGGGGAAGTGGCAGGACGCAACCCTTTATTTAAGCACACTTCATGGTGTAGGAACCCAGTGAGAGTGTTCCTGTCCTTTAAAAAAAAACCACATTAAAATCTCAGGTAGATTAACTGGCAAGACACTGATTTTTTTGTTAGGGGCATGTGTGTAGAGTTTGTCTGCCCTTCACCCCTGAGCTGCTTTGATTTCCCCTCTCTGAGGCAGTGTGTGATGGGGTAACCCCCCTTTCTGGCTAGCTAGTATCTCCCTGGGATGCCTAGGCTAATTGATGAAAATTATGGCCTATTTATGAAAATTAAATATCTCTTTACAGACTTTTATACTAGTTATGTCTCTGAGGGAAATTCAGCTTGTGATGGGAGTTGAGCCTGTTCGGTGCAGAAGAGGCAGGCGTGGGGGAGCAGCCTGGGGGAGCCCACCTGGCACACCCTGTTATCCGTGACATAAAAAATGCCCTTGGATCAAAAAGTATTGAGTTTTTTTATGGGATTGGGCTAGGGCATGGCAGCGTGTGCAACTCTTGCTGCAGTGTGGAGAGACAAAGAAGTCTTTCTCACGTTCCCAGCTACCTGACTGATACCATGTGGGGGTCAATGAATAGAGAATCTGTGATTTGAAAGTCTCTAAAATGCCGCAGCACAGTTTGGGATGAAAGAGGCTGTATAAACACGAATGGTTATTGGATGAGCTGATCGAGGCTTTTCAAAAAAGAAAAAGAAAAAAAAAAAAGTCCAGTGCGGCCAGGGTGACTTTTATCAAACTTTTATCTTTTTATCTCTTTTGGGTTGCTAAAACCCAAAGTCTCAACGCTGCCTGGCAGAATTGCCGGGCCCCTTGCTCAGTTCCCATAATAATAAGACGACCTTTCCTAACCACTGCGTAACCATCTGCAAATCCTCCTAAATGCCGCAGGGTGGATTTTGTCAGCTTGGAGATGCATTTTGCAATGCCTCCAAAATGTCAGGTGCCGCACAAGGCGGCAAGTGATGTGCGAAGCGCTGCGTGCTCAGCTTCCCCTCTCCTGCCAAGCAGTCGAGAGCATCTTGGGTGACGCCAGTTGTCAGTGATGGGCATCATCACACAGGTCGGAGCTGGAGCAGAAGATTAAGAAAAGAATCAGTAGCAGGAAAAGATACTTCACGGTGGCCCGATCTTTTCTCAAAAGGCAGCAGTTGCCAAGCACCCAAAGTAGACTTCAGAGCTGAATCCAAAGCAGAAGAGAAGGGAGAAGAAGGCAGGTCAGCACAAGTATTTTAATGCCAAAAAGAGAAGCAAAAGGTCTGTGGTTTGCATTTTGGAAGGATGTACCAATTCCTAACAGCAGGTCAGTTGTTTCTTCCCCACCTCCTTGTTTCTCTTCCCAATTTCTTCTCATCTAGAGAAAAAAACCTATAGGAGGTGACATAGGCCCCCCACTGCTTCTGCTCTTGACTCTCCCATTGATGCTACATGGCTGGACAGAGAGGAGGCTTCTCTCACCTTGCTTCTTGGTGGCCTCCCCTTCATGGAGGGCAAGAAAAAGAGCCATAAGAGATGCTCTGCTGTTGGTCGTGACAAGCAAGGCTCACTTCTAGTGTTGGTGAAGTCTCTTGGAGAAGGGTTGAATATTTGTCTTGTGGCAGCACCTGGGGCTCAGCAGCTCTGCCTTGATTGACATTGGTGGTTTCAGGTTGTCTTCTGGAAAATATTCTTTCCTCACCTCACACTTGCCCATCTACGCCACCTCCCGTGGTGAAGTCAGATCTTATCTGCTTCTTTCGTAGACTCTCAAGTCAGTATAAGAAATAGTTGTCAGCTGCATGCTCTGCTCCTCTGCCTGCAGACTGATAGCAGCTTTCCAAGAGGGTTGTCAGAGGCAGCAGTTTTTGGTCTCTGGATGAAAGTGCTCTGAAATTTCAGAAAAGTCAGTCTGTTAATACATGGGAGGGGTCTGCTGCTCAGCCCTGTCTATGTGATAGAGCATAACAAGACTGAGAGGATGTGAATGTGGAGAGCATCTGAACCGAGTCCCTGGTCTCTTACTCAATGCATCGCTCCCCTCCAAAAATGTCACCGAAGCAGTGCCTCGCATGCAATCCACGCCACAAAACCAATTTGGGTCAAGCAGACTTTGTCCCTTGCTCCCAGAAAATCACAAGATAGGGAATATAGCTTGGAAAAACTGTGATGAAGAAGGATGAACAACTGAAGAAAGCATTTGCTGAGCTTCTTTCACTAGAGCTGGTGAGCTTGTGGACTATTTTGTGAACAGTACAATATGCTGCTTAGTAATTCAAACAAGTGCTTGCAGTCCTAATGAGTCCTGCTGGTGTGCATGGCTTTTTACCACTGTCCAGGCTTGGTGTCACGTCAATCTTGCTCCTCGCAGAAGAGTTTGCCTGTGCCTGGATGCTGCTGGTGTCACTTGGATGCAGATGACCTGGCCGAGCTTCCCATGGGGGTAAAGCAGAGTCTGCGGGTGAGGCTGTAGTTGTCCTGATTAACTTTGAATCTTTTCTAAGGACCCTGCTGGCACAGCTCTGGCAGCCAAGAGTTGTGTGTCATTGCACAGAAATACCGGTGCCAAGGCAGGTTCCCATCCCGAGTGAGCATCCGGGACTGTCCGCCCTGCCACACACTTCGCCTGCAGCCTCTCCGATAAAGCCAAGTAAGTGTCCCCGAGGGAAATGATGGATGAAGAAACGGGTACCTCATTAAACAGTAACAACATATTTTATTGATCTTTTCTGATGGTAACTGATGTTTGAGTTCAGCTCATTTAGCTTTTAATCAGAACATAATTTACTGCAAAGGAAGGAAGCATATTGATTCCCTGCATCCTGGCGGGAGCATTGTTTATTGACCTCGAGCGCTCAAGAGTGCGTGGTGGGGACCTCTCCTGTGGTATGGCTGGAGGGGAGAGCTGGGTGAGTTGGGCACTTGGATGGGTATTTTAATATCTATTTCCAGCCTAACTCACAGGTGCGTGAATACTAAGCAAGCAAATGGTCTGCTGGCAATACGGATTTGCAGAATCTCCAGGCTTTGCCTTTGCAGCCCCCCAGCACAGAGTCACCTCACCGGGGCAGCTCTGCGGCCCCTCGGGGGTTTGGCTGTGCCAGGTCTCGGAGGTGCTTTCACCCAGCCAACGAGAGGAGATGTATTAGTGAGCAGCATTGCAGATTTGGGGTGGGTCAGGACCCCGTGGGGTGCTGATGAGGCGAGAGGAGCCCCTCTGTCTGGTTCACCCCACGTGTAGGACGTGTCCTCCTGCCCCTGGGAATCACCAGGTGATTGCTCCTTCCGGAGGGGATGCAGCTGCGCTGTCTCTGTTGGGCAAAAAGTAATAAGGAAATGCAGAGAGCCAAGGTCTTGCGGATAGGGAAGTTGCCAGCAGGATTTTCAGTGATTGCTCTTCATAGATGACAGGGACTGTGATTTCTGGCCAAAGTCCAGCAAGCGATTATCTCACAGTTTGGGATATTTGGGGATTTGGGTAAGAGCTTTATCCCACCCTTTCCATCTTCAAAGAGTTTTGCAATCATTAGGTAGTTTGCTAATCCTCCTGATTGCTCTGTCACTTTCCCTTTTCTCCTTTCCATCCAGCTTTCCAGGAAATCCTCAGTACAGCTCTTGTGTCTGTGTTCGTAGTTTTGCATCCGCTCGAAGCACTTGATGAAGTGACCCCACTCCCTCAAGCTTTGCTGCATCCCGGAGCTATTGCTGGGAGAGCTTCGCTGGACCGCAGCCACTGCTATTAGCTGCTGCTTCGTTACTGTGATCTTATCTTTTTTCCTTTTAGAAAAAAAAGAAGAAAATTCCCAGTTCTCTTGTGCCTACGAGGGCCCCGCAGTGTTTAATGGGCTGAAGGCGAGTGTTGCTCTGAGGGTTATGCCCTTGCCCTGGGATTCACGTTTCTGTGCCCGCCTGCAGCGGGGAGCAACGGGGACTGATGCGAGGGGGCCACTGCCGCCCCTTCCCAGGCTCTCGTGCACGTCACGAGACTCCCCGGGGTTGTGACAAGGGGCTGAGAGCCCCCACGGAATGACATAAATATTTGCAGTGGTATCCTGGGGACACTCCTGCTCTGCTCCAACAGCAATAACGGATTGGACTGGGGGTTGCTTCCCGTGGGATCCGGTGCGGTGCAGCTGAGACACAGGCTCTGTAGGAGACTTGTTTGGCTGGGAAAATCTCTACGTGCAGTCCTACATCTGGGACATAAATAATCTACTTCTGGTTTAACCCTGGGGTGAGAGGGGTACAAAGAACAGCGAGCAGTTCCTGCATTTAGCAGCAAAGGCAGGTGCTGGGCTCCGACCTGCGGTTCCCAATGGGATGCCCCCTGAGAAATGCTGGCTCCTGCGGAGAGAGTGGCTAGGGCAAGGCCTGGCTGAAGAGCCACGTTTGCTCAAGGCAGGATGGTGGGAGGTATCATGGACACCATGCAAAGCTCCGTGCACCCATCACTCTCCGGCATCTATCTCCATCCTGTGTGCGTTGCCCCCGAGCAGGGTCTGAAAGTCTGAAAAGCAAATAGAGGAGCCCCCCTGGAGAAGCAGTGCTTGCTGCAGCCTGGGGCCACGCGGGTAAGGAGAGACATCAGCTCTGTAGGGGATGGACAATGTTGTTTGCCAAAACACGGAAGAGCTTTGCCTGCAAACTGGGTTTGAACAGTGGCAGTGAGTGATGGGGAGTGGCTGAACCCCACTGTGGAGGAGCTGCCCAGGGGCTCTGCGTCCCCCAAGGCTCTAAAATCAATCCTCCCTGTCTGTACATGTAGGAGGATAGCGAGTGCCATCATCCACTGAATACACTGACTTCAGTAGATGTTAGAGGTTGGCACCTCAGACCCCTCCTCCCATTTGCAGTCCAGTCAGCACAGCACCTTGGGTGTTTTTCTGTCTTTGCTGTTCTACACCAGCTATAATGATTAACTCATGAGTCGGTTGTTTGCTGAGATATTTCCAGGGTAATGAATGGCTCTTCTGGATTTTTAGCTGCTTGCTTTGTTTTATGATAATTCCCTGTGTCTATCAGAAGGATACAGATGCATTTGTCATTAAAAGGATGGTCCAGTGACCCTTCCAGGAATGAACACTGGCATCTAAATGGCCTTCCCATTAGTGACTTTGTTTATGGCACTGAAATGGGTCCAGTTTATTTGGCTGAGGATCTTACTGTGTATATTAGGAGCAAATGTTGGAGTGGTGATGCTCAAAAGCCTCCTCCGCAGTCACGGTTTTGCTGTGCACATCTCAGCTGAGGATGCAGTCAGTGGCATTAGGTATCGCCGCGTGGGGCAGTGCAGCTAATGGGCGCAAAGCAGCGCACAGATCCCCTTCCATTCCCCACGTTGTTTTGACTGCTGCTCATTTATCCTCTGCTGCGGAAGCTAAGCTGGGTACCCTCCAGTAGCTCTCACAAAAGATTTTCATATTCTTTTTTGCAATTTTCCTTTATCTTACATGTTCCCCTCAGGGCCATCTATCACCTCGAATTTTATTGCCTTCTTTAATTGCTTCTCTGAAGTCCAAGTGTAATATTACTCCAGGATTCTTTTGAATAACTTCCTGAGTTGCTGCGATCCCATTCATCTTGTACTTCTGGCTCTCTTGATAAGCCCTATTGTACATTGCTTTTCATTTTGGTGTGTCAACACTGAATCTAATGCATCGCACTTTGGCCTTTTGTCAAAGTGGATGATGAGCGCTTCTTTTAGCGGTATCTGAGTTGCAAAATTGGTTTCCATTTCTTTTCTTTGTTTCTACAATTGTCCTCTTTCAATGTTCTGCTACTGCTGCAGCTTCACCAGCTCCTCATTTAAGCTAGTTCAAGGCAGGGTTTAATTGCGGGGTCCTTGGTACTTTGTGATCGTCCTAGGTGAGCACTCAGTAGTTCTGTGTCGGGATGCCCAGCGTAGATGTCCTCAGCCCTGGGTTTCCCAAGTTTGGCAGTGGCTTTGTGGTGTCAGGCCAGTCCAGAGCCGGACTGGTCTGGCTGGTTTTTGTAAGAGTTGAACAGGAGCAAATCTTTTGCTCTCAGTAAAGGAACTAACCTTGCTGGTGCTCCGTCCCTTGCTGGTCATCTTAAGGAGGTTAATGTCCGCGCCCATCTCTGCAACCAGCATGTGATGGCAAGACATGGTGATCTCACGCTTTTGTGGTTTGGGCTGAGTTGGGGAGAGGGCTTGTACCATTGATAGCTCTGCCTGGAAGCAGAGGATTTGGGGGGTTTTGAACCATGAAGTTAATGCGTGTACCATGCTCGATGGCTGAGCATTTGGTTAATTTGCTCAAAGGCAGTTGCTCCTTTTGGACCAAGGAGTTAATGGGACCTTCTGGAGACCAACTGCAATGGGCATGGTGAGGAGCGATGGGTCAGGCAGTTACGCTCAGCCGAGTGCCTGGTAATCCCTGCAGGTACCTCCTGCCCAGAAGTCCCCAGGTTAAGGCCACTTACGTTTTGCACCAGTTGTTGACTTTCTCCCTCATTGAGTTTTATGCTGCTGTCAGCCAGGACTCCACAAAACATTAATTTTGCCATGCTTGCTGCTGGAGCTGTTGCTGTCTGCCCTGGCAAGGACTACCTGCCATCTGCTAAGGGACACCTTCAGCCACTGCTCCTGCCAGTGTGTCAGGCTTCTCCAATAAGGTGGTGAAGACCAGAAGTGCTGCTTAAGCTACAGGCTCTCAGCCTGGGGCTTGCAGCTAATCATGGCTCCAACCTTCAATGAGTCTTATGCAAAAGCATTTTCATCTTGGGGTCATGTTGTGCAGTAGCTGGGGCTGTTGTTCCTGTTTTTGCGTACCTGGTCTGATCGCTGCAGGCCTGGGCACAGGGTTTGAGATTGTACTGGGTGGTTTGGTTGCTGGATTTGGGTTTTGCCAGGTAATGGGATGAGTTTTTTGATCAGGAACGCTGATGAGAAGTTGTTCTCTTCTCAGTTCTTGCAAGGTCTCCAAAATGCTCCTTTCTGTACAAAAGGGCTGCTGCTGGATGGGAAGTTTTACTTTCTGATAAGCTTTTATCAAGGTAGAGTTTATTGCTTGATAGAAAACGGGTCCTTCTCCTCCTCCTCAAAAACTAAGCCATCTTTTTCTTTGCCTTTTATTTATGCTACTTTAGACAGCTGCTTTTACCTCTGCCCTTTTTTAAGAGGGAATTTTTGATGGTAAAGCCTATATTCTCACAAACCAGAAGGAAGGGAGTAGGGTTTCCAGTATGAACAACATGCCTTATCCAAACAGCATCTGGAGCTGTTTGGTTGGTTTGCATTGTTTCTGTGCAACTTCTATGCCTATGCATTTCTATTTCTGTGTATCTTTTAACATACTCTCGGTAGAATTTCCCACAAACCACTTCCTAATATTTGAGATAGTTTTATACAAAAATACCCCTACATTTAGGTGGTTTGAAATAAGATATAGTACCTTATGTGATGCTAGGCTTTGACCGTCTGCGGACCCACAGTGGTCATTGTAAAATATGACATTGCAGAACAAAAATGAGCGATTTGTCCAAGGTGGAGACGCTCCTCTCCTGGCAGAGAGCCTCCACGAAAAGGAGCCGGCTGTACGTGGTAATTTGACAGCTCTGCAAGGGCCTCACTGGCTGTTCCCTGGTCTGTGACCCGAATCCTGCACACCATGGACCCAGGTCGACCACCAAGTGCCCTTCCGCAGTGGGAAATCAGGAGCTGGTTTGTTTTTGTTGTCTTTTCAAACCTCCTGCTGCTACATGGATGGCTGGAGAGGGGACGTAAGCAGAGCTCGGGAAGAACTCTGCAGTGAGCTCACTGCTGGAGCCATGCTGAGAAGAGGGGTCACCAAGCCCAAATCTGCATTTCCCGTGCCAAAAAAATGCATTTTTGCTGTAAGAAGCCAAATGTCTCTTCTCATGTAAGAGACCTTCATTCTCTTCCAGGACCAGCTGGTCTTTTCTTGGACATTTCATAATGTGAATTAATTCTGGGGCACATCCTTCCCTTACAGAAGCCATCAGAGTGTCTCTGCTGCCGATGAGTCCTTGGCCCTAACCTTGAGCAGGGGAAGGCGCAGGTGGTGTTTGGGCCCATGGCTGCATACCTGGGGAAACCCAGGAAAGATCAAGTGGATTAGCCTAGTTGCAGTGAACCCTGCTGGGAGCAACCTCATTCTTATTAAAAAGGGCTTTATTAAATTTGTTCTGTTTCTCCTCTAATGTGAATTAAAATGGGCTTGATTTATTTTCAAAAGAATTTCTGCATGGGGGTATTGGGTGGTCGAATGGACCCGTTTAAACCATATTGTCACCTTATTTGGATTTTGTTTTCCTCTGTGTGGACAAGATATATCACTTCCATCCACCATGCCCATATCTGCTTGCCTTTGGGTATCATCCACCTCATGACTCGTTCCCCACGTGCTGGGGTCTCTTCCCAGAGGAGTCTGAAACGATGGAGAGGGAATTGCAATATCATTACGGTGGTATTTTAAGGACACCTCCCTAGAGAGCTCTTCCCTACAGCATGATGGGGATTTTTCAACGTGCATTTTCATGCCTTGCCCAAGGAGCTCAATGACCAACCGGCCATGCAGCAAGAGGGGTTTGTTGCTGGCGTGGATCCTCCCTGGCACACCTGGATGGGGTTGTAGGTAGGAGCAACCACCGAGCCTCCTGCGATGGGACGATCGCACACCAACCTGAGCGCTCGTTGCCGGCTGGGTGTTGGCACGTTTTGGCCTTTGATGAGAAGGAAACGGTGGATTTAAAGCCTTTCCTACCTCTTTGGCTCCTGGTCTCACAGGAGGAGGACAATTTGCTGGAGAAAACTCCATTAGGGCTTCAAAAGGAAAGTCTGGCGGTGGCTTGCTGGGGCCGGGGCTGGCTGCAGCGCAGATGTCTGCATGCAACAATAGGCTGCAATTTAGCCCGTGCTTTGAAAGCAAGGGGGGGAGGGAAAAAAAAGAAGAAAGGAAAGAAAAAAAGAAAACCAGAAAGCCATTAGATGACTTCAGCTCTGCGTGACTACATCAAAAGGGAAGGCGTCGTAAATTCAGTTTCTATTAAAGCCCGGGGCCCCGGCGCCAGGGAGCAGCATGCTGTTCTGGTGCCAGCGGCCAGGGAAAGCCGTTTCGGGGCCACAGGGGCGGCTGCAGGTTTTGGGTGGGCAGAGCTTTTTCCTGGCTGCTGCCTTGACCTGGGTTGGGTTCAGCTGCTCTGCGCTGGTGGCTGGTGGCCATGGCTTTCACTTACTGCCTGAGATGTGTCCCTGTGCCTCCTCTTGCCACCTTCCTGGTAGGTACTTGGAGGTCCCTATGGCCCATCGGCTTTGGCACACGTTAGGGTTCTCCTGGCACTGCAAAAGCTTTGCACGTGGGGACATTTCACAGTGCTGAGATAACATTTCCTCTTCATTTTTTTGTCATCCTTTCCAAATGCCAAAGTTTATCCTTACATCAGCATGGGTTACTGTGGATTTGTTCTCCTTTGCTTCATGCTAATTTGTAGTAACTGATTTGATGCATGTCAAAACCATTGAGTATGATCTGTCCTAGGGCTTCCTAGAGCATCTCTCACTATTTTATGTCTTTGTTTTACTGTGTAATGACTCTGTTTACCGTTGTGAACATAGGTTTTTTCTCTTAACTGTTTTTTTTTTTTCGCTTAATAGTCCAAACTATTATCCTGTTGTCCTAGCTAATCACCCAAGACAAATAACATGAAGAGGAGGATTTGGAAAGAAATCTATCATTCTCTGTATTTTCTGGATATGAAATAGGTCATGTTTTAAGGGTCACAGTCCACTGAACTGTATGGAAAGCAAATATCTTGGCTGAGGGGGTCTCCACAGCAAATATTTCGTGTGCAGGGAATGGTGCTCCCAGGATGAGTGCAGTTTCCCTGGCCTGTGGCTGCAATAGTTTGTGCATGGACAGAGCTTTTTGTGCACCAAAATGGCAACTGCAAATCCTGCAGCATCCAGAAAGGAATAATGCAAGTTTGAAAAGTTTTCTAAAACAAACAGAAAAGGGAAAAAAATATTAAAATTTAATTAAGTCAAAATCATGGTTTTGGAGGGCCTATTTGGGACTTTTTGCATGTGAAGATTTGCAGTACAGCACCTTTTTTTTGCGCAGAGACTGATTGCAAGTGACAGAAAGACGGGACTATGTAATAATGTGAGCAAAAACCTGTCGCTTCCTCCGACCCAAGACAATGGCTAATTGTTCTAATTTAGGTCAATCCCCTGCTGTGCTGCAGCAGGAATTCTTTACCAGGGCTCTTTAATCGTTAACGTTGGCCTATTTTCCACAATGTTTGGCCCCAGTGCAACCCACCCAGGGCTCTGCACACCATCAGGGATTCTGCTGCTGGAGGAGGAGCGGGTGATTCATTTCTTAATGAAAACAAATTAATTTGCAATAACATCTTTATCACAAGGCTTTCATATGCTTTGTGTCCTCCTCCGAGCTGTCTGGCTGCTTCTTTTGGAGCAGCCCTGAAATTTGGGTTGTGAATACAACTCTTACCTCCTTGCATCACCCAAGCGTTGTTGCCGCACAGTGATGCAAGGAGGGCAGGCAGTGACACTGTGGTTATTTATCCCCAGTGAAAACACAGTCCTGTTCATCCCATGTTTGCTTTCCCATGGTGTCATCCCTCTGCTTCCAATTACCCCCCCTCCCTCCACCAGCAGAGCGGTGAGGAACGCGTCCAAGGATCGCTTATTCGTGGTTGAAGGTGGTGTGCAGATGCTGGGTGATACCTCACCGCACGGGATCTGTCGGTGCATGGTGCTGACAGAGGCTGAACAGTGTCTCTCCTATGCCACAGGTGAGACAGTCAGTGAGGATAAAACAGGTCCCCCTGCAGAACCAGGGCAGGTTTAGCAGCACACAAGGGGGGTGAGCCTGGCTCCTAGCCTTTACCTGCTCTCATTTGTCCCTGGGGTTTAAGTGATTCCCATTTCAAGCACTGTTCCTCCATCCCTTCATCCAGAGCTCTTCTCTCGGGGCTGGAGCCAGGGTCAGGAGCCTGGTGGTCCCCGGCACATGCCTGGGCACCCCCTCCGCCATGGGGACAGACAGGGCTCGGCTCATGCCTCTCCCGCTCATTTTCCAGTTGAACGAGATCCCATTGGCACGGGGCTGGTTGCGGATCACACATGGGGCATGTGCCGTGAATCCCTCTCCCAGCTGAAACCTGTTAAGGGATTAAAATCTCATGAATCTCGGGGCTCCTCCCGGCAGTGAGCAGCCGCTGCCTTCTCCAGAGGGCTGGAGGCAGGCGAAGACGGAGGAGGAATGACGGGGAAAGGGGCCCTTTGCAGGGAAGAGCCTCTGCTCTCAGCTTTTCCCTCATCCCTTCTCTGTCCCGTGCTCAGCATCGTGGATGGCCGGGAGCCGCACAGGGTCTCTGCCAGGTCAGAGAGGACACGGTCGAGTAGGAGCCAAGACATTGCCCAAAATCTGCTTCTCTGAGCTGGTGCTTGCACGACCTGCGTTTGCTCTTTGTGGGCTCCGTGGCTGCCCGCGAGTCCTGCTGAGAGCTGGGGTGCTGTGTAAATGTGTCTGCGAGGCACGTCTTCTCCTGAAAACTTTCCAGCTGAGAAGCCAAGATAAATTAGAAGGAAAGAAGGTGCCATACGGCTTTCTCGCTCCTTCTACAGAGGCTTTGCCCCCTGTTTGGGTACTGCTCAAAGCAGTTTTGCTGCACGTGTGACACAGGTTTCTCTCCCTGTTGACACAGGGGCTGTACAGGCATGTGCAAGATCACAGCACCAAGAGCTTTTGCAAACTCACAGATGTTTCCAGGTGTGTAGCTGATGGATGTGCAGGGAGATAGCTCGTCATCAGCACCTTAGCAGCATTTATCAGCTGGGCTGTGAGCATGGTGCTAAGAGAAAGGGCATATCCCAGCTGTACGAAACAGGCTTTTTCCTGGCAGCATCGTCAGCTGGGAAAGCTGAACTCTCTGTGTGGTCTGTCCCATCTCCCCAACCCTGAGATGCTTTGCAGTTTTCCTCCCAGAGCTTGGAAACCAGAGTAACAAATGCACGTGCTCATGCACATGCACCGTGAGTGCCTGATGCTAGAAGGGGCCAGGTCTTCCGTGGTGTCACTGGTGATGCCTTTGCTGGAGATTCATCCCTATGTGTTATTTCAGGAATGATTACCGCTGCCATTTGGTTCTGGTAGTTAGACAATATGCTTAGCGAAAATGGCAGCTCTCGTTGTATATGTTTTGTGCTCAATTATTGTCCCTTCTATGGAAAGGGCACATAGTGTTTGCCAAAACCCAGTGCTGTGGGGTTCAATTTCTGCAGGTTGAGATAAGTCTGCCTTGCCACTCATGCGCCCGCTGACCGCAAGAAAACCCCAGCCTTATATTGATCTTACGTAAGTGATGTGATATAGACTGATGTAGGTGGGGCAGAAAGACCTTTTGGCCGTTGCTTTTGATTTTGCGGGAAGTGGTTAATCACTGGAAGCAGCAAGGGAGGATGGCAGCGGCATCTGCCCGCTCGATGGGGTTTGTGTCTTCTCTTGCGTCATGCCCGAGGATGCTGATGGCGCAGAGCAGAGAGGAGCGTGCTGGATGGAGAGCAGGCGAGTTACTCTGCATCAGAGGGAGGGTCGGCATCACGGTGTAATGCTGGCACGGCGTCAGGAAGCCTATGGCTGCCCACGGGGATAGTGCTCGGCATCATCGCTGCTGCCGGTGTAATGCACTAACCCCCGGCTCTCCTGGCAGCCCCACATGCGGTGCTCTCCCCATTTGCCGGGCAGCGAGGTTAAAACTTTGTCAACACGAGCAAGCTGGGCTGGTTTTTAAGCTGACTCAGTTTTCAAACAAGCTCTTGGGCTCAGTCCCACCAGGGTGTGCGTCAGCTTCAATTATTTCCTGATAGACTTGGATCATAAACAGTGAAAAAGCCTTTGTTTAGACCGTAAGACGAGCGTCCAGCTCTGCCCTTGGCACCGCATCAGCTAAATCCCTTCTTCTGCGCACGTGTTTTTTGCAACCCATGGCAGCTCTCGTACGCCGGCCGGGGTCAGGCCTGGGGCTGCTCTGGAGTCTCCCGCAAAGCTCTTGGGAGGAATTGCAGAGGTTTAGGAAGGTGTCTAAAAAAAGTGGGTTCTTGAAGCAGAGAGGTTTGTGTCTCACCCATGGGCAGGTGAAGTCCAGTGATGGGAATGAGATGTGCAGAAGCAAGAAGCCCGACCCCAAAATAGTGTGTCTTATGAAGGCTCTGAAATGGGCTGTTTATTTATCCCAGTGCTAAACTGGGGCGTTTGTCTACAGTCCACTACAGACCAGTGTGGAAAAGACCATACTTTTGTGGCTGGCTTATTCCCTTGCACGGTACCAAGACCAGAAGGAGATGCATGAGTTGCTGTGTGCAGAAGTCATGTTCTCTAAATCATGTTTTAAAACCCCAAAATAGAAGTAGCCCAGTACCTGCTTGCGAGTCAGGCTTGCTTGGGAAGAAAAAAGGGCTGAAAGCATGGGCTGGTGGGGATGACCATGTGAAGGATGAGCTGGCTCTGGCCACCGATGTGGAGAGAGAGGGATTAAAATATGCTTTGCCCTGCTCTAGCATCTTTCCTTGGAGCCCTCGATGTGCCGTGTCGGTGTTGATGGATGATTTGCTGGGTTCTGCTGAGGGGATTTCTTTGGGCTGAATTTTGCAGAAATTGGCTTTCTGTGAAGTTCAGGTCTGAGCTTCCGCCAGCCATCTGGACACACCACTCCGGAGGTCTGGCAGCTGCACGCCAAGGGCCAGCGTGAGCACGCTGCTTGGGGAAAAAACCTCGTACTCGAGAGAGAAGATGGTCCTGCCACATTTGTACCAGCACAAATTTGTTTCTTTTGCTTTCTCTGCATTTTTGCCACGTTACTCTTGTGAATCGTTTCACTTCCCTGGCAGTTTAGTTGTCAGGATAATACCAGAGACAATTTTAATTGTCTCTTTCAGGATTATATTGGGGGCAATTTGCAGCACTGAATTGCATCACGGTGGCTACTTACTCCACAGCATTTTACCACGTTGTTTCCTTTTCAACAAGAGTTTTTCCACGCAATGCAGCGAGGGCTCGGAGATGGAAACCTCCACACAGTGCTGAGGGTGGACACTGTTATTTCAGGGGCTGTTGCAATGCTTTGCAAGGGTAACAGCTGAAAAAAATAGATTAAATGAAAGCTGATAGCACCAGGCAGCCTGCTGTGGATATTATGCAAAGGTAAAAAAAGGTGTCAAAATTCATGGTGTTTTCTTCTTGCATTAGGGATGCTGGTTACACAGTCAGGAAGGTGTTGCTGGCAGAGAGCAAATGGAGAGCAGTTAGAGGGAGCAGCGTACGCTGTTGCCTTCCCAAAATAATTTGAGGCTTTAATTAAAGAATGACTGCAATGTATTTCCAGACCTTCCAGCGGAAAACATGAAATAAAACCTTCACTTTCACTATTCTTTCTGTGTTAATATGACAGGCTGAGCCTCCTAGGGTTCATCCATCCCCAAGCCTCGAGCACTAGATACTTCTTGCCGCAGGGTCGCCGGCGGGAGGGGAGATTTCGGCGTGCCTGAGGTTTAGCATAGGTTAACGTCCCATTGAAATTTGCGGGATTAAAACCCTTATTTCAAGTTAAGCATGGTGATAAATGAGGTGTTGAAAAGTATGGGTTTAAATATGCTCTTAAACCCATATTTCCTCTTCCACAAACTGGGGAACAGGAGGTACGGCCGTCAAACGCTTGTGGAGCTCAGATGTGAAATGGCTTCTGACTCACGCTGGTTCCAGCTCGTGCTGACACAGGATTTTCCGTACGCCGTGCCCTCCTGGCGTCTGCGGACCTGGGGTTTCTACCTGAGCTGCCGAACTCACCTGATGGAGGGGGTGAGTGCTGGTGCCGTCGCTTCGCTGCCGGTTTGCGCAGCTGGAGCTGGGCAAGCATCGCCCCTGAATTGAATCAGCTTTTGATTAATGTTAGTCGCCGTGTAGGCACCTGGACATGTCTGGGAATAAACGACCCCCATTTCTGTCAAGGCTTAGCATCTTGCAGACTGGATTGAACAGAGAAGCTAAAGACCACAAGTCCTACGCTGATATTTCTGCTCCAGCCATCTGCAGGTGTTTTGTGGGGTTTTTTTTACCATGAGAAAACCTGCTGTAATTGTTTCCCTGCACACCCAGAGGTGATTTGTCAAAATCTCTATTGCTCCTCGGTTAATTCAATATTTATAATGTCTTTATAAGGCCGGTCCCGCTCTGCTGACTTGGAGGCGAAGTGGGAGAATACATTTGCATAAATTAGGCTGCATGAAACACACAGCTCGCAGCTCTGCCGGGGCGCTCAGGCTCGAAGGGAGGACGTGAAGGCAGCAGTAATTGGGCGTCCAGGCAGAGAAGATGCAGCGTCTTCCTCAGCATCCCTGCCCAGCTTGTCCCAGCACACAGCAAAATCTTGAGCAATCAGTGTGAATGAAGAGCAGCAGCGAGCCGAGCCCAGGCTGATTGCTTATTTTAGGGCTTTCTATTTGGTTTCTGTGTCTTCTTTAAGATGTTTCATGATGCAGCGATTTCATAAAACCAGGCAGACGCCACAAATTGTCACATGTTGGGGGTTTTTATCATTATTGTTCTTTAGGTCAGGTTAATCTCTGCTTGTGACCTTTCAGAGAGCAAGCCAGGGAGGGCGAGAAGGGTGGTTTACATTATTGTCTATACTAATATACTACATATACTAATGCATGTCCTATCACAATGCATGTCACTAATACTATACTATATACTACATATACTAATGCATGTTGCATCACAATGCATGACAATGCATGTCACTAATACTATACTGTATACTACATATACTAATGCATGTCATATCATGCATTAATATATAAAGATCGTGAAAAGAAAGATGATTGAACAGTCCCGACACTGGTATTTGTATTTTGTTTTATTTTTAGGAACCAAATTTCTAGAACCAAATTCTTAGAAACTTTCAGAGTTAAAGCTTTCCAAGCCACTATTCTTTTGGGTGGAAATTTTAATCAGAATTTAGAAGACTCCACCAAAATCCCTGTTTTCCTTGAAGCTTTTTTTTCATAAGGAATACATGTATTGAGAGTTTCAGATGATCCTGAGATCTACATCAGCTCGTAAAGCCTCTTAGTGTTTGCTCTTTTGTAACGCAGTTTTGACAGTAATGGATGAGTTGTTTGGTTTATTTAATCAATCTCTGTAAAACTTTAGTGCGGAAAGCTATTATGTAGTGTCAAATGATAACAGTGCTGCTGCTGAATGAGTTGCGGAGAGATGACCCCGCCGTGCAGATCCCCTGAACCCCAGCACAGCAGCCAAGGAGGGACCTCATCATCCTTAACCAGGCAGGCTCGTGCTCCCCCGTGTTTGCTCTCCAGCAGCACCGTCCACGGGTGTGCAGGATGGGGTGGCCCTTGGTGAAACGCCCCGTCCTTGCAGCATCTTAGCAATCAGCAGGGTTTCTTTTTCCCCTTTCCTAGACGATTTTTAGCGTGGTCCCTTATAGCTTGCCAGCTCCTAGCAGGGAGCCGCTCTGGGGTCGGAGCATCCTGTGGGTGTGATGGCAATGCTGCAGACACCTTACGTGGCATCCCTCCTTTGTCTTCGCAGGAGGGGGATTCCCTCGGGGCCATGGAGAAGCTTTGCCGGCAGCTCACCTACCACCTCAGCCCCCACTCGCAGTGGAGACGCCAGGGCATCATGAAGAGGAAACCGCAGTCCTGGTGAGTCGGCTTTCGAAGGCCACCGTCACCCTCACGTGTCACCATCCCCTCCCTGGTCCTTGAGTCCTCAGCACCATCCGCAGGCTCGGGAGAGCAGGAAGGGGGTTTTTCCATGACGCTTTTGGCCATGGTGTGCAAGCGTGGGTGCCGGTGGGAGCTGCCTGTTGCACACCTGCAGCCACAGGAGGAACAAATCCATCACGATGAAGGAACGTGCTTAAAACCGTTAGCCAGGGCTGCGAGGGAGCCGGGTGGTCAAAACCTTCTCAGCTTGCCACAACCTCCAAAATCCTCACTAGTCCCCAATCTCACCAGCATTTCCCCCATGTGTGGTTGTGTTATCAGGTTGCTTCATGCTCACCCACAGGCGTTTTCCTCCTTTTCCATTTTCCTTTCCATGTTGCATCCCGGTTGGAGAGGAGAGCAGCACGGTAGTGCCTGGGGAGGGGGAAAGGCTGGAAATCCTGAGCCAGCCATCCCCCAAAAGTCCCCATGCTTGGGCTTTGGAGGGCAGGAGACAAACTGCTCCAAGACATCCTAATTAGCTGGTAATTAATATACAGGCACATGGCATCGTGCTTGCAGTGTGTTTGCATGAAGGGAACTGATTGATTAAAATTAGGGAGTAAATGACCCCGACCCCCTCCTCACCCGGGTCCTCAGCAAAGCGTCCCAGCTGCCGACGTCCTGGATCCATGGAGCCGAAAAACCTGTGGGTGAGGCTGATGGGAACAGAAAGGGCTCCTTGTTTTCCATGGTGTTATGCATTACATATTTAATTTATTATTTTTGTTTAAGGAAATGAGAAGTCCAAAAGAAGCCGCAGTCTGGCAGAGTCAGGATTTGTATCCAGGTGCTGGCTTGTGGTCCCAAGAGAGTTTTGGTTCCTGTTGTAGCAGATGCTATTTGTAGCCATAGTGGAGACTAATCCCGTGAAAAAACTTAGTCTGAAAAGAGAAGAAGAGGGGATGAAAATGGACACTAGAGGAAAAGAGACAGAAGGGAATAACGGACTGCATGGCCAAATAGGATTAGGGCCACGTCTCCCAGAGATCTGGCTCAGCATCCCTTGCACCCTGTTGTCCTTAGAGACCCAAACGTGGAGGAACGCCTCCGTTTCATTAGCAGCGGTAACCGTACTCTTGCCTGTTGAGCATTTTTAAGGTGTATTGATGACTAAAATTTGCTCTTTCCCATAAAGCGGCAGAAATGGATGGACTATTTTGGGGCTGCATGCTGTGAGGCTGTACCCCACCGGCTGGGCACAGCCCACGGAGCCAGATAATGACCCGGGAGCTCAGTTACCCTTGTGGGTTCTTTTCTTAATTGGAATAGGAAATGCACACCCCTTGTCATCTCATCAGGGCGTTAATAAAGTTACACTGATGTGGCCGTGGGGAGCTCTTTAGAGCCCAAAAGACAAGAAATTCTTGAAAATGGAAAAACTGAAAGCAGCACTTTGTGCCACTCTGTCTTTAATTACCAATCCCTGTCCTTCATTATCAGCTTGGAGCGGTTGTGTGAGCACGTCCACGTGCCAGAGATCTGCAAGGCTTTATCTTACAAGCCTGGCATAATGCTTCCCTTTTGTTGGAAGAGCCGGGAAATAGCTGAGGTTTTTCATGGTTTTAATAGTAGGGGTGAGGTTTCATCCATAGATGAGCCCTGACTGCACGGCAACGACCCTGGGGCTGCCAACACGTGGTGCTGGCTGCTGGCTGCTGGAAGCCAACCTTTTGCTAAGGTCTAAATGCCTTAATATAGAGAACATATAGAGAATAGAGAGAACATCTGTCTTGTCTTCCCTGTGCTTGAACACCCACTGCTCTATTTGTGCGCCAGCAGTTACCCTGTTAGGGATGCTCCTGATCTCATGATGTGTTAGTTGGTGGGTAATTCCTTCCACAACCAATGACCAGCGGGTGTTTCCCCAGAGCCCCTTGCCCTGAGTTGGGGTTTGCAAGTGCCCTGCGATGCCTGAAAGGGAGTAATGGGGTCTTGTTCCCAGGTGTCGCATGGGCTTGACCCAGTCCTGCTGTCAGATGTTGCAGGAACTTTCAAATATTAAGTTTCCACACTTTTTTGTGTGCCTGTTGGCCATCCACAACCCATCAGTGCTCTGCTCTGGGGTGTAATTAGTAGCTGGCTCTAACGTCCAGGGAGCTACAGAGCCCTTCTTCGCAAGAAAAAGAGCTTTGGCTTGGTGCGGTGATAGAAGAGGGACTTTGGTTGATGGAGGAGAGGACAGGCCCATTTTATCAGAATTAAAAATGAAGCCTGTGGGAATACTTTTCCAGCTCTTTCTGTAGGTGATTTTGTCACACCACATCTTGTCCTGTTCCTTAGCTTGGCTGGTTGCTTTTCATTTAGAAACTAAACAGAGCCAATAAATCAAGTGATTCCTGGGCTTTTTTCGAAGTTCCCATTGTTCAAGTTCCTCTCCCTCCTTATGTGCTGGTTTTTGGGGGATTGACTGTGCCCCCGTGGAGAAGGTGTTTGGTAAGTAGCTACGGATGACCCTTGTAATTAGGATATGGTTTATTTTGATTTATTGGAGGCTGCCCTTGTAAAATCCCCGTTTGTGCAGGCACAGAAACAGTGCAACCCAGTGCCTGGGAAGTCTGGGACTTGTGGTGTGGATCCCATCAGTCTGTGGATTAACTCTTACGAGCCCGGGGCTCACTTGGTATCTCCCCTTGATGTTCAGAGATACTCCTCGGTGGCCCCCTGCACCGCGCAGCCAGCGGTCGGTCTGAGGCAGAGATCAGGTGTTAAGAGCTGTCTTTCTAAAAGGAAAGGCTCTGTCCTTGTTTTTGGGAGGAAACTGGCTTAAATTTGCAACTGTGACAATGAGCTTTTGCTTATAACATGGACAGAGCACGGGGGGCTCTGTCAATGCTTTCCATCGTGGGTTATTAAGGGAAAAGCGTTGGAAAATGCGCTGGGTTGTGCATGCTGCTGTGTTGCACTAGTGATGTAATAGAGTATGAATAATTCACAAAACCTGCAGCGATCGGCCCACGAGCCTGCCTGCGCTGGCGGCGGGATGAACGTCGGGGGCTGCAGGCTGTGGATGCCCACGCAGCCCCGCGGTCCACCCTGCAGCCCTCGGGTGGCCCTGAAAGCGGGCTCATGGGTGCCTTGCAAGCCTTCGCCCCTCTGCCAAGGCTCTTCTTTGGGGGGATGAAAATTAAAGCAGAAAGCTTGGGTAGCACAGATGTAGCCTCGCTCACAGCAGGGGGGTTTATCGTTCAAAGCCCGTTTTTATCCTGCCTGTCATGGTGATATCAGTCATGTTTGGGGCTCAGGTCTCCTCTTACTGCCTTTTTATAGACTCCAAAATCCCTCAGCTTCCCTAGAATTACTCTTGCTTTGCAACAAGGTCGGTAAGGTCCCAGGAAAGCCCACGGCGGTGCCCGCGGCACGGCATACGGTAACTTCTCTCTACAGCAGTGGGAGGCTGTAGGCAGGAAGAAGTGTCTGCGCCGGGGGCTTCGGAGCCCTAAAACCGGGGCGTCCTCTGAGAGCCGCGTGCGAGCCCGGGTGTCTCGAGGAAACAACGAGGTGTGAGAAATCACCTTCCTTAGAGGTCTGCAGAGGAAACTGCTAGGATGAGATGGATGCGTGAACCCGGCTCGCCGGGACGAGCCCCGAGGCTGCTCCTCCTGCCGCTCCCGGGTGGCCCAGACTGGGGAACACAAGACAGGGGCTGCTGCAGAAGAGGTGGTGGTTTTTTCCTTTCCCTCCTCTCCTCCCTGCAGTACCGACCCGGTTGCAGGCTGCACCATGCAAATGATACTTTCTCAAGCCATTTCTTCTCATTTTTCTTCACTCTCTTTCTTTCTTTGCTCTTTCTTTTCATTTTCTTTCTTTCTTGTTGGAGAAGAACTCTTCTGACTCTCCTGCAAGACAACTTTGGGGTCAGAAAGGGATGATTTGGAGCCACCCCCATGTTGTGACCTGCCTGGAGGATCCATCTGTGGGACGCATTTGGATGTGGAAACCTGGTCTGTCATCTCCTGCGTGATTTTTGACCTTGTAATGAGTGTTTTGGCTCCGGCCCTGGTTCCCTGCTGATAATTAGGGATTGCAGCAGAGGTTGGTGGAGCCCGTCATGGAAAACTCCCGGTCCAGAGCTGCGGAATTACTCAAAAATACTTTGTTGATTAGAAATCTGTATCTTTGTGATGCATTGTGCTCCTGGGTCCTGTCTGCCGGAGACGCACTCGTTAGCGCGCTGACTCGTAACAAGCAGAAACACACGCACCGTAATCTGTGCCGTGGCTTCATTAAGAGGCATCATTTCTCTGGGGTCACAGCTGCACCCGTCTCCCGACGCTCCACGGTCCCTTGTCCCCTGCAGCTGGGTTAGATATGTTGGAAGGGTTTGGGAAGGAATTGGAGTTTAATTATCTCTGCAGTTGGGAGCGGTGGAGAGTGCATTTGTAGGAGATGGATGCGTTAGTGCAATGCTGATCCCTCTTTTTGATTAAAGGGTTTCCCCAGTTGTGGGATCAAGGGGGTCTCAGACACTAGTGAGATGTTTCTCTCTTCTTGCTCAGGGTTAGTGAAGGGGTGGTGGCCTCTGGGTGTCATTGCATTGCCACCTCCTCGGATGCCCACAGTCAGGTTTTTCGTGGGATAGCGTCCCTTCTTCACTAAAAGCCTGCTGGCATTTCCAGCAAGCATCAGGGGACGTAGCCACAAGCAGTGGGGTGGATCAGTCCCTCCTGGACCAGCCCATCCTGGGATCCCCTTGTACCTCTGCTGAGGTCTCACCAGCGCGGTGAGCGAGAGCCCTGCGCATGGGCACAGCTCGACCAAGCACTGAGCAAAGCTAAATAGCTGTAACTGGTCTCCCCAGAAATATGGTGAAATAATTATAAGGGAAAATTGCTTTTCTTTATTCCGCAACTGCTGTATTCATTACAGGTGATAATCGGAAGCAGAGCAGCCGGAGGAGGAGGATGGGGACAGATGATAGAGAGGACTGGAGCTGATTTTTCAGTCGGTCGTGCTACGGCCAGGCAGCCTGCCGCGTAGGCAGAGGGGGAGGCTAGTGCTTTCTGCTTCCATCTCACCCCAGGCATCACATTCGGTGCTTGCAAGGGAAGAGCCAAATCGAGGGAGAAGCTCTCAGCGTTGGCTGCCCCGCTCTGCTGTGCTGCCTGGCACCGGAGCACCCAAAGCTGGGCCAAATGACCTTATTTTTTTTGCATATTATAAATCTGTCTGTCTCTCACTTGCTGTCTCCCTCTCCGTGCCTCCCTCTGAATCGCATATATTTATATTAAACATCCAGGATGAAAATCAGCATTTTGCCTGGTAGGGTAGCCAATAGCAGGAGGATGAAACCAGCCTGCTAAAGTAATTTGTACATCTCTGGCTCTGCCTAGGGACACAACTACAGTCCAGCGTTTAACTAGCAAGTGTTGAATTAGATGCTGGAATCTCCCTGCTCCTCCCACTGCCAAGCGCTTGCCTTCAGCATCACAAAGACGAAACTGGTAATCAAAGCTCCGCGTGTCCATAATTGCTTTGGAGCACAGGCTTGTGCGCTTTGTGGGGACGGAGGAGATGTTTCCCAGGTGAAATGGCCTCCGTGGCTTTGCTGTGTCTTTCCCATCCCTGGAGAGTCGTGGCCAGTGCGTTAGCTTTGTTTGCTGCCCGCGTTGCCGCTGTGCACAGGAGCAATAGCGAGGAGCCAGGGATGCACCAGGGAGGGGATGGAGCAGTGGTGCCTGCCCCGCCGGGCTGAGCATGGGCAGCGTCTGATGGAATATCGATTATTCATATCATAACTCCGAATCTAGCCCCATTTTACATCAGGTAAGACCCTTTTTCAGACACAGTTCTTGTTGATGCCACTGGAGTGTGAAGCATGGAAGAATTCAAGGTGGAGCAGCTCAGAAATTAAATGGGGTTGATCTGGACCTAAATACATGAATTTTTTAACACTCCCTTTCATTGCACTCTGTTGTTGTTCTGCAATAAATGGAGAAAGCCCCAAAAGAAGCCCGTGCCTGCCCTTGGGCCAACATGGCGCTTTCTTCACTTTCTAAAACCATTTTATGTTTCAGAGCTCCCGGCACTCGCTCATGCAAATCCTTCCCCCAGTGCTGGGACATGTGAAGAGCAAGGATCTGATTTTTTTTCTCAGTTCACACGGCTTTTTCAGGTGGCTTTACTTAGCCCCAGCCCACTCTCTTTTCTTTGCCACTTGTCCTTTTTGCTGGTGGCGGGGCCAGCCTGGATGCCGGATTCGGACGCAATGCAGATGTGGGCGGCAGCTGGGAGTGTTTAGCACAGCACAAGGGTGAGGGCAATGTCAGCCCTCGTATGAGATCTGCTCCACGGCCGCACCAGGAATGCGCCCGATGAGGATTCACAGGAAAAGGGACCGTTTGCTGTTTCTCTTTGCAGGGAGCGCTGCGGAGCGGCTGGCCGGCTTTCCCACAGCCGTGCGTGAGCTCATTCCTATGGCTGATAGAGAATCTTAATTATTTCCTACATATTTATGTACATAAAGGATGAACCGTGCCCATAGTTGGTCTAAACAAAGTCTTAAACAAGAGCAGTGTTCTTTGCTGGCTCTGGTAACCCCAGGAATATAATTTATCCGTATTTTTTTTCCTGAATCCGAGAGTTGCCCTTCTTTGAGACGTACCTGCTGGTGTGGAAACCAGCTCTGCCTGCATGTTGCCTGCTGCATGTGGGCACTGTGCATGCAGGGCACAGCTTCATGCAATTTTTCATATTTGCCTTGTGAACACAGATCACTTGAACCCCACGGGCCAAATCCTGTAGTGATAACGCAAACGCAACTTCTGTAGGTACCCAGCTAGGGTAGGGAGCTTTCGGTCACGGACTGCGGAGCAGATACATACCTTTATCCAGCTGAGTTTCTCTGTGAAATGCAGATGTCGTTACCTCGCCATTAACGCCATCCATCCTCCCGATGCAAGAAGTGGGCACGGTCACTCTGCGCTGCCCAACCTGGGGCCCCAAAGCGGGTCGGAGTTAGACCTGTCACTGCCTCGCTGCAATGGGATGTCACATCGTTTGGTGGGATGCCACATCATTCGCTTCTTTTCTTGCAGTTTCTTGCATCTCTGCTGGTGTGATTTTCCCCACTGCATTTCCCCCATCCCGTAGCAGCAGTCACCTTGTTCATGGGCTTTCTGGGCTGCAGCTTTCCTTCATTCCAGTCCAAAAGCCCCTTTATTGCTTTGTTTTACTAGACCTTGTTCAGCTAAATTCCAGTTTAAACAGAGTATTCTTTCTTCTCCACTTGACAAGCAGTGCTAGTCCGTGCTACACCGCATTCCTGCTTCGTTACGCGTTTCTCTTACATGTCAGTCTGCAGAAAAATGACATTGCTCCTCAGGCACTGGAGGAACAATCTTGTTTATATTAATTCATTGTGTTTTACCACAATAGCCTTTGGGTTCTTAAGATAACTGTGGTAGGAAGGGACAAGGTCAGCGAAGAGAAGGAGCGGCGGTGTTTGAAGAAGGTGGCATGAGCACACCGGGAACCACTGAGGTCTTTGCATTTAGAAGAGTCAGGTCTCTTCTCAGGGGCCTGCATATGGATTTAGGACCCAAATATTAGGTGTCTTTTATTCACTTTCTTAGATTTTAAGCTTAATTTCCTATGTTGTTTTTTTAACACGCCTAAGGGACTGAACCAAGCACCCATGGGGATGCCCCGCTCGTGCATAACCTCGATATGTCATTGCTGGTGTGAAGGGTGAGCCCCTAATTCCTCAACAAAGGGGGCCCGGCAGCCTCACACATTTTGGCTTATGGCTCACCACTTGGGCAGCATTGATTTTTCTCCGGCTTGAACAGTTTTGTGGCTCGAAAGCCATTATTTTTCTCTCGGGACAGGTTAGAAAGTTATATTGAATGGGTTGTAATTCTCTGAGATGGATTTATTTAATCATAAAAAGGTCTGACAGTAGCTGTCATTTTCTGTCGCTCTGTGAGGGTTGGTATGAATAGGGTGAACGCAGCAAACAGGTATTTTGTCGCTGTTGCCGTACATTTCTGCAGGGAAATTACTGCCTGTGGCCCTGCCTCAGTGGGAACCGCTCTGAGAGTGTAAAAGCCTTTGCATAACAGGTACTTCTCCATGTAATATGTGCAAATCACAGGGCTATGCGTGATAAAGACAGAATATTGTGTTTGTTTTCTTTGATTTTTCCAGCCTAAGCAGGGCTGAAAATGCCACAACCCTTAGCTCTCGCTTTCTGCATCCCTCCGGCACCGGCAGCACCTGGGTAGGAATCGAGTGCTACTTTAGCCCTGTGAGACATTGTTTTGCAGCAGCTGCTGACGAGCAACAAGTCAGGGAGGATATTTGGTAGCCCGGGGCGGAAGGTAAACCCTGCTGGAGTTGGTTCAAAGGGCTGAGACCTCCAGCCCCTGGTATCTGCAGGGTTTGGTCCAGCGGCCACAGTGTGCCATATCCATCGTGTGCCAGCTCCATCAGTGTGGCGTAAAATGCTGCTTGATTCATCCTCCTCCAGTTCCTGCTTTGTCTCCAGCGCTCTGGCCCACGGCGCATTTAGGGTTGGGGACATTTGGGGTTTGAGCTTGGGTTTGTGCATCCACAGGCTGGATTTGTTGGGCTGGGAAAATAGGTGCTGCCAAAGCAGCCATGCCAGAGAGGAGGATGGGGCCGTGTCTGCTGCTTTATGGAGGCAGGAGTCGGTTTCACAAGGGGAAATGCAGAGAACAGGTTTTCTCCCACTATGTTTTCCCCACAGAAGGGTGCTGTGTGCCTGGGACGAGGCCGCCCTTGCTCCCTGTCTGCACAGAAAGCTCAACCCCCTTTTCTTCAGGGTGGAAGAGTGTGACATTTGCTTTTTCCTGAGCAAGACCCGAGTCAGTTATAAAAGCAGCGTGTTGCTTTTTAACCCTGAAAGGGGAAGCACAAACACCCCTCCCGGACCCCTCGTTCCTCACTTGCAAGCATCTCCTGTTGCCTTTGCATCCTGCTGTGGTGCGATGCGGGAGTCCACTTCCCCAGGATTTTGCCCAGTGCTTTGCAAAAGGCATTACCGGAGCATCAAGGGTGATGCTGTGGAAACCTGCTAAACTACCCAACAGGAGCGGGAATAGGGAAAGTTTGGCAGGCGTGCCTGAGTCGACACGCTGACAGGGTTTGAGCGGAGCCCTGCAAGGCTCTGGCATGGTCCCTTGCTGCGGGAGGCAGCTGAAAATGTGCTTTTCTCCCTTCGTTTCAGGATCAGCATAGCAGTAATTTGGAGGTATTTCACCTCTGTGGGAGGCAGAGCTCCCAGCTCCCATTTGCAGCACCCGAACACCACAGGCTGCCCATCCTTGCTCTTCCCAAACCAGTTGACCTCCTCCAACTGGGGCACCGCTGCTCGCTTGGTTTTCCATGATATTGCTTTGTTTTCCATGGTATTAAAGGAGGTGTGGAAACACGCCAGTAAAATGCATTTCACCGAGGAACAACGCTTTGGGGTCCTCCTGTACACCTGGGAGTCAGCCTGAACTCCCCTTTGCTCTCTTAAGACCTTCTGATGTGAAATTGCCTTGAAAATACCTGGCTGAAAGTGCAATCAAAGAGTTTAGGACAGCTTTTGGAAGTCAGGAGGCTCCATCGGGCTGCAGCTGTTTTTAACCCACGGATACCTGTGGGTTGGATGTTCTCCATTGCACTTGGCAGCCAGGTACGGAGACCTGTTAAAACAGAAGAGAAGGGTGTTTTGATTTAGTGATGAACGTACGGAGGTTAAGCAGCCTTATTTTGTTGGTAGGAATGATCTTTTAACATCCCACTCCTAATTTTATCAGGGGCACAAAACATTTTTGTCCTGGAAGAATGCCGAGTGCTGATTTTTCATAGTTGCTTGCAGTGCCTGCTTACATTTCTTTACAAAGCCCTTGTGAAGCAAAAAAAAAAGGGAGTTTTCAGGCGGGGGGAAGCCTGGTGCATGAATAATGTGGCCTTCCTTTTGAAAACAGAAAGAGAATGAATGTTTGTGGATGAAAATCCTCCGCTTCTGCCGGCAGCTTGTGGGCGAGTGACAGGAGAAGTTGTAGCTCCTGCAACAAACGGTCTCTTCAGAGCATCCAACACAAATCCGCTGTTGGTGGGAGGAGGCTGGAAGCAGAATGATGCAGTGTCTCCTCTTCATTAAAACCCCATCTATGTGTGTGTGTGTGTGTGTGCACAGCAGGCGTGCTGGTAGCTGCTGCAGAAGAGCAGGGAATTTGTGAGCTGGAGACCTCTGGGACCTGTGCATGGGTGATCTCTTCTGTCTGTGTCAATAGGACTTTATTTTGCCCTATGTTATGTGGCTGTCCCGGAGATCCAAAGGGACAGAGCAGCAAAGTGCTTTCCGGCATATGGAGCAAATGCTATAAAAACCAGGCTGGGATATTGCCTGGTGCTGTTATTTCGGGGTGTGTTGCCTTTTGCAGTGGAAAACAGGCAATTTCCAAACCTTGCTGCTCTTCCCTGCATGTGTTTGGGATGGAGAAAAGCAGAACTCTGGTTCTTGGTGGTTCTTCAGGCTGCCTGGGGTTGGGAACTGAGGCCGTCAGGCTTCGTCAGTGGGATGCTTGGCCCTGGCTTAGAGGTAGGGTCCTGCATCTCACAGGAGGACGTGGGTGAGGGACAGAGGTGCTCCTGGCCACGGCGGATCTTCTGCCCTTTGCTGGGTCATATCACAGTGTCCGAGGTCTGCAGCCTGGTGACACTTGTGTGGTCGCTGAGTCTATAAATCCTTGCGCTGACATCCACCTCCAGAGTTAAATACCTGCTGCGGTGGCTGGGATTTGGTGATGGCTCAAAAAGATGCATCACCCCCCCAGGGTGGGACCGGCTGTGACCCTCCCCAGCAGAAGACTGCTGATGTTTGCCCTTGTCCTCGCCCAGGCGTGTCGTTGCAAAGCTCCCAGCCACCTCCAGCTGTCCGTGCGTTGGCTGCGGCTGTAACACACAGCTCTGTTTGTCTTTGAGATGATTGCAGTCTGGATGCAGGCGGAAAGCAATTCATTTCCCAGGGTAGGCACTAAATACCGACTGCTATCTGCCTGTGCGTGGCAATTTTTAATAAGAGCTCTACTGGGGCGGAGCGGAGCTTTTCCCTGTGTGTATCCTGCAGCATTAGAAATATGGTGGTTAATAACTATGTTTTTTCTCTTAATTGCACTAAAAGCACAAGAGAGGCCATCTCCGAGCTTATCGTACCCGACTTTTGTGATTGTCTGTACCAAAAAGGTTGGAAATTAGAATTTAATCTCTGCATATTGCTGTGGTTCAGCATTCAAATCCCAGCCTAGCCGAGGCAGACCAGACTTTCCTCTGGAAATATTAAATGACCACTAAAAGAGTCTGATGTCTGGTTGTCCCTTGTCACTGTGCCAGCTGCTGGCCATGCAGGAGGGAGTCCCCGGGCAGCACGTCCTGTAGATCCGCTTGGTGTGAAGGGTTGTCCCTGTGTGAGCACTGGGAACAGTGAGGATTAACCATGGGGATTGAGTAGTCCTCCCGTAATAGAAGGGTGACTTAATGTGATGGGAAGACCTGGAGTAATACGGAAGTCAGAAGAGAGCTAAGATTTTGGGAGAGAGAGTGGAAAACAAGAGGAGGATGAGCAAGACAAAAACCCCTCTCCCTCGGCTGCTGTCAGAGATGTGCTGAGTGATTTTGCAGCTCGAGGCTGTGACGGATCTGCCCCAGCGCTGCTGCGGGGCTCCCCGCCACGAGCATCGTCCTACCCGCAGTGCGTTTGGCATCCTGCTCATCTCATTTTGTCTTTTTGCTTGGCCTTTCTTCTAAGACATTGGTCTCAGACCGACAAAGCACATTGCTCACTCTTATTAATGAATTGCCCCAGTAATGAGAGCAATAGCGGGATGAGGTGTGGCGTTAACCCCTGTATCAGACCGATGGGGCTGGCTCAGGCCCTGGGGGGCAAATCCCAGGTACGCCGGCGGGTAACACCAGCACTGTGCAGTGCTGAGGGTGCCCGGCACAGTGGTATCACCTCCAGCAGCTCCTTCGGGAGATACTCACCCTAGGTTTGGTCTGGTACAGACAGCACGCAGCCAACATACATAAAACCAGAGTATTTTCTATACTTTGGCAGAAATGTTTGGGCACTCTGTTGCGACACTGAAGAGGACCGCATGGGAGGGAGCTGTCTTCCAGCAGCGCTGTGATCCCCTGTTTGATACGGCTCTTAGCCACGCACAGCGCAGGGAACGAGCAGCTTTGCTGTGGTTCAAGGCATAAGCCCTGGCGAAACAAGAAGGTAAAAAAAGAAAGCTTTCGAGATACCTGGAGACAATAGGAGCTGGGAGAAATATTTGGATGTGGGTGATTTTGCATTGTGTATCCCAGGGGTGCACTTTTCGTCATCGCTATCCTTCTCATCTCTGTCTCCTCCGTGGCCATGGGGCATTTCCTACATCTGCCAGCCTGGGACTCTTCGGACTTTTTAAAGTTACTCAAGAGATGACTTTATATCTCTTTTATAGCTGGGATTGAAACAACCATGATTTGACCTGTCAGTTGTTCTGTTCTCAGTGCTCCTCCACATGATCTTCTTCTGGGCTCCTGCCTCTTGAATTTATTCCCTTTGGCACATGCATGACTGGAAGCACAGTGTCTTCTGTTTTTTTGCTCTCTGCTGGTCTGTGTGGCTTCAAAACTGCCTGGGTCAGGGGCTGCTTTGTTTGTGGAGAGGCCATTTTCCAAGATCCCTGAACCAGAGCAACCTTTGGGGCTGTTTCTTTGCATGCACCAAGGTAGCTGGCCAGAATTTTTTATTCCACGCTGGCACCCCGACAGATGGGTTTGAGCGAGTGGGGTGGGCAGGTTAAGCCTGGGGTTCAATACGGCTAAGCCCCTTCCCAAAAAAAGAGGGAGATGCTGGGGAGCGGCAGTGGCTGCGCCCTGGCCCCGCACGGCGCTGGGCAGCTGCCCCATCTCCACCGGCACCAGCCTGGCTGCCGGGAGCTGGCGTATCCCTGGGGAATCACGACCCTTCGAGGACACCCCGCTGAGACGCAGCTATCTACAGCCAGGCTTGTGTCGCAGCACTCTCCCTTGCTATGTAGAAAATCTGATTAATCTCTTCTCAAAAAAATGCTGTTTAACGTGAAGACATCCCGTCTGGCGGGTCCGGCATTTTGTGACCGTGTGAAAACCTTAGTGAAATGTTTTGTCCTTGTTGTGGGAACGGCATGTGATGTTGGAGGGGAGGGAATGAATAGGCCAGCAATCATCCACTGCACGTCAGCAGCGCAGGCTAAGCCAGGTGGGAAGAGGGGAAGGATTTCATCCAGTCGGAGAAAGAGAGATGTCTGCTGAATGAGAGAGGAATTAAAAAAAAAAGCTAAGTCATTTTGAAGTCAATAACGTACAGCATTAAGCGGCTTTTGCTTTAAATAATGTTCTTTTAAGGCTAGTGGGTATGAATACGAGGGCGTTAGGTTGTCCCTGGTGTGCACTTTATCCCTGAATCAGCGTGTGTGTGTCTCAGAGGGAGGGACGAACCCGACAGTGCAGCGAGGATGCTCTGAGCTGGCTCCCGGCTTCCCCCACCTAAGCAGCCAAATGTGTGTGCCATCATTACGGCCAATTTTCAGCATCAGCAAGTAGCAGGCTGGAAACAAACAGAAGGAATTGCTTTTTCACCCAGCTCGCCCTGTCGAACGATGTTGAAGGGCGCAAAAGCCCAGAGAATTCAGAGAGGAATTAAGGACAGCTTCATTGGTGGCCATCAAACACTGTAGTTTAGGCTCAACCTCTGGCCCAAGAAGTCTCTGAAGCATGGGAAGCTAGGTGGATTTCCCAGGGAGGAGTAACTGAATAAAGCTGTAGATCCTTTACCTAAACATTAACTAACATCCAGACACGGGATCTGGACTTGGCCTTGATGTGACCCAGAATGGTTATTCTTTTGCATTGATGCTCAGTAGCGTTAGTGCAGTGCGGAGGTGAGGTTTTCCCAGGGTCCGCAGCATCCTGCCGTTCACTTGGAACTGCAGAGCCTTGCTCCAGGCTGTAATTCACCCAACGCATCCCTGCCCTTCTGCCTTGAGTTTTCTGCCCGCTTCTTCTGTCTCCAGCGGGACAGACCTATTTCTACTTGCTCGTGTGCTTTGGAGAACCTCAACAGTTAAAAGTGCAGTCCTCAGAGGAAATCTCTGCCGAGACTGGCCTGAGACAGGATCCAGCCTGGGAAAAAAATGCCATTTAGATGCCCTGCAGAGAGGAGAAGCGCTCCGAAGCCGATCGAGCCTGGGGTGTCATCCCTTGACATGTCAGTGCACATCAATCTGCTCTAGCTGGCAGGATGGCCTGTCTTTCCCAGGGGAAGCCGAGAGGCTTGAAATGAAAATGCTGCGATGTTTGTTGTTGAATGTAAAGAGTCAGAGGCACTGGAATGACCTTTGGCGCGATGAAAACAGGACTAAATGTCGAGCAAATTAAACGCCTGTTGTGGAGGGAAAGGTGAAGCACTGCAAATCCGGGGGAGCAAATATTTATGAAGGCTGTGATTAGGAAATAATTCTGCAACGCGCTGTTTGTGGCAGTTAAAGAAGCTGCCATCCTGTTTGCTTTTTGCTGATATTCAGGGGAAATCTGATTTCTCCTGTGTCTGTCGGCGCGAGAGCTGTCCGGTCTGCTCCCCACGTTTGCTGGGACACGTGGGCATTTTGCACACCCCAAAACGCGCCAAACAGGGAGGATAAGCAGGGGGTGAAATCACCCATTTTGTTCTTCATTTCCACTGAGAGTTATCTGGCCACCAGATTGGCAAGTTTGGGGTGGAAATAAGTTATTTTTGCTGAATATTGCAGCAGCATCTGGAAGGTGGGACTGTTGCTGGGCACTGCCTGAAGTCTTCCCAGCCAGGGCTGCTCGCCGTGGGGCCCTGTTTGTGCAACAGGGATGAAAGCACTGGTTAAATTTCCCAGATGCTCAGTGAGTTGAAATAATCTGGCTGAAATCAGATAATACATCAAGCTGTTTATTGCAAGCCAGCGGGTTACTCATGGGCTGGCACAGCTCCGGAGAGCGCGGTGCTGCGACCTTACTGCCTGGGAGGGGTTTGCTGGGACAAGGCATGGCTGTCCCTACCTGTGTGCGTGAGCGAGGGATGCGGTGCTCTTTGGCACACCAGACCAGTGCATTCAAACACTGGAACAGGCTTCCTAGAGAGGTGCTCGATGCCCCAAGCCTGTCAGTGTTTAAGAAACGTTTGGACAATGCCTTTAATAACAAGCTTTAACTTCTGGTCAGCCCTGAATTGGTCAGGCAGTTGGACTAGGTGGGTCCCTTCCAACTGAAATATTCTATTCTATTCTACTCTACTCTACTCTACTCTACTCTACTCTACTCTACTCTTATTCTACTCTACTCCACTCTATTCTATTCCATTCCATCCCATTCCATCTCATTCCATCCCATTCCATCCTATCCTATTGACATCTAATTGAGTTGTCTGAAGAAAGGTGCATCTCAGCTCCTGCACCGAGAGCGTTTATAGCATGTTCGTGCTTTGCAGCATCAAGCCTTAAGCTCCAGCAGCTGCAGCCGGCGCTGATACTGCTGATAAACCCCGAGAGGTACGAGGGCAGCCACGAGGTTTGATGTACGGGGTTGGTTTGCTGCCACCCTGGCACAGCTTCCTAAGCAGCGTGGGGTCGAGAGGGCCATGGGCAACCACAACCATGTTTCCCTTAAAATCTCCTGTGTGTTAGCAGCAAGCAGTGCTCTGCTGAAGCAAGGGAGTGGGGGAAAGCTGGGCATTCGCTTGCTGCTTTGGCTCTGATGATAGTTGGACCGATGAGATTTAGGGCAGATGACTCAGTGATTAGACAGGCCAAATCCCAACACTGCACGTCCAGAAAAGCCTTTTGGCAGCTGATGAGGAGGCACTGAGAGTGCTTCTGCTTGCAGAGGGCTCATAGCCATGGGAAGGGAGCACCGTGTCCTCGCTTTATCGGAAAGTACCGTGGCTGATTTGGGACTCTTTCAAAAGGACACAGGTATGCAAACAGATTATTAGGGGCTGAGCCTAGGCGTGAATTTGCAAGCTTTCAGCAAATCTGGGGAAAACAAAACGCAGGCAAGTGTGATGAAGCAGCACTCAGAGCACACGAGCCAGAGACACCGGCTGCAAAGGAAGAGAGATCTTGTGCCACGCGAGGTGGGATGAGCATCTGTCTAATCCGAAGAAGTCAGCTCGAGGTTTGGGGCTGCCGGTCACTAGCGGGGAGGGGGAAGCAGTTGGGTTTGGACGTTTGGGAGAACGTGGCTCAGCAGCAAAGTCTGGTTCTGGCCTCTCGGGTGTGTGGGGTTAGAGTTGGTGTAATTTGACTTGGAAATAAGGAATTTGCCTAGGCCACCGAGAGCTCACTGCTGGAGGCAGTGCCCCTTTGCTTACCAACAGCAAGTGCCTCTTCAGAGGAATTTCTCCTGCCTGAAATAACTCCTGGCAGGATTGTTTTGAAAGAAGGCATCAGCCAGCCTTGATTTTGGCTGGGACACAGGTTTATGTGTCCGACACCAGCTGTAAAGCATCACTCGGGATGGTCAGAGTCGTGCCCTGCAGTAGGGCTCGATGCCCTTGGGTTGGTATCTCCTGGTCTTGGGTACTTTGCTGAGCAGCATTAGGGATCTCTCCTTTACAGCGTTATGGAGCGCGGGAAATGCAAACGTGTGGTGGTTATCCCTGCGACCATTCAGCACGTTCAAATAAGACGTGTCGCAAATAAGGCTTCCCAGTTATGATCCAGGTTTCTGTCTTGTGTTGGTTCTGGTCTCTATTCCTGTGACACATCCAACCAACTAAACCTTTTGATGCGTAACCGGCTGCCTCCCTGGCTTCGTCCATGTCATCCAGCATCAGTGCATCTCGGCTTGGTCGGTCTGTCTCCCTCCTCTGTGCAGGTGAAGGGTAATTGCTGGCGAGCTGGGATGGATGGCATCTCATGCCTGTTGTATTGCTGGGGAAGAGGTTATCCCTTACAGCTACCTAATCGTGGTGGGGCTGCGGCTCCTTCCTGTGTGCCGTCCGAGCTGGCGTGCCAGCCCCACTGCGCCTTGCTCAGTCGGAAGGAGTTGGCGTTAGCAAAGACCTACTTTTTAAGCTGTTGCAGCTAAACTGTAAATAATGCATGCATATTGAAATGCCACCCAGGTAAGTGCTACAGGGCAAGCTGTCGCGTTGGAAGGGGCTTAAGGTTTTCCATTGTCTCACTCTGTAAAATGAGCCCTTACCCTGTTTGTTGCCCTCCACAAGTTGTCTGAGTTGCTCCAGAATTTAAAACAATTGAACCAAACTGTGGAGTCCCATTTTTTTTCCCTACTGATTAATATTGACCCTGATAAATGCTTGAATTGCCTTTGCTGTTCCCTCATTGAGCAAATGAACAGACAGCCAGAAGTACTAGAAAATATCCTAAAGTAGAGAAAAAATCTGGCAGTGAGGCTGGGACGAGGTGACGTACAGCAGCAGGACATCCCTTCCTACCTGCTTGCTTTTCTGAGCTTCCTCTCACTCTTCAAGCTGTGCCACAGGCTTAAAAGCTTCAGGTAGTCATAGGCACTACCTGTGATTTAAAACCTTCATTTCGAGCCACCCTCCTCCTCCTCCTTCCTCTCCTCTCCTGCAACTGGACTAAGGAATAAGCCAGTAGTTTTCCTCCCCTTGGAGGGAACATCCATCCCGCCTCCTTGCATTGAGGCACTTGTGGTCCCCGAATAGGTTTTCTAGTTCCATGCCTGATTAGAAAAGGCCTTTGACTGTGAGAAGTGGGGGGGTGGGGGTGGGTTAATTTAGTTTTTTTTAATAATTGCTCCTCCTCCACTTCCTCTGCTTCTGGGGGAGTGGAAATGAGATTTGCTTTTGACACATGGCAGCGATTATTTAAGTCTATCCTCACAACTTGGGCTGCAGAGCGGGGAATCAACTAGTAGAAATTGTTATTAAATGAGGGAATCAGCTGGTGAAATAATTAATCCACACACACACGCGCTTCCTCCCCACCTTGGAAGTCCTCCAAACACCCTGTTATTTGTCTTGTCTAAAGCAGCCACTGCCGAGGTCCCTTTTTAGCCGGTGAGGGACAACTTGCTCCCTTGCCTGGGGCCCGGCTGCTGCTCCCGCAGCGGGCTGCTCTCCTGCCGCCGTGCAAGAAAGGCATCGCTCCCCCAAGCAGCGATGTCCATCTAATTAACAGCCAGCCCTGTCGTGGCTATCGCCCCTGGCTATACTTCCCAATTAGGAGAATCAAGCTTTATGATGAAGCTTTGATAGAAGCTTTTTAAAATTTTTTTCCAAGCCCTTTCACATTGTGCATCGTTAGCGGTGGTAAATGACGGTGTTTAGTGAGCTCATCCATCACTTCGACTCAGTGCTCGGACTTGCTTTCGGGGCAAGTTTCCACCTCCCGTGGCCACTGCTGCTCTCTTTGAATGAAAAGAATGCTTTAAAATAGCGGTGCAAAGGAGGACGGGGATAGGAGCGCTGGAAGCACCGCTGCTCCTTGCTGCTGTGGGGAGGAGAAGGGCTGGACCGAGGTTTTCAGCACGAAGGTTTTGGGTGGTGGCAGCTGGGCATCAAGCCTTTCGAAGGGACACCGAGGTGTATTTGCGCTGGAACTGGGTTGTTTCTTTTTTCTTGTGCATTGCTGTGGGGCTGGCAGGAGTGGGAGAGCCCACGTGGGGAGAGTTGGACCGGAGAAGGCTGCGAGCCGTGCACGAAGAGATGCGAGCAGCAGGGTGAAGGTCACAGCAGGGCTGCGATGAAGCGTGCAAGCACGCCGGCAGCCGGCATGGCTGGAGCTTTCTTGGCATGGGCTCCTGCATCTCAAGCCCAGCCTACTTGCAGCCCCGGTTGCTCCAGTTGCTCATAACCAGGACTTTCTGTCTGTCCTCCGGGAGCCTGGCTGTGAGGTCCCTGCTCACCCCATGGGTGACCCAGACATAGACTTGACTCATCCCCTTCCAGTTTGACACTTCATCATTAGGCATGGTGCTGTCCCTTGGCTCGTGGGCGAATGGGTGGAGAAAAAAGCTCCCTTTGGCCCCGGGCCGAGCATCCTGCCAGCACTCAGGAAAGTACAGAAGGATCTTTTGCATCTCAAAAGGGGGTGGTTGACACCTCCAAGAAAAGGGAGACAAAATTATGGAGTGCAGACCCTGCCCATGTTCAGTTCTCAGCTGTGGCTTTTGCATGTCTTGCCAACACACGGCAGCCTGTGTTTTGACACATCCCAGTCCCCGAGAAACGGGGCATTCAGCCCCAAGACTGGTTTCTTTTGTCTAGCAACGTGTAGCCCAGGGTGGCAATATGCTCTTCCAGGTGTTTCACCCTCGCCTTGTCCCGGGTTAGCGCCAGACTGGGGAGCTGAGGTTGTTTTGGGGAGGAAGCCATCCTCGTGTGCTGGCCTCCCTGCGTGCTCAGTCTCTCATGAAGGTCACTTCTCACCTTGTTGGGGATGAGGATTATTCCTCGGCAGCATCTTGGCTAAAAGAAATGCGGATCTGGAGCGAGTCCTCTCCTGCGTTCCCCGGTTTAATCAGCTATTGGGTCGTGATGGCCACAGAGTGCTAAAATGTGGCTCATTATCCCGAAAATGACGGGTTGGAGACTTGGGAAAAAAAAATATATGTGTGTGTTCACATAATAGGGGCAAATTACTCACCTTGGGAGGATTTGTTGTTGGGCTGATCTCTCCAGCACCACTCGTTCCCCTCTAATAGCCAGCTCAGAGCACAGCGACACGAAACCTCATCACTGATGGGTACAGAAAACAGAGAAAATGGCAAAATGTTTGTGTTCTGAAAGCTGAATGGGAGAGGGTGATGGGTGTGTAGTTTTATTGATACAGCTGATACCAGGGCCTGTCTTCTAGCAGAAAAGCACGTAGGTTACACAGCCAGTCAGGGAAAATTTGGGGAAGGTTTTTGTGGTTTTCCTGCTTGTCCGGCAGAATTTGCAGTGCCGTGGGGACTCGGGGAGCTGGGCAGCACTGATGTTTTGCTGTAAAGAGCAGCATATCAAATGACTTCTCTGTTATGCCCAGCTGAAAAGGCAGTCTTGGCAGCCGGCTTCACCTCCGATATTAGCTCAGTTTTCATCTTTTTAAGGGAGATGAATGCTGAAATCCCCAACATCAGTGGGGAAATAATCTGCCAAAAGCAATGAAGTGCTGAGGGAAGAGGGGGTTTTCTTTGGGCAGTTAAAGACACTTCTTGTTGCCTGTTTGCTTTTGTTTGGCTTTGCAGCCCCAGGAATCATAGAACCGTTGAGGTTGGAAAAGACCTTTAAGATCATCAAGTCCAACCGTTAATGGTAGCAGCTGCTTTCTGCTGACCCTGGGCTCATGGACGGGGTCTATTAAAATGAAATAACTTGGTGAGTGGGTAGCAAAGCTGTGCGAGAAACGGTGCCCAGTAGGAAAAGGAACCTATGGGATGCAAACAAAGCAGGCTCAACCCCTGCTCCAGTGAGCAACTTTTTGCTGTACTTAGAAAGAGAGGAGGACAGGGGTACTATTAAATCTTCTCATTGGAACAGAATATGAAAAAACTACAAAAAACATCCCTTTTTCTTTTGAAGACACGAGCAGGGAATTAGTAGTGGATCAGGTTGTATTCTGTTACTCCTCATCTGATGAAAGCTGAGGTTACAATGGTTGCTCTGTTCTGCTGTGCTGAGTGGGACCCATTATTTTCTGTGCACGTTAATGTAAAGCAGATTTCATCTCCCAGCGCAGGGAGGGCTCGGGGAAGCAGTCACACACCGGTCAAGTCTCATTAGCTCAACTCTGCCTAATCCCCAGGGGTTTTGTCCCTCTGTGAGTATCGAATGCCCCTGCAGGAAAGCAGGACAGTGACAGTACAAGGGCTTTCTTGGCCGACGTAACATCTGTTTATTGAAAATCACACAGAACAGAATGGTTTTGGTTCGATAGATGTGCAAATTACAATTAAAAACCGATAGCAAGGCCAAACATCAGGTGAAAGGCATTCACCTTGGCTGTCTCAATTTGCCAGTCTCCTCTTCGTCTGGCAGACATTACTCTTGCAACCGAGACCTTCTCGCTGCGCGGCTCCCGCGGACATACCTGCCCGGGTGCCCTGTGGTCTGTCAGTAGGGTGCTCGCAATGAGAGCTGCGGGGCAGGCGGTCCTGACCCCCCAGACGTGGTTGGAGGACACCAGCCCCATAGCTCTGGGACGGCTGGAGGCTTGTCCGTCCTCTGCCCTGGGTGGGGGAAGCGGTACGTGTCTCCCCAAAAACCGGCTGTCTGGCTGAAACAGAAGTAGGTGGTTTCCCTTTGATCCATATACGAGAGCATCAGGACCCGTGTTGGGATTCAAACCCTCTCTTTGGACACCGGAGGTGTCGGGGTGGTGGTGGGAAGGGCAGGGGTTTGGCTTGAAATGGAAGATGTGCCAAGGATCGGGGGGGCAAGGGGTGATGCCGGCTCCTGGCCCTGGAGAAAACGTCTTCCCAAACAGCGTGAGGGACAAGCAGGGACTCTGGGAGCCGGGCTGGTGGCCACGTCTCGTGCTCTGGCTCTCGTCGGAGCAGCACAGGCCATAGGGGACCTCCGCCTGCCTAAACTCTTCCAAATGTGATCTGTGCTCCAATAAAATAAACAGTTTAGGGAAAGCGAAGCCCCAGGCACACACTTTGGCAGCTGATCCCTTCCTAATTGCAGGAAGAGCAGTTGGGAGAGGTTTTTTTTTCTTTGGGCTGGTTTCTGATGAGAAAACTGGGCTGGAGGATCAGAGTTGAAGCTTCTCTTCCCTCACCCCCACTGCCATTTCCCCCCCAGCAAAAAATCCTGTTTTCTTCCCGTTTGCACTGATGGAATTAAGCCTATTTCAAGGAACAGGAAACACCAACAGCCTCTTCAAAGTGTGAACCTCAAATCTCCAGCGAAAGGCTGTTCGGTTTGATACATGCAGTTCTCTGCAAACTTTTCCTGGGCTTTTTTTGTTGTTTGGCAGCACCAGGGGCAGGTTTGAGGGTTGGGAGAGGATTTTGGTGGGCAGAAGTAAACCAGAGCTGATGCCTCTCAAGCCACCCTGCCTGACTGTGTGTGTTCCCCCAGCCCAAAGCTCCCCGGGCCCCGGTTGCCTCCTGATGAAGAGAAAGGGATGGAGATAATTAACAGCAGCCCCTTTCATCTGTGAATAGACAAGATGTGTCAAAACTTCTTTTTCTCTAAAATTCGTGGCAAGGGGGACAGAGAGGGAGCAGCCACGTTGTCCCACCCTGCGTTGGGGGGTCACATCCAGCCTGCTTGCAGGGTCATTCCTTGCAACGACAAGACAAAGTGGTCACGAAACGAAAGGGAGAGGCTGAAATGAAGGATTTCAAGCAACCATCCATCCCAGTTTTGCAGATGGGGCTGGAGCCCCAGCCAGCACTGCCTTGCCGTGCTCCATCCATCCCCACGGGTCTCCCATCCCTTACCATCGGAGCCCCTTCCTCTTGCCCCCCCCTTTCCTTTTTCCTCCTCTTCCTTTCAAGTCCCTGGTTTAAAACTGTTTAAAACATATTGGCAGCAAACTGTATGTTTTTATGAGCAATTTACTAGTGATTTCTCTTCCTATGGCCTCTTTCCTTTGGACACTGAGGACTACAACCCAATTCAAAGGTCCTTTTCCCAGTCAAACCAGAGCACATCAGCTTCGCCTCTCCCTAGTGGGGAGTCACTCATGCAAATCCAATAGTTACTTGGGTATTTTTAATATACTCAATCATAAAAGTCCCTTTCCAAGAGTCTTTTCAGCCTTTTTTTTTCCCCCTGAGTTAGGATTTAAAGAAAAATGTTGTTTATTTTATTGAAAACTATTGTTTGTTTTAATGCAAACTTGAACAATTTCTTATTCTGGTCCAGTTCTCTTCCAGGAGGTCATTTACAGAAGCAACAAGTCCAACATGTTGTTTTCTTTTAAATTCTTGATTGTTTTTCTGTTGGCACTTGCGCAAATTGCCTTTTCTGCAAATGCATGTTATTAATGGAGCATCAGCTGCAGTTTCTTATTACGCTGGAGTGAAGTTCGCTGGAAATATTCCAGCACCGTTTCTCTATAGGAAAATGCAGGTTTCTTGAGAGCAAAGTGTATCATAGGAGGGAGTATATAAATACATTTCATTTTGGGGAAGATGGGGAAAGAAAAATGCAGTATTCAAAAGCAGGATATTTACATATTTTTGCAATAAGTTAAATAGAGTTATAATTATAGCAAAGCATTTTGATGGATCCCAAATGCTTATTTTTAGAGTTTTGTGTAGCAGGAAATTAAAAACAAGTTGGGAAAAATCCCTGTTCTTGTAACACATAAATGGTGGTTCTCATCCAGAGCAAAAGACCATCGCTTCACTACGTATTTGAATCCAGCCTCCTCGGCTCTGCACCATGACACGGAGCTGGCAGCGCAGCATGCAAATGAGAGCTGTTCTTCTGCTTAATTATCCCTACTGGAGATATTTATCAAGTTCCTTCTTTGGATAACAGTACTTCATCTTCCAAGAAGCTTGTTGCTTTTAAAGGTTTAATTGGGTCCTTTTACTAAATACCACAGAGATACCATGAAATTATGACGCAGCAGTAGTCTCGCAGCTTTAGGCTGGTGAAAGCTGCAGGTAAGAGCGGTTTGCTGATGGAGCTTGCCCATGGAAGGCATGGGTGCTATTTTGGTCCATCCCAGACGTTTTGTTTGGTTTAACCTTACCACTGGACCTTCTCTAGGGGTTACCATCATAGGGCCCCATCAGTGGCTATAGGTCTCCGAATATCCACCAAGTGCAGCTGCTTCTCTAGCAGCCTGGGCGTGAGCCCCAGCAATTGGACCCAGATGGACTTTCCTTGAGTTCCCAGGTAATGGACCTGTGACTTCCACTTGGCCAATGTCAGTGGGTCAAATTTATGATGTGGTTTGGACAAAAAAATCAAAAACATTGCACATTTTTTCCCCCTTTTAAATTCATTTCGATGACTTGTTCAATGTGTCTGGTTCCTTTTCGTATACTGCTATTTTGCTCCTCAGCTTCCAAAATCAGTGCAGTCTTTGCACTTCCCGCAGCCCACGTGCCCATGAAAGACGGTGCAGAAGTCAGTCCCTGCCTGCAGTTTTTGCCCCCGCTGCCTGACCTTCTTTCCCCTTGCTTTCCCTTCTCCTCTGTGCTAGCACAAGGTTGAGACACATCAGCCTTAGAAAGGGACTAAATATTGCATTGCCAAAATGCTTAATGCAAAGACAATTTCTGTGCTTTATTTCCCTTCCTCACAAAGATGCTCCAGGGTGGAATTAGAGGCATTTTGGGAGATGTTAAAGTAAATTAATCCACCCAGCCCCAAACAGAGAGTCTTCTCTGTTTCTTCTGTTCTCTTCTTCTGCGCTCTGTTTCTCCCCAAAGAGATGCTGCACCCCAAAATATCAGCTTCCTTCCTTCACACGCACGTTATTTTGAATATTAGGATGCTTAGGTGTGTTTATAGCCCAATCTGGGTCTTCGCAGTCTGAGTGCAGCTGTCCAAAGCCACCGTCAGGCCTCAGATAACTCAGCCCATAGGACATACCCAGCAGAAGAGCTGAGGGCTGTGCCGTGAGTAGGACATCTGATGGCACGGTGACATCTCATCCCTTCACCGCACCAGGGATGAAACAGCATCCCATCCCCTGCAAGGTGGCAACCCATCTGCAAGGTGCCGTTTGGGGGCTGCGTCCCTCCTGAGCTGGGTTTGGGGTGATGTGCTGGCTTTTAGGTGCCAAGGGCTGGGTGACACTGCTCTCTAGTGGATGGCTCTTCATCAGATGGGTCGAGATGAAGGAGTTGAGGCTGATGGAAATGGTCAGCACTTACCTGGGGATAAAAATGACTGTTTCTTGTTACTTGTATCACAAGCTTTTAGAATTTAATATGTGTCCTTGGAGACATGACATTGGCATGGAATAATTTAGTAAAGAAATATAACTCAAAGATGCTTGACTTTATCTCACCATGATGGGAAGGATTTTTTGATCAAGATCTTTCTGATGCCAACAGTCCTCCCACTACCACACTGCAGCCAAAGCCACAAGACCAGTGTCAGTTCTCCTGATGCAGGGGATGCTTTTGGGTGCACAGAAGTTACTCTTTCCATCAAATATCCCATGCACTTACCAAGCTTTGTGCCTGGAATAGGGGAGGAACAAGGCTGTGTAGCTTGGTGAGGAGCCAAAGAAAATTCAGTGGGATTTGGAAAGGAAAGACGTATAAACAAAGAGCTATTCCTGGAGCAGCCCGTGCACTTGGGCACGCAGAGGAGTGCTGCAAGCATCACACACGCAGCGACCAGCAGCATGCAACGCTGAGGATCCTGCTGCAAGAGGAAAAGGCAGAGAAAATTTTAGCATTCCCTCCAGGTATGCTCTTAACAAGATGCTTAAACAACGCTGTCCTGGATCCGAGAAATAGCCCAGTGTTTGGTCTTGCAATGGCAATAGGAGATCCTGTTTAGGGCTGCAATTCCCACAAACCATTCCCAGCAGCAACATTTATTTTATAAATGGCCATGGTAATGTTAATTTTGATGTCACACATCAGGGCCAAAATTAGGAGCAAAGCCCCCAGCTGATGAGCCCTGAGTTGATCTGCCCTTCCTACCCCCTCAAATCCAATGGCACTCGCTGGAGGAGCGGTCTGGGATTTTGATAGCGGGGAAGGAAGTTAACAACGGGGATGTCTAGACTTTATGATGACATGAAAACTGCAAACCTTAGCAAAACTGGAAAGGTTCTTGGAACAAGAAGAGACCAAAATAACTAATCCCCACTGGTACTTTCCCTCTTAACAGCAAAGACTTAGGAATTTCTTATGTGTTTATTGGTAAGCTCTAAAGGGGCTTTAAAGTTACATATTTTTATATTTATGTATTTAAAAATCCTCTTTACCCTGAATCTCTCTTAAGAAGAGGGGAGAACTCTTTCCAAGCTATTCATTTGTAAAGGCAGTGAAAAACAGAGACTTTAAACTATGCTGTTAATAATCCTCGAAACCTTTCTGAGGCAGTAAACAACGAGCTAAACCAGCTAATGACTAATCACACCAGCGCACACACATGCTGGAGTGTTGACGAGTGAAACTTAAGAATGAAGTAAAAGGTGAGCATAAGCTGTGGTGAGCCAATGTCTTCAAATTTTGGAGAATTTGGCAACTCCGGTTCTGAACTGGGCTCTGTCTACATTGTTTTTGGATTTCATCTTTCATGTCCTGATGCGTGTTGGGTTTTTTAAAACAAAAGTAATGAAAAAAAAGTAAAGTATTCAACCGGGCAGCATCACAAACCTGTTAAAAGGATTTTTTTTTTTTTTTTTTTAACTTAACTTGGGAAACACAGTTCTTTCCTTTAGAAGCATTTTTGCTTTGGGACTGTAATGCCTCTCCTTAGTTTAAATAAGGAGCAGCTGCAAAACACACATACAGAGGCACATGTGTGTATATTTTTAAACCCCCACCCCCCCCTTACCCCCCACCCTCCTGACATAGCCTTTGGCTCAGCCTCGTGGGGTCCCACGGCCGTTGCTGTTCAGCAACAGGCTGCTCACATAGGATCAACCCATCCGTCCTTGTCCAGGCTCCTGGAAATGAAGCGAATGGGCCCCATATTGGTGAATTATAGAATTTCCAGTTACACTCCAGGACATAGACCCAGCCAATTTAATTTTTTTTTTTTTTTTTTTTAAATCCTAACATGACTTTTGATGTTATCAGCCACAGCAATGCCGTGTCCGCTTTGGACCTCCCACAACGCCCTTGATCTCAGTGACATCCCGTGGCTGAAGCTAGGAGGTTAATTTGAGCTATGTGTATACTCTCCTTCCTTTTATCTACTGGGAGTTTAGTCTTTCAGCGTCAGTGGGTGTCCCTCAGCTCGTGCACTAAGAGAGGTGAAGAAAGAGCAGTCTATTCTCATCTTCTCTGTTTTATTCATCTTTATTATAATATAAACATTATATAAAATACATAATATATTATTATATTATTATATACACCTCAGTCACATTCCTCATTTAAGCTAAGTAATTACCTTTTCTTGGCTCTGTTTCTCCTTTGAGGCTGGGGGAGCGTAACCCTTTGGTCAACATTGTTATGATGGAGTACATCATACATTTGTTTGTATTCCTTCCCTCCATTTCCAAAATATCTATTCCAGTGTTTGACTGCCATCATTTGAAGGAGGAGTAGGGACTTTGAAAAAGCTATTTAATACTTATCTTTGATACCACCAGTATTTCAGGACAAGTCTTTTATCACAATACTTTACTTTTTTTCTAATGATTCATTGTGTTCAGTAATTTTTTGCTGATGTTTTCGTAAATAGTTCTCTCACCAGTGATATCACAAGTTTTGTACTGTAGTTCTTCGCTCTGTGGGGCTGCCTCTTCTTCATTTTTCTTGAGCTATTCCTTTGCCCTCCAAGGAAGTGGCTCGATAGCCCAATTATACTTTATTACGTGACACTTTGGCTTCTCATGTCCTGATTTGTGTGGTGCTTTAGAGAAATGTCATGAATTTAAAACAAGAGGAAATCCCTTTCTTTTAATTCTCTTTGATCTAAACATCAATATTCTTGTTGATGGGAACACTTTCTGATCTGGTCCAATGCTGCTCGCAAAATAGCTTTCAGTTCAGCACAGCATGAGTGGATATAAATCAGCATCCTGCCAAAGCATTATCGGGGTTTAGTGCGCGGTCGTATACCCAATCCTATCATTACATTGGGCAAAACCCCATATACTGTTTCCAGCTGGGAAGAAATCTGTGTCTTCCCCTATGGAATATCCTCATAAAATGGGAGGATGAAACCAAGTGAGTGTAACTGATCCTCCACTAAAGCTCACAGGGATTTGTTTAATGGTAAGATCTTCCTACAGAGATTTGGGGCCATTCTGTGGCAAACTTTATGGCAGGGATAAAAGTTTTTACAGCTGTTTGTTAACATAATATCCTCCTCATTTCCATGAGATGCTTCAGAACATCCACAGAACTATTTTTATTAAATCATGTTTGGGGTTTGTTTGTTTCCCGAGGGACAGCTTGAGCGCAGGCTGCTGCCGAACAGCCAGCCATCCCCCAGCACAAGCACAAGGCTGCACTGACCCCGTGATTCGGGAGATTTCCTCTGCCTTTGATATAGACTGCAGATTTTCAGGGTGAAAAGGCTATTTGTACAAGATAATCAATCCGTTTCAGTAGGTATCAGCTAAATCCCTCTCAAGGGGAAAAGAATAGAGCCCTAGCGAGAAATTCGCTTTTACTCGCTGGCAGGAATTGTATGCACGCTCCAAGGGAAAAAAAATTGTGAAGCAATATTGAATGCAGCTCTAAACAAAAAAGAGCTGCCCTGAAGTCATCCCTATTCCCCTTTTGTTATCTTCTTGGTTTTGCTAAATGAAAGCCACACTAGAAGTCCCACAAGAAGTTACACGAAGGCAAGCGGGCAGCATCGCTCCACGCAGGGGATATCCATGCTGGATAAAACAAGGATCAACCCGGGCGCTTATTTTAGCCATGCTTTTCAATGGTTATCACTTATTCGCAGGGATACTATGTGCTTTATCTGACAGCGAGTTCCTGCTATAACCAGCTTTGGTGCTCAAACACTGCAAGATAAGAGGAATTCAGGTTTTTTAGGTGGGAAGAGCTTGTTACTGAGGCATCGCCCTGGCCCCAACCTCACTACACCTCGCTCGCCGGGGCTGCTTCCAAAAAATGATGCAGCAGTACATATGGGAGAGAAGTCGCTGCCAACGTATGAACACCAATTTATTCTTTTTTAATAACAAATATACTATTTCATTGGTTTCTTTCCCAGCATTGCCAAAAAATTACCAGTAGAGAGAACCACGTCACATTAACAGCTGTCTTTCTGCCCACATACAGGTTAAATGAGACCTTGTAAAGGGATAAGTATAGATCTTGTTAAATTGCTGTGGAGGTGTGCGTTTGAGGTTCCAGCTAATCCATCAAACCACGAACTGCCACTAATAGAAGTGCCACCGCAGCAGTGAAATGGGTCTCCCAAGGCACAGGCGAGTTCAGTGAGAGTCCAGATGTGCTGAGCACCAGGACATTATTGACGTACCCACTGGAGCTTGGCACGGATCAGTTAATAATAGTTTTTGCACTGTATGAGCTGTCTTGCCATAAGAAAAAAAACCACGCTCTTATATTAAACAAAGAAAAACATCAGTAGTTTTGTAACTTTTTTTGAAAGCACTCTGGTTCTCCTGCTACCGAGGCGTGCTCGAGGACTGATCCCCCACCTAAGCAAATTATTTCTACCAGAGCTTCCAGACCTGTTTCCTCCTAGAAATTCTGAGCTATTTTCTTATGTTAAATAAGCATAAGACTAACCTAACACCGTTAAAGTGAGGGCCCAATGCTTTGGATGAATGACACTTAGATTCACCCTGGCAATTTTCATTTAAAACACATGCCTGTGGAAGAGCAGCTCAGGATCTTACCGAAGGCGAAGGGGATTTGCATCAATTCATTGACGTAACTGTTCTCTGGCTGGTTTTAGGTTGGGTAGCTATTTGCCTACAGCTGCACCTGCATGAAAAACAAAGACCAAGTTAGTAATTGCCCTGGCTTAGACTGAGCAGCCTGGGCTACTGGAGTGAGCAAAACAGCTTTATGCCTTTGCCCCCTTGCGAAGCCAGGCTTAGTGCCGATGGCAGGGGAAGGGGATGAGGGAGCAAGCCCAAGCTCTGCCCCTTCCTCCAGCCCCTGCGTACGGTCCAGCTCACAGCGTGGAATAAATCCAATAACCAGTAGCATTATCTGTCACGCCCCTCTCCACTTTGCCGTGCAAGTTTGGTGACGCAGTTTTAAGGTGACGTAGAGGAGCGTAGCAGATGCATCCCAGCTTCACCGCGTCTTGCGGCTGAGAGGAGCCCAGATGGGAAAGTGCTAATTGCACCATGGCACCAAAATTAAAAAAAAAATTAAAATTACAGAAGTTGTCTGGCCAGCCTTTTGCTAAGCAGCCTGTGTGAATAATCTTTCCCAGGGCAAACCAGCAACTGAAACGTGCTGATAATAATAAACAGTAGCAGCAGCTCTCATTAGCCTTTCCTCCCACCCCAACCCAACCGTTGGCTGATGTGTGTAATAAGTCACAGGCACACACTTAATGATCCAAGATTTGTTTACAAAAAAAGGTTTCCAGTCAGATTTGTGTGCCTTTGAATGGGCCTAAATCACCAGTTCAGAGCCTGCCGTGGGTGATCATAGACTGGGGCTTCTGTTTATCGGTAAAGCCCCAGCCCGCTTTTAGCCCATAGTAAAAACACAGCGAAGGGCAGCTCAGCATCAGGCTGGTTTGGTTTCTTCTCTTCAGACCACAACTCTCTTGCTAGGGTGCCTGAAGCAAGTGCAGAGACTTGGAGCACCCAGCTGTGCTTACGGTTCCCGCTGGATTGCCTGTGCCCATGTAGGGATGGTGTGTTTGAACCCAAAAATCCCACTCGGCTGCGTAGGACCCTGCAGGGGCAGAGCTCTGTGCCAGGGCTTCACTTTCTATCAGCTAAAGCTGTTCCTGCAAAGCCAGAGGAATGACCCTCTTGGATTTCATCCGAGCTGGAAAAGCAAAACCACATATTAAATAAATAACACACCCATAAAAGCCCAGCGTGCTGCCGCTCTCCGGTTTCTCTGCTCCTGGTGCCATACGCAGAAGGAAATGGCTTTCCCTCTGCCTCCAGCTGTTTTGGTTTTGCTCCTGTAGATCTTGCCCCTCCTGCAATCACCCACCTCCTCAGCGTCCTACCTGACCATGCTGGATACATCCCTTTTCTCCTGATTTCTATTCTTGAGACTCCATTGTGGATTTTTTTCTTCCCCCCACCAATGGACAACACATTTCTCATGATCTGGCACAGCCTTGTAGGTAGGGCTACCTGTCAAATTAAGAAACGGGTGATATTTCTGTAAGATATCCCAGATGTTTGTCATTCTCCCCATCTCCCATGGCTTCCCATCGAGGTCCACTGGGTTTGCTGTGCAGCGATGAGCTCCCCCAGCCCAGGGCCTGACTGACCCTGCCCCAGCCTGTGGCACAAGGGTGGTCACAGCCGATAGCACTTTCTGAGCTGCCCCAGCTCACTCGCCTGATGCTGTATCCCAACGCTTTCTTTATGCCCGGGCTGCAGTCAGGATGATGGATCAAAATCACCCTCGGGTCTCCCGGGTACTTAGAATTAGAAGGTTAATAAGAAGTAAGTCAATCACTCTTCTTAATGGTGGTAAAGAAATTGCCCAAGTGCTGAACAAACCCACATTTTTAAGGACGAGAAATTAATTCACACAGCTGCCATTTGGACTTGTGCCATTTGAGCATTTTTTTGGGAAGACTCGCTCTCTTCCTAGATCCTGCAATGTCCTTCCTGGTCTCTCCCCTCCCGCCTGGCTCGAGCCTGCTCCGGCCCGCAGCAATGCCCCCCCGGCAGCAGCGACCGCAGCCAGGACAAGCTCCTTCCTTCAAACATAAAATCCCTGAATAACATAAGCACAGCAGCTGAGCGGTTTCTGGGGCATGAAGGCGGGGGGGAATTGATTTCCTTAAGGAGACCTTAACATTGCATAGCCTAGTTTAGGTGAAATTCAGTCATTTTGCTGGCAGCACGACAGGCAGGTGCCTTTCTGTTAGAGCAGGAGGGTTGCACTGGGCCACGGAGGGAACCACAAATGAAAAAAAAACAAATTTAGTTCTTTCCTATGCTCCCTGAAAACAAACAGTTCATGTGAAACGACTGCGATCTGAGAGCCAGGTGATGATCAAGGCCTTTTGCACAGTTGTTGCATCCAGCTCCGATTTCGGCACCGGCTCGAGCCGAGGAGGCTGTGTGAAATTACCTCCCTTTCTGCCACGGTGCAATATCAGGAAGCCACAGCTTAAGTGCAAATTGAAACTGGGGAGAGAGCTTGTTTTCCTAGTGTTTAGCCAAGCCTCTAGATGGAAGTTGACTTTAATCCCAGTGCTTATCTGCATCCATTTCTTCCTGGTAATAAGATCTTCAAAGGAGGAGTAAGAACAAAGTACTGCTAAACAGACCGTGGAGCATAATCCAGCATCACCAAGGGAACTCTAAAAGAGATCTTTCACCCCTCCCAGCCTCCCCATCACAATCTGGTCGGGATTTGTGTGATGTTTCTGGTCTAAAAACAGCACCCAGGAGTTTGCCTGCTCTCACCCCGGCTCGGCTGGGTCATAGCCAGGTCTCCATAGCCAACCTGCGGCCATGGGCACCCAGTACATGGCTGTTGTGCCATTCAAGAGAGCAGAAGAGTAGCTCTGGATTTGGAGAATCTCTTGTTAACCTTTGGAGTAAAGCTCTCATTTTACCCCTTGTTTGAAATAACAGTCAGCTCTCATGGGCAGCTTGGAAAAAACATGTCCAGAAGAGACAGCAGAGCCACGTCTTGGCCCCGAGTCCTCCACAGCATTACATTATCTGGCCAACAGCATAACCCCAAGTGCAAATGCAGTTGCTTTCTCAACCGGTACACATGCATGTATCTGATGGCAGGCAGGACGTCAGGGCAGCCCTGCCACAGCTTCTTCTGTATTTGCTGCTAAAACCAACGTAAGTCCTGGTAAGAGAGCTGCCTGGCTGACTGCATCAGCTGCACTGCCCCACCAAACCAGGTGGCCTCCTGCGGTGATTTGCAAATCACTGCCTGTTGACTCAAATGCAGGCAGCTAATATTCCACAAGGTTGTGAAAGACAAGTAAGGCATTGCAAATAGCTCCGTACCCTTGGCAGAGTAGACATCCATGGCAGATCATCACCCACACATTCACAATACCTTGTACAACCCCTCATGCTCCCAAATCTCCTTGCCCTCCTGATGACTACAGATACTCAGTCAAACTAGAGCACGTAGCTCATGCCCATGCACACATGCATCGCCAGTGCCATCCTTCATGGGGGGACACACCTCACAGCACGTCCCCTTCTGCTGCTGGGCTGATCCAGGCTTTCTGCTCTCCCTGTCCCTTTCCTAACACCTCGAGACAGGCTGGCTTGGAGCAAACTCTTTAACTGTAGGTTGTAGCACTTTCAGCCTTCCTGTGATTGTGATTATTTAGGAAAGTTATTCTGGTGATGGTGATTTTGGAAAGTACACACACACATACACACACACCCCCCATGCATTTTTTTGGGGTTTATTTCCATAGGAACTGCAGAAATTTCACTCTTCCTTGACTTGCAGGTCTCCATTATATCAAGTGGCTGGTGGCAGACTCCTCAGACCCCAGTGGTGAATGCAAGTATTGATCAGTTAACAGTAACATGCTTTGGTACTTAGAAATAACCTTCATTTCCTTCCACTCTGCCTCTTTTCTAAGTTATTCCCCCAAAGTCTAGGGCGGGGAGCTCACAACACCTTGCAAAGTTTTCTGTCTATGGGCATTATTTACGAATTAAAGCTCAGCACAATTTACAACTCTAGCTGTGTTACTTCTGTAACTCCTCAGGGGAAAAGCTCAACACTTACCAGCTGCCTGCACCCACCCCCAGATCACAAACAGCTCACGGCTTGGGGCGCACATTGTAGGACTAGCTGTAAAACATCTTACCGTGCCATGCAAGACAAATTTCAAACAAGGTGCATTGGCACCAGAGCAGATGCACTTGAGCATCTGCGCAGCGGAGGTGGTGGGCTTGCTCGGCGGTAAGCATTGCTTGGCGGCTAAGAAAAGCAGTGTTAGTGCTGGTTTGCATTTTCAGCTAGAAAAACCAACAGGTGCTGGGCAGAACCATTCCCCGTCTCAGGCTGTAATGAAAGGCAAAAGCATTTGCTAACACGTGTGCCACAACAGCAGATGAGACATGCAAGTTCACCAAGTTGACATATGCAATTAACATGCATGAGGCTCCTTCCACCTCCTAATTCACTCAGAATAATTCATTAGCAAAAAGTCCTCAGCAGCGCTAGTCTGCCAACAGGTCCTCATTGGAGATGTGTTCTTTGATTCGCTTTAGAAGATAAATTGACCTGTGAAACTCCAGTCTAGCTCGTGCTAATGAGTCTCTGTAGGGCCATCGTAAGAATTAATTTATCTAAGTATTTCTCCGTAGTGCTCATCTCCTCGGCAGCTACACTGAAGAAATGTAATAGGTGTAACACACTGGAAATACTACATCAAATCACCCAACCCTGGAGGTGTCTATCCTACATTTGCTGTCTTGGGCTAAAGTCATTCTGGCTTGGGGTCTCAGTTTCCCACCTGTACAGCCGAGAGGACAAACATGTGTCCTCCTGCTCAAAAAGCTTCATAATCAGCAGCGTGAGAAGTGCTTCATCAGCACCAGCAATTCCTGTCCATCTAATCAAGGGCTTCCTCACCCTTTTTTGCACCTTTAAAAGCAGTGGGATAGCCTCTTTATTCCAGGGTTTTGCAGTGGGCGTAGAAAAGAACTCTGCACTCTTTCTGAATTACGGTTTTTTAATATGGTCTCCTTGTTTCTGGCCATCTTCTATCAATAAACAGCCTTGAAATGTTTGTCTGCCTCCCAATTGCACAGACACACTCCTGGCCTCCACAGAAGAGATAGTTAGCCCCAGTTGAACATTCTACCTAAATAACTCATGTTCTTGCCCTCTCCGAAGCAGCCAGGGAGCCCAAAGCGATGCCACCAAGGAGAGACATCATCCCACATTAATGTCCCTCTCCTTTTCTTCCCCCGCAGCTTGAAAGCTGTCCTGATGGGGAAGCCTCAGGACAACACAGTGGACTTGTCGGGCATCCCGCTGACGCTGAAAGACTTGGACCGCGTCACGTCCTACCTCCAGCACAGTTCGGAGCACATTGACACGGTGGAGCTGTGCTTCACGGAGCTGACGGATGACATGCTGCTGCAGCTACTGCCGGCACTCTGCGTGCTGCCCCACCTCACCACCCTCTCCCTCAACGGCAACTGGCTCACCAAAGCCATCCTACGGGACCTCACCGAAACCCTGAAAGACCCCAAGAAGTTCCCCAGCGTCACCTGGATCGACCTTGGCAACAACGTGGACATCTTCTCCTTGCCACAACCCTTCTTGGTCAGTCTAAAGAGACGATGCCCAAAGCAAGGCAATTTGCCAACCATTCTGGAGTTTGGCGAGGGTCAGGTAAGCGATTTGGAGAGCCAAGATGGCCTGGCCGAGAGCCAGGAGGACCTGCGAGCTGGACCAGGCAAGACTGACAACATAGGCTTGCAGCAGATGGACAGAACAGTCGAGGCTGGGGAGCTCCCCAACTCGGAGCAAGGTGCTGCGGCACCGCAAACATGATGTCCGGCTCCGTGGCTCTTGGGTGGGTGCATTGAGCAAGGATGACTTAAGACCAAGACCTCAGCATTGGAGGTCCTGGCAAAGGGTCGATTCACACGGTGGGATGCTTCGGGGGTCTGGACTGTTGCCTTCCTCCCGTATGATGAATGTCAACTTTTTTCTTTTCAAAGAAGACATAAAGGTGATAGCGTTGAATACTTGTATTTTATAAAAGCTGGCCAGGTATTTTTAAACATTAGTGACGTGCTATGCTTTTTAACCTCTCAAAAATGCATCTCCAAGGCGGTGTAATACGAGGCCCTTAGAAGAGCACAAAAGGGGAGAAGAAAGGTGCCCAGACTTTGCAGGGAAGGGCTCCCTTTCCTTAGCACTGGATCTAGCCAGACCCCAGCTGCCCTCCCACGCGTGACGGACAGACAGCAGTCACCCCAAAGAGGACTGCCGCCGAGATAAACCTTAAATCCTTTCCAATCCTGACTTCAGGAGTTGCTGATGAATGGCGTATCTGCTGAGATACAACAAAAGTCTGATCACACACCAACCTCTTAATTTTTTCTCTTAATATTTTGAGCCAGCCCAAAGGGAGAGCTTTGTTTTCCTGGTGCGGAGTTAAATCCCAGCCCACAGCGTGCCTGGATGCCACTCTCGTCCTCCAGCCTTACCGAAATCAGGTTGGCACTTGTGCCTGCCCAGTATTATTTCAGATGTAGAATCCAGTTTCCCACCAGCTGGGCTGCTGGAATAACTCCAGAGCTCTTAATGTGGTACCTGGAGCTTGCACCAGCAATGCTGAGAGTATTTGATCCATTTTGGGGAGCGATCCGCAAAATCTGGAGCCGGGGCTCAGCACAGGTTCATTGCTGTTGCTGACAAAAGACACAACAATAGTGAAGGTTTATAAAAGAAAAAAATAATCCTGAGGTTCATCCCTGTATCACTGCCACTGAGGGCTGGGCTGGAGATGCAAAGCCTCAGAAAGGCTGTTGGGTCACTTGGCTGTGTCCATCGCCCCCCAGACCAGAAGTGCTTTGTTTCTAAAATGGTGTTTTGATTTTGTCTAAGAGACGGGGGGTTGATTTTATTTTATTTTTGATGGAAAATGGATCATCCCAGAGCAGCAGCGCTGGAATGGGCACTTTGGCTTTTGAACCAGAATTTCGTTTGATCCTAAACCTGGGGGAGGGCAGGAAAGTGTGAAAAACTTCCTCTCCCTTACATTCAAAGGACCAAACATGACTCTCTTTGCTAAGAGGGAGCCCTTTTCTGTCTGTTCAAAGCCCATCCCTGACCAGCTTTACAGCATCGTTTTCCTGGCTCGCAGCAGTGACCCTCTGGCTTTGCTTCTTCTGGGTGCAAACACAGTCAGACTTTTTGGTCGTCTCTTTGGCTCCGTTCATTTAACACCACTGCACCGGGGAAGCTTTTTCCAGAAGGGCTTCATGCTGTCGGTTGTTGTTTCTCCTCCGTACGCAAGTAGGTAACTTAGAAGAAACTCTGCTACTCTTTTTAATACATTTGGCAACGTTCAGTATGATTTGCATGTATTGAAGCCTTTTTCCTTTTTTTTAACGCTCTTTCCAACAGGCATGAAAAAACTTTGCAGTGAATAAACTGTTCTATTTGAAATAAAGGAGCTATCCATAATCAAAATAAATGACAATGTTTAATAAAGACCCAGTGTTGAATTTTTCCTCCGTACAGATGAAATGACAGCCGGCAGCCCGGAGCACCCCAGCAAAAAAACAGTGCTAAGGGCTGCAGGTCTGGGTTCTCCAGGGCGCTTAAAAAAAAGGGTCGCTGTAGCTGGCTGGAGAAATAAATAGCCCAGTTTATGGGCTGCAGGGTGGGCACAAGGTGGGCACAGAAGCATCATAAAATCATCCTTTACATTTTAAATGTCACCAGTGTGCAAAACTGCTGTGGAAGAAAGGAATACTGAGAATGGCATACTGCTCCAGAGGGTATTTCTCTCCAGCGATACAGTCTCAGTGCACTGAAGGAAATGCCTTTTTATTTGCAGCAAGGACTGTTTAGACGATGTTTGTTCCAGCACCCAAACCGTGGCAGGGGCTTGCACAGTGCATGGCAGCCAATGTGCTGGTGGGAGCAGGTTTGTCCTCACTCCCTGCAGCACTCGGGGACTACTTCCACCGTCACTACAACTTTAATAAGGTACCTTTAGCAGAGGTATAAATTAATCAAGATGTGATACAGTAGCTTGGCCGGGTCTCAGCTGCATCCCTCACCATCAGCCCATCCTTGGGGGAGGCTGCACTTCTCCCCCTCCCCAGGAGTCACATGCAGGGGTCTCCTTGCCTGGAGCAGGCTGCGGGATGGAGCCTATGGCACGTATATTTTGTTCGTATGGAAAGGCTGACAGGCAGCGTGTAAAGCCTGTGCATGCACCCAGGGCAGGCAATGAGACAGGGGCAGCAAATCATCACTACTTCATCCGCCATGGGCACACGTCACCCTGGCGTGCCAGTAATACATCCCCCATGGAGATTTGTTAACTCAAAGTATGGGGATTTCATCAAGAACAAGATTTCTCCTTGAAAAAAAGATACACCAGCAATTTCTTCTAAAAGGTCAGGCACTGATTTGCTCAGTACCTCAGTGCTCAACACCGGGCTCCCTTCCTTCCTGCGCATGGCTCAGGCCCCTCTGTCTGTTTAAATTATTTAAATCACGAGCTCCTTGCTGCAAGCTTTTTATTTTCTGCTAAGTATTTGCATAGGAGCCAGCCGTCCCGGCCCTCAGCATCCGTCTGGACCCCCAGTTTGGCCGTACAAATTCATAAACCAGAGGCACTTCTGCATTTAGAGCATTGCATCATTTATTGATGCTTTGCACGCTCAATTCCCTCACCAACACAAACCACCCAGGAGGTTGCTCCTGCCACATTTCCCCTCCAGCCAAGCTTCCACCTGCTGTGAAACACATTAATCAGCCAGGAGATATTTTGCATCTACCAGGCTCTTTCTGCAAGGGGCTGCTAGCAGCCCACCAGCTCAACTTTTGGCTGCAGAGGACTAAATACAAGGCTCTGTGCCCAATGCTGTCCCAGATTTGCTGCGAATCGGGAGCACCTCATCCCAGCCGTCCCTCCCTGCTGTGAAATACTGCGGTTGGGTCCCTCATGTGATCATCCAGGGCTGCGCTGCAAAGGACGAGCCTCCAGAGAAAGACCCCACATCCCTCAGCCCTTTGCCCCATGCAGACGTTGCACCCCTTGAGCATAGCTCTGCTCCACCAGTACAGACAGGCTGTGCCAGTATCTCTGTGAAAGTATCTCTGTGTGTCTTCTGAGAAAGCGAAATAACTAGAAAAGGCCTTTTATTGATATATTCGTGCATGCTGAAGCTTGCACCAAATTACTGACTTTCATAGGAAAAGAAAAAAAACCACAGGTCTAGTAGAGACAGTCATAAAAACAAGAGGGCTTTAGCTAATCAGTCTCTTCCTCACAGTGAGGATGAGGTCAATTAGCCATTTATTGCACTTCAGGATGACAATGATCCTGTGGGCTCGGTAAAGAGTGGTGGCTTTTTTTTAAGAAAGCAGCATGAGATCGCTTCCCTTCCCAGCCCATCAGCATCAAAACAAGCTTGGAGCTGACTCCATGTGTAATGAATGTTCCCTGTGCTACGGTGTTCTGGTCAGAAGCTTTAAATGGCCCTAGAAGGAGGATTCGAGTACTGAAAATCACTGCTGTTAGAATATTAAAGTTGATTGAGGTCATTTGTTGTCAAAAGGGGGAGGAAAAGTCCACCATAAAATAAAAGAGTCCATAAAACATCCAAGCCCGGCTTGGTTAGTTATCTCCAGTCAGCACCACGCAGCTCTGCCTGCGCATGAAAGAAACTAGTCTGGGGGAGAAGATTTATGCCTTCAGCAACAAAAATGTAATTGGAAATCATTCTGCGCAGATTGAAGAGCCCACACCGAGGGGAATCAAAACAGTAGGCGAGGAACGAGAGAGGCACGAAAGGGCTGATGCCACGTGCTCCAGAGCGCTCGTTCCAGCTGGGTTATCTGGGAAAAGTTCGCACAAGCCCCGTTTGGTCTTTGAAGGTGATTATTCATTTAAAATGAGGGTTACACTCCTGGGGGGGTTGGGAGCCAACAAGAGGGCTGGTGATGGTCACCCCCAAGCAAGGGGCTGTGCTGGAAAGCCAGGAAGCCCCAGAAAGCACTGCTGAGGTCATAAAGAAGCTCAAAAACTCTTTGGCCAAAAGCATTGCTTGCTGCTCACCAGTCCTTCGGAGAGGAGCAGAAGACTGCAAACGCCCACCCAAACCTGCCCAAACACCCACCCAAACCTACCCAAACACCCACCCAAACCTGCTGCGGAGGAGAGGCAAAAAAGTGACCCAAGGGACCGAGGGGACACCGGGGGAGGCGGCAGCAGCTGAGCCGGGGAGAGGGCTGCCCCAAGCAACGAAACCACACAGGGTTATCACACTGCGACTGACTTTGCACTCGGGCATGAACGATTCGGTGCTTTCCTATGGTTCAGCACCCCTCCTCTCAGCAGCAGGAGAGGAGGAAGCTCCCGAGCTCATGCAGGGACCACTTGTGTCCTCAGAAACACAAAGGCTCCCATGGGAGCGTGTCACCGGTAGCTGCTATTGCCAAGGAAACCGCTTGACCTTATTAGCACCATTCATGTATTGATGTTTACGAGGAAGGGAAAAACAACTAACCTAACCTCTCCAGTGTAACGCACCGAGGTAAACAACAGATTTAATCTCTTCCCGACCTCTTTGGTACGCAGATGTCGTCCCGCAAACATCGCGCAGTGATCCCACTCTTCCTTCGCTCCAGGGGCAGTTGAGTTTTTATCTGCCTGGGGGCCATATTCCACCAGCAGATTATATACAGCAAGAGGAGATGAGCTTTCCAGCTCTATTAAATGTCTTTAGCATTAAATTCTGAAGGACAAACGGAAAACCAGATCCATCACTCACAGTCTTCTGACAGCCTCCAGCCATGCGAATCTCACCGCTTCATACAAGCGGGCCCCGTCTTCAAGAAATATTCTCAAACGCTCAACAGTCATAAGCAAAAGAGCTGGCGGCCTTACAACACCAGAGCCTGCCGGGCTTTGGAGATTCAGCCTTTCCTTTCCATCCCTTGGGGGAATAGAGGTCTTCTAAGATAATGATGTGGCTTTAAAGGCTCGATGGGGATCGCTCCCCTCCCTTGCAGCACCCCACGACCGGCAACTGCAGGCTTTCAAGGCATGGGTTTGCACACCCCCAGGCAGCACATCATGACTGCTACTTATCACACAAAGCTAGCCAAAAAATAAGAAATACAACAGGTTTGGGTCCTACTGTGTATTTACACGTGTGTAGTCAAGGACAGCTTGTCCAGGGGGAAGGCAAAGCAAGGAGCAACCACCATCTCCCCGCACCGATTACAGCCACGTGCTCCACCTTGAGCCCAGTGCAACAGCCTGGGCAACGCCATGCTGAGCTGCAGACCCCACCAACTTTATCATAAATGCATCATAAATCATAAAGCTAGTGACTGCTTGCAGGCAGGAAGGTTCCCAGCTGGGAGATGGACAGAAGAGACAAGGGGAAATTTTAGTGCAGGGCTGGCTGCGGGGCTGCCCACTTACTTCACCGCGCTGC